>NC_053390.1:281283965-281592965 GCF_905171765.1 Bufo bufo | reverse complement strand
GCTATCGACGGAGGTACCCGGTCGGGGTGCTAGGCGTTCCGTTACAGTTCTTGGGAGGGAAGGATTGTATGCTGTACCGGCCTATTTGGATCATTGCCTGCTTTTCCTGTCTACCAGCGGAGACCTTGTGGATCGTGCTACCTCTCCGCTACAATTGCAGAGACACTTTTATCCAGCTAAGTAGAAAGCTGAAGGGCAGAAGGATGTTTACAGCAAGAGGATTTATATCAGAGGAAGTTTTCCCTACCCAAGCATAAAGCCAGCTATAGGGCATACGGGCCTTGGAGAAAGCCAGACAGGATCTGAGGAAAATACAGCCTGATCTGTAAGTGTTATTCACTCTGAGTATCTTGCAAAGACTTTGCCTGCCACTTATGTGAAGCCTGCTTGTGACCAACATTTTACATGTGGAACTAACTGAAACCTGTAAATAGTTGAACTGTTCAGTAAAAAGAAGTTCTGGTTCACTGCAACTTTGTGTACCTCAATTATTCCTACAACAAATCGGTGTGCCACCTTTACCGGCACTGGCGTCACAAACTATAAGGGATCTTGCCACCGGCACATTAAACTTCTAACACCCAGGGCACCTCACCTACCACCTGGCCTGGTCCCTATACACAGAGAGTGCCCCAGAAGAGGATTCATGTGCCAGCCTCTCCATCACTGCTGTACGCCTGCCCAGGATAAATAAAAACTGTGAGTACCAAGAGAAACCCTCGGTTTGTTAACTACCCCTGTGACCTCATATTCGCTCACCCTGCAGGACTGGCGTACTGCATATTTTGGCATCACGAACAGGATACGAAATATTCCTACGCCATAGTGGAATCTGAACTGTGTGCCATAATTGCCTATTAAGTGATAAATGCCCTATCTGTTTATTTGAAAAAGTTGGGCCAAAGAACTGTGGATAATCGCGGTGTGAAAAACTGTATATTGTGGACTGTTTTCTGCTTTTTGAGTCACTGCTTGCTGTCATTGAATTGACAGCCTTATGCTTAAAGATGGCCGCCTAAGCTGACTGGATTATAGCTGCGCCATCGTTGTGTCTGTCTGGCGCGAAAAAGAAGAGGAGGTACCGCCCTGCCTGCAAAGATACCGCCTACCTCGAATTTGGAAGCTCCGAGAGGCCGCGCCTATCTCCTGACGCTGCGCGTGGGACCTCCGCACGACATGATCACGTACCTCGCGAGACTTGGACTGCGCATCACCGGAGTAAGTAAAACTTCGGTATTAACTGGCCCCTTTGTATTCAAGTACCGGGAAGATTCCGATCCTTGCTAGGAGACTGGGGGGAAGTCCCTTATTAGCAGTGAAGTACTTGATCCGGGGGAAGCACATCCAATTAGTATTTCAGCCTGCTCCGCCGCTCCTTAAAGGGCCATACCCTCTCTGTGGTCACCCTTAGCAACGGCCTGAGAGAGCAAAGTCCAGTGTGAGTCTGCCTACAGAACTTGCCTCCATAGACCACGCCATGTCCGCATCTGAGGGAACGGGGCAGGTGGCCCCCAACGAGCCTTCTGTAATTCACGCAGATGAGAACAGGGCGCCCGCCGCTGCAGCAGCATCCAGTCTAATGCCGCTGACCATGCCATATTACTTTGGGGCCCCCTGGTTCCCTCAAAACTCCGGGGAAGCCCACAAACTGAAAGACTTTAAAGACCAGATCATGGACTCATTCCGGCTCTATTCTATCTCTGCGGAGCAACAGATGGAGATCCTCTTAGGGCAGTTAGAAGGGGCTGCCCGCCGGGAGGTCATGTCATGGCCCAGCTCCGAAAAAAATTATATGGGACAGATCTTTGATCGCCTCGGCACCACGTTTGAAGCCAGGACGGTGTCGGAAGTTAAGATACGATTTTTCAGCAGAAAGCAACAGCCCGGTGAGTCACTCTGTGATTTTGGTTTGTCCCTGCAAGAGACCTTGAGGGCCGTGGTCCAGGTGGACCCCCGGGAGGCTGAGGACCAGGACCGGACTCTGAGAGAGCAGTTCATTGCGGGTGTAAACGCTGAACACTTAAAGGGCCAGCTGAGGATGCTGTTGGCCCAACACCCCAATTGCGCGTTTTTGGACTTTAAAGAGCTGGCCATCAGTATCCTGGGTCAAAACCCGCCCACAGGGCCGGCGGCCTCCCTTGAACCTCAGGCCTGCCAGCCAAAAATTATTGATGTGAAACCGTCCGGAGCCAGCCAAGCTACCCAGGCTCCAGTAACAGATGTGGTGGCAGCATTAATGGAGCAAGTTAACCATCTCACTAAGAGCCTGGAAAAGGTGTGCAGGAAAATAGAGGAATGGGAAAGACCATTGTTATTGGAAGACGAGAGCCCCCTACCTCAAAGGCTCCTCCTGCCTGCATATAAAGAGGTCTACCCTAAAGAACCAGATGGACGACCGAGTTACCGGTCTAAGAATCGCAAACAACCTGTATGCACCTATTGTAAAAAATATGGCCATACTGAGAAAACGTGTTGGCAGCTAAACGGGCCACCCCCGAGGCCGAGGACCACCCCTTGGGAGGTAGAACAGTAGGTCCAAAGGATCCAAGTTGGATGTCCAGCTACGTGGGATCTCGTCCAAAAATTAACATATGCATTAACGGGATACCTTTTGAAGCCCTGCTGGACACTGGGTCTCAGGTCACCACCATCCAACGACCCACCTTTGATAAATTCTGGGATTCCAGTCTCCTCACCCAGCCACCAGAATCCTGGCTGGATATCATTGCTTGCAACGGCAAGCCGGTGAAAGTCCATGGGTACTGGGAACCTACCCTCCAGGTGGGAGAAGCCACCTTACCACAGCAAGGTGTGATTGTGGTGCAAGCCGGAGATAAAGGGGGACACCCCGTGATCTTAGGGACTAATGTCTTTAAAAATTGTTACTCTGAGGTACTTGAGGCCATGAACCAATCCATACCCTCAGCTTCAGCTGCTTCTAAAAGAGTCATTCAAAAGACTATCAGTGTGCTGTGTGCTCAGCAAAAATTTGCAAATGGGAAAGGAGAAATCTGCACTGTCCGGATCCGGGATAACTGGCCGGTAATCCTGCCACCGAATTCCCAGATCATTTTGTGGTGCCGTGCTGTACTAGGGATCCAGGGCCAAGACTATCAAGCCCTGGTGGAGCCTATCCAAATTGAAAATCATCCCTTCGTGCGAGCAGCCAAGAGCCTGGTGACCGTATCTCAAGGTAAAGTGCCTGTCCGTTTGATTAATTTCAGTGATCACCCTGTTGCTCTCTCTAAGCACTGCCCTGTTGCTCAGCTTTTCCAGGTATCCTTCCAGGATGTTATACGTCCGCCTGCCACAGAGACGTCTCAAACCGCACAGAGCAGCAGCGTCTCTGCCAGCGCCTCTTCAGTATCCTGGTGGGAGGAACTTCATGTGGGGAACGAATCCACCCCGAAGGATCAAATAGAGGGAGTCCTGAATCTGGTGAAGGAGCACCACCAGGCCTTTAGCAAGCACTCCACGGACTATGGAGAGGTCAGTGTAATCAAACACACCATACCTACTGGCTCTCATCCTCCTATCAAGGAGAGATACAGACCCATACCGCCTACTACCTACCAGTCCGTAAAAGAGATGATACAGGAAATGAAGGACTCTAACATAATCCGGGACAGTCACAGTCCCTGGGCTGCACCCCTAGTTCTTGTTCGTAAAAAAGATGGCAGCATTAGGTTCTGTGTGGACTATAGAAAAATCAATCAAATCACCCACAAAGACACTTATCCGTTGCCACGCATTGAAGAATCTTTGACTGCCCTGGGGTCATCAGCCTGCTTCTCAACTCTTGACTTAACCAGTGGATACTGGCAGGTGCCTATGGCCCCAGAAGACTGGGAAAAGACCGCTTTCACCACGCATATGGGCCTGTTCGAATTTAACTACATGCCTTTCGGACTGTGTAATGCTCCAGGGACGTTCCAGCGGTTGATTGAGCGTTGTTTAGGCCATAAGAACTTTGAAACTGTATTGCTATACTTGGATGACGTCATTATCTACTCCAAGACATATGAGGATCATTTAAAGCATCTGGCCAAAGTGTTTCAAGTCCTCGCTAAATATGCCCTCTGCTGAAACCAGCTGTGAAGTACCTGGGCCATGTTGTTAGTGCAGAAGGAGTCCAGCCTGATCCTGATAAACTTGCTGCTGTCCGCAATTGGCCTACTCCCACCACCGTGAAAGAGGTGAGAAGTTTCCTCAGTTTTGCAGGATATTACAGACGCTTCATCCCGCATTTTGCACAAATTGCGGATCCGATCCAGGAACTTTTGAGGGGGCATCCCAAAAAGAGTCCAAAGACTCCTATCCCTGTTGAATGGAATGAAGAACGGGAGATTGCCTTCCAGCTCTTGAAGAAGAAGCTGACCGAACCCCCTGTCCTGGGTTACCCGGATTATCAGAAGCCGTTCCATCTCTATACGGATGCCAGTAAAAGAGGCCTGGGAGCCGTGTTGGCACAGGTGCAAAACAACAAAGAGAGGGTGATTGCCTACGCCAGTAGATCCCTGAGGGGAGCTGAGAAAATTATAGTTCCTTCAAGCTGGAGTTCCTTGCTTTAGTGTGGGCTGTGACTGACAAATTCAAGGACTACCTTGCTGCCACTCTGTCGCCTTCACTGACAACAATCCCCTGGCGCATCTGAATACAGCCAAGTTAGGGGCTCTGGAGCAAAGATGGGCCTCCCGCCTTGCCAACTATGACTTCACTGTGAAATACCGGGCAGGTCGCTCAAATGAAAATGCTGATGCCCTGTCTCGGCTTCCCACTACAGAGGCACCAGATGAACCAAAAGATGCCTGGGAAGAAGTGGAGATGCCGGCGTTTTACAACAAATTTGCTCAGCAAGATAATGTTCACACTGAAAATCACTCAGCTGCTAATCCCTCTCCACCGAATAATCCTGAGTCCAGGGGTGAACAAGAAAGGTGGATTAAGCTCCAGTCAGAAAGTAGAGTCCTCGGTGAACTGCTCGACTTCCTTACTAGTGGAAGAACTCCTGAAAGAGTCCGCAGGAAGAGTGCAGACCCAGAACTATTGAAATTGTGGAGACATCGCCACCAACTCTTCCTTCAAAAAGGCCTGTTGCTAAGAAGGAGCATGGATCCAGTGTCTTGCGATAGGGTGTACCAGAACCTCATACCACGTCGAGACGCCAGTCTTGTGTTAGAAATGTATCATAACCGGTCCGGACACTTCGGCGTACAGAAAACTGAGGCCACCATTCGCAGAAGGTTCTATTGGATTGGGATGAGAGAAGACATTGAAAAGTGGTGCCGGGAGTGTACTGCCTGTGCTGTCGGGAGAAGTGAGCGCCATGACCAGACAGCGCCTCTCCACCCTATCGTGAGTAAAACTCCCCTGGAGCTTGTTGCTATTGATTATGTGAAGTTGGAGCCAAGTTGCTCAGGTTATACTTATGCCATGACTATTATTGATCACTTCACTAAGTTTGTTGTAGCAGTGCCCGTGAAGGACTTGACAGCCAAGACTGCGGCGGAAGCGTTCTGGAAGCATTTCCTCCTGCCCTACGGCTGCCCAGAGAGAATCCTCACCGACCAGGGGTCTGCGTTTGAATCACAGTTGTTCCAGGAGTTGTGCCTGCTACATAATTGCCAGAAGGTCCGGACCACAGCCTATCATCCGCAAGGTAACGGACTCTGTGAAAAAATTAATCAAACTCTCATCGAAATGTTGAGAGCAGTGCCCCCTGAGACAAGGGGTAAATGGCCTACTCTGCTGCCACAACTTATGTACACGTATAACAATACAATTCACTGCTCCACCGGGTACACGCCTTTCTATTTGATGTTTGGCCGTCAAGGGAGGCTGCCTGCTGATCACTCCCTGGACGTGCAAATACCTGATGTCATTAACCCACTACCAAAGACTGATTGGGTGGTGGAGCATCAAAGACGTCTTCTTAATGCCAAAGAGATTGTTCAGGAGCGCATGGAAAGTGCCCGAGAGCGGCAGCAGAGAGACTATGACCGGGCTGCTCATGCGGAACCTCTTGTTATAGGAGACGTGGTGTGGTTGAAGAATAACCACCGAACCAGCAAGCTGGACAGTAAGTGGGAGAGGACTCCCTACGTCATTACTGCTATTCCTAATGCTGAGACCCACGTGTACCAAATTTCCAGGGAAGGTAAAGGCTCTCAGATCGTACACAGGAACCATTTAAAGCCCTGCATAGAAGGAGAAACTGCAACAGAGGACATTGAGCCAGAGTCTCCTGAACCAGAGTCGTCGGCCCAACCTGTTGATCGTATGCAGGCCGTTGAGAACCTGTTACATGACAAAGAGCCACTTCATTGGTTCCTCACACCCTGGTTGAACTTGGTGGTACCGGCTCCAGTTCCTGCTAGTCTTCAACCCCAGGAGAACCTGTCCCAGGGTATACCTGAAAGGGCTCCAGAACCTGCGGATTCCTCTGGCCCCCCTGAGCCAAGTCAGGAAGAGTCTCTGCCAGTAAGGAGATCCACGCAGCCTACTAAGGGGCACCCACCTGTGAGATTCGGAGACTACATTGTTGATCAGAGTCACTCCCCCCGGGAAACCCCTGTTTAACTGTCTACAAGACCCGGGTACAGACTCATGTCGTTCTTTTGAGCCTCCAGGAACTTATGTTATATTTGCATATTTTATTATTATGGACTATCCTGGTTATTCCTGATACGCTGTACCAGGTCAGCACCCCTTTTCACCGCACTTGTTCCTTTGCCAGCAGAGCTGCCTAATATTTTCCTTGCAAATGTAGTGTTTGTTGTATATGCCTGCTTTGCATTTTTGTCTTTCAGGTCACAGTTTCCAGCTAGGCGGACCCCCTGTGTTGCGCCGAGGACGGGCAACCTCAAAGTAGCGGGGTATGTAGTGTCCCACTACGTAATATCGGTGGTGGGTCATGTTGCCCCACCTCCTGTGGGAAATTGCTATTGTGTTTTGTATTGCATTGTAATGCATATTTTCATGTTATCTCCTGTGTACCAGGCCTGCTAGCGGTGTAGTTTTTTCCTCCCAAGCTGTAGAGGGAGCTAGGGAACCCCCTAGTATATATAGTTAGGCCCAGACAGGAAAGAGTTAGTTCAGTCCAGTCCAGGAGGCTAAGTAGCTCAGTCTAGCCTGCCTGAGGTTCCTGAGTAAGCAAAGCTCAGAAGTTAACCCAGGGGAAGAAGTTTCCTCCTGAAGATATCTAGCACCTTGAAAAGTACAGTGCAGAGCCACTTTTATCCAGCTAAGTAGAAAGCTGAAGGGCAGAAGGATATTTACAGCAAGAGGATTTATATCAGAGGAAGTTTTCCCTACCCAAGGATAAAGCCAGCTATATGGCAGACAGGCCTTGGAGAAAGCCAGACAGGATCTGAGGAAAATACAGCCTGATCTGTAAGTGTTATTCACTCTGATTATCTTGCAAAGACTTTGCCTGCCACTTATGTGAAGCCTGCCTGTGACCAACATTTTACATGTGGAACTAACTGAAACCTGTAAATAGTTGAACTGTTCAGTAAAAAGAAGTTCTGGTTCACTGCAACTTTGTGTACCTCAATTATTCCTACAACAAATCGGTGTGCCACCGTTACCGTCACTGGCGTCACGAACTATAAGGGATCTTGCCACCGACACATTAAACTTCCAACACCCAGGGCACCTCACCTACCACCTGGCCTGGTCCATATACACAGAGCGTGCCCCAGAGGATTCATGTGCCAGCCTCTCCATCACTGCTGTACGCCTGCCCAGGGTAAATAAAAACTGTGAGTACCAAGAGCAACCCTCGGTTTGTTAACTACCCCTGTGACCTCATATTCGCTCATCCTGCAGGACTGGCGTACTGCAAATGCGGCACTGAAAATCCCTTCTGGTATACTTTCAGTATTAATCTTACTTAATATGAGGTGGAGGAGGGCCTCACGTTAGATGGGACCTGCAATAAATGGACAGCTCCATAAGCTTGATTCCTTAACCTCTTACGGACACATGACGTACTGGTACGTCATGTGTCCTGGTACTTAAGGACACATGACGTACCGGTACGTCATGTGTTGTTCCGATCACTGCCGCCCGGCCGGCGGTGATCGGAACAAGGCACCTGCTCAAATCATTGAGCAGGCACCTCGGCTAAATGCGCGGGGGGGTCCCGTGACCCCCCCATGTCGGCGATCGCAACAAACTGCAGGTCAATTCAGACCTGTGGTTTGCTGCGCTTTCTGCAGTTTCTGATCCCCGCGGTCCCTGACCGCAGGGATCAGAAACTTTAATATGCCTAAAATATATATGTTTCACCCCCCCTGCACCCCTGAATGATTTTATGGCGGCGGGAGGTGCAGGGGGGGTTGAAGGCGGTACGGGCGGTGCGGGAGGCTGGCGGTGCGGCATGCGGGATCGCGATCCCCCGCCCGCCTCCCCTTGAATAATCGTTGGTGGCCAGTGGGTATGCCAGGGTGTCATCACATTGTTGACACCCTGGTATAAACGGCAGACATCTGTGATGCGATGTCAGCCGTTTAACCCTTTCCATACCGCGGTCCGTACGGACCGCGGTATGGAAGAGCAGAGGTTAACAGTCGGGAGCTCCCTCCCTCTCCCATCGGGGGGCTGCTGTGCCTTTGCAGCCCCCAGACAGGATGGAGTCACAGAGGGAGGGAGCCCCCCTCCTTACCCTTCCCCGTCTGCACAGTTGTGTCCACAACTGAGCAGACGGGGAAGGTTCCAATGGCAACAGGACGCCTTCTCAGGCATCCTGCTGTCCATGGTGCTGAACAGATCTGTGCTAAAGGCATAGATCTGTTCAGACAAAGTGTAAGTACAATACAATACAGTAGACTATATAGTGTACTGTACTGTATTATACAGACATCAGACCCACTGGATCTTCAAGAACCAAGTGGGTCTGGGTCTAAAAAAAAGTGAAAAAAAAAGTGAAAAAAAAGGAAAAATCAAAAAACACATTTATCACTGATTAAAAATGAAAAAAATATAATTCCCTACACATGTTTGGTATCGCCGCTTCCGTAACGACCTGATCTATAAAACGGTCATGTTACAAATTTTGCCCACCTTACTTCCCAAAAAAGGTAATAAAAGTGATCAAAAAAGTCGCATGTACGCCAAAATTGTAACAATCAAACCGTCATCTCATCCCGCAAAAATCATACCCCTACCCAAGATAATCGCCCGAAAACTGAAAAAACGATGGCTCTTAGGACTATGGAAACACTAAAACATGATTTTTTTTGATTCAAAAATGAAATCATTGTGTAAAACTTATATAAATAAAATAAAAGTATACATATTAGGTATCGCCGCGTCCGTATCGACCGGCTCTATAAAAATATCACATGACCTAACCCCTCAGGTGACCACCGTAAAAAATAAAAATAAAAACGGTGTAAAAAAGGCCATTCTTTGTCATCTTACGTTACAAAAAGTGTAATAGCAAGTGATCAAAAAGTCATATGCACCCCACAATAGTGCCAATCAAACCGTCATCTCATCCCGCATAAAATGAGACCCTACTTAAGATAATCGCCAAAAAACTGAAAAAAACTATGGCTCTTAGACTATGGAGACACTAAAACTTTTTTTTTGTTTTAAAAATAAAATCATTGTGTAAAACTTACATAAATAAAAAAAATTGTATACATATTAGGTATCGCCACGTCCGTGACAACCTGCTCTATAAATTACCACATGATCTAACCTGTCAGATGAATGTTGTAAATAACAAAAAAAACGGTGCCAAGAAAGCTATTTCTTGTTACCTTGCCGCACAAAAAGTGTAATATAGAGCAACCAAAAATCATATGTACCCTAAACCAGTACCAACAAAACTGCCACCCTATCCCGTAGTTTCCAGTAGAGTGATGGCCACTCCAAACATTGACTTTATTATCCTTAAGCCGCTTTGTAACCCGTTTGGCAGTATGCTTCAGGTCATTGTCCATTTGGAAGACCCGTTTCTGCCCAAGCTTTAACTTCCTGGCTGATGTCTTGAGATGTTGCTTCAGTATTTCCACAAAATCTTCTTTCCTCATGATGCATCTATTTTGTGAAGTGCACCAGTACCTCCTGCAGCAAAACAACCCCACAACATGATGCTGCCACCCCCGTGTTTCACAGGGATGGTGTTCTTAGGCTTCCAAGCTCCTCCCTTTTTCCTCCAATCGTAACGATAGTCATTATGGCCAAAAGTACAATTTTAGTTTGGTGAGACCACAAGACATGTCTCCAAAATGTAGGTCTTTGTTCCTGTGTGCATTTGCAAACATTAATCTGTCTGTTTTTTGTTTCTTTTGTAGTAATGGCTTCTTCCTCGCAGAGTGGCCTTTCAGCCCATGTACTCGTTTCACTGTGGATATTGACACAATCTTACCAGCTTCCGCCATCATCTTCGCAAGGTCTTTTGCTTTTGCTCTTGGGCTGATATGCACACGTCAGACCAAAGCATGTTCATCTCTGGGACACAGAACAGTCTCCTTCCTGAGCGGTATGAGGGCTGGACATTCCCATCTTGTTTGTACTTGCATATAATTGTTTGTACAGATGAACGAGGCACCTTCATGTATCTTGAAATTGCACCCAAGGTTGAGCCAGACTTGTGCAAGTCCATAATTCTCTTCCTGATAGCTTGGCTGATTTCTTTAGACTTTCTCATGATGCTACACAAAGAAGCAGTGTGTTTCAGGTGTGCATTTAAATACATCCAGAGGTGTGCCTCTAATTAACTCAGATGTTGCCAACCAACCTAACAGATGCTTCCAAACACATGACTTCATCATATGGGCGGTCCAGAATTCTTTAAAAGCAACTTTTGACATTGCAGAAAGTAATAAAAATGCCTTAAAAATGCCGCACTGGCCACCAATGCTTTTAATACTGGGGAGGGAGGGAGGGAGGGGGGTCGGGCGCACTGGCCACCAATGCTTTTAATACTGGGAGGGAGAGGGGGGGGGGCCCGCCCGGGCCACCAATGCTTTTAATACTGGGGAGGGAGGGAGGGGGGGGCCGCACTGGCCACCAATGCTTTTAATACTGGGGAGAGAGGGGGGGTCTGGCCCCTGCTGCCTGGCAGCATCCGATCAGGGGGCTGAGGTCCGCACAATTAACCCCTCAGGTGCGGCACCCTGAGAGGTTAATTGTGCGGATCACAGCCCCCTGTAAGAGATCAGGTGCTGCCAGGCAGCAGGGGGCAGTTATGTACACAGTTCTTAGTATATTATAACTTGAAGCGTCCCCATCACTATGGGAACGCCTCTGTGTTAGAATATACTGTCGGATCTGAGTTTTCACGATCTAACTCAAATCCGATGGTATATTCTAACATAGAGGCGTTCCCATGGTGATGGGGACGCTTCAAGTTAAAATATACCATCGGATTGGAGAAAACTCAGATCCGATGGTATATTAATAGGGACTCCTGACTTTACATTGAAAGTCAATGGGAGACGGATCCGTTTACAATTGCACCAATATTGTGTCAATGTACAATAATATATATTTGTACTGTATGTATATTTTTTTTTTTAATTAGGCGATTAGGCTATCTCTCTATGCTTATTTTTTATATATTTTTTTTAATCATTAGGAGTATGTTATCTCACAGTGCTATTTGTTAAATAAACTTAGATGCAAGACCAGCAGAAGGTGTGCACACCAAAAGTTTTACTTTTAGATCGATAAATTGATAGATAGCTTAATAATATCATACTTGGTTTGGATTGCACCATTATGATATTAATAAGCGTTATAGCTGGGTTATATTACTGCCTGTGTAATTTTAACATATTCTTATATGTACTGAACATATTTTTTACAGGACAGTACAGTCGGGTGCAGTGGGGCACAGGACAGTACAGTCGGGTGCAGTGGGGCACAGGACAGTACAGTCGGGTGCAGTGGGGTACAGGACCATTTTTTTTTTTTATGATTTAATGTTGAGGTGCCATCGCCCGGCTCCTGTATAGTATCGGGATGACTACGGGCTGTATCAGGAGCAGAAATTGCGGATCCGATCCAGGAACTTTTGAGGGGGCATCCCAAAAAGAGTCCAAAGACTCCTATCCCTGTTGAATGGAATGAAGAACGGGAGATTGCCTTCCAGCTCTTGAAGAAGAAGCTGACCGAACCCCCTGTCCTGGGTTACCCGGATTATCAGAAGCCGTTCCATCTCTATACGGATGCCAGTAAAAGAGGCCTGGGAGCCGTGTTGGCACAGGTGCAAAACAACAAAGAGAGGGTGATTGCCTACGCCAGTAGATCCCTGAGGGGAGCTGAGAAAATTATAGTTCCTTCAAGCTGGAGTTCCTTGCTTTAGTGTGGGCTGTGACTGACAAATTCAAGGACTACCTTGCTGCCACTCTGTCGCCTTCACTGACAACAATCCCCTGGCGCATCTGAATACAGCCAAGTTAGGGGCTCTGGAGCAAAGATGGGCCTCCCGCCTTGCCAACTATGACTTCACTGTGAAATACCGGGCAGGTCGCTCAAATGAAAATGCTGATGCCCTGTCTCGGCTTCCCACTACAGAGGCACCAGATGAACCAAAAGATGCCTGGGAAGAAGTGGAGATGCCGGCGTTTTACAACAAATTTGCTCAGCAAGATAATGTTCACACTGAAAATCACTCAGCTGCTATTCCCTCTCCACCGAATAATCCTGAGTCCAGGGGTGAACAAGAAAGGTGGATTAAGCTCCAGTCAGAAAGTAGAGTCCTCGGTGAACTGCTCGACTTCCTTACTAGTGGAAGAACTCCTGAAAGAGTCCCGCAGGAAGAGTGCAGACCCAGAACTATTGAAATTGTGGAGACATCGCCACCAACTCTTCCTTCAAAAAGGCCTGTTGCTAAGAAGGAGCATGGATCCAGTGTCTTGCGATAGGGTGTACCAGAACTCATACCACGTCGAGACGCCAGTCTTGTGTTAGAAATGTATCATAACCGGTCCGGACACTTCGGCGTACAGAAAACTGAGGCCACCATTCGCAGAAGGTTCTATTGGATTGGGATGAGAGAAGACATTGAAAAGTGGTGCCGGGAGTGTACTGCCTGTGCTGTCGGGAGAAGTGAGCGCCATGACCAGACAGCGCCTCTCCACCCTATCGT
The DNA here is from genome assembly GCF_905171765.1 of Bufo bufo. Classification (NCBI taxonomy): domain Eukaryota; kingdom Metazoa; phylum Chordata; class Amphibia; order Anura; family Bufonidae; genus Bufo; species Bufo bufo. The sequence goes on along the minus strand of NC_053390.1, from coordinate 281,579,857 downwards.
GAGTAAAACTCCCCTGGAGCTTGTTGCTATTGATTATGTGAAGTTGGAGCCAAGTTGCTCAGGTTATACTTATGCCATGACTATTATTGATCACTTCACTAAGTTTGTTGTAGCAGTGCCCGTGAAGGACTTGACAGCCAAGACTGCGGCGGAAGCGTTCTGGAAGCATTTCCTCCTGCCCTACGGCTGCCCAGAGAGAATCCTCACCGACCAGGGGTCTGCGTTTGAATCACAGTTGTTCCAGGAGTTGTGCCTGCTACATAATTGCCAGAAGGTCCGGACCACAGCCTATCATCCGCAAGGTAACGGACTCTGTGAAAAAATTAATCAAACTCTCATCGAAATGTTGAGAGCAGTGCCCCCTGAGACAAGGGGTAAATGGCCTACTCTGCTGCCACAACTTATGTACACGTATAACAATACAATTCACTGCTCCACCGGGTACACGCCTTTCTATTTGATGTTTGGCCGTCAAGGGAGGCTGCCTGCTGATCACTCCCTGGACGTGCAAATACCTGATGTCATTAACCCACTACCAAAGACTGATTGGGTGGTGGAGCATCAAAGACGTCTTCTTAATGCCAAAGAGATTGTTCAGGAGCGCATGGAAAGTGCCCGAGAGCGGCAGCAGAGAGACTATGACCGGGCTGCTCATGCGGAACCTCTTGTTATAGGAGACGTGGTGTGGTTGAAGAATAACCACCGAACCGACAAGCTGGACAGTAAGTGGGAGAGGACTCCCTACGTCATTACTGCTTAATCCTAATGCTGAGACCCACGGTGTACCAAATTCTCCAGGGAAGGTAAAGGCTCTCAGATCGTACACAGGAACCATTTAAAGCCCTGCATAGAAGGAGAAACTGCAACAGAGGACATTGAGCCAGAGGTCTCCTGAACCAGAGTCGTCGGCCCAACCTGTTGATCGTATGCAGGCCGTTGAGAACCTGTTACATGACAAAGAGCACACTTCATTGGTTCCTCACACCCTGGTTGAACCTTGGTGGTACCGCTCAGTTCCTGCTAGTCTTCAACCCCAGGAGAACCTGTCCAAGGGTTATACCTGAAAGGGCTCCAGAACCTGCGGATTCCTCTGGCCCCCCTGAGCCAAGTCAGGAAGAGTCTCTGCCAGTAAGGAGATCCACGCAGCCATACTAAGGGGCACCCACCTGTGAGATTCGGAGACTACATTGTTGATCAGAGTCACTCCCCCCGGGAAACCCCTGTTTTAACTGTCTACAAGACCCGGGTACAGACTCATGTCGTTCTTTTGAGCCTCCAGGAACTTATGTTATATTTGCATATTTTATTATTATGGACTATCCTGGTTATTCCTGATACGCTGTACCAGGTCAGCACCCCTTTTCACCGCACTTGTTCCTTTGCCAGCAGAGCTGCCTAATATTTTCCTTGCAAATGTAGTGTTTGTTGTATATGCCTGCTTTGCATTTTTGTCTTTCAGGTCACAGTTTCCAGCTAGGCGGACCCCCTGTGTTGCGCCGAGGACGGGCAACCTCAAAGTAGCGGGGTATGTAGTGTCCCACTACGTAATATCGGTGGTGGGTCATGTTGCCCAACCTTCCTGTGGGAAATTGCTATTGTGTTTTGTATTGCATTGTAATGCATATTTTCATGTTATCTCCTGTGTACCAGGCTGCTAGCGGTGTAGTTTTTCCTCCCAAGCTGTAGAGGGAGCTAGGGAACCCCCTAGTATATATAGTTAGGCCCAGACAGGAAAGAGTTAGTTCAGTCCAGTCCAGGAGGCTAAGTAGCTCAGTCTAGCCTGCCTGAGGTTCCTGAGTAAGCAAAGCTCAGAAGTTAACCCAGGGGAAGAAGTTTCCTCCTGAAGATATCTAGCACCTTGAAAAGTACAGTGCAGAGCCACTTTTATCCAGCTAAGTAGAAAGCTGAAGGGCAGAAGGATATTTACAGCAAGAGGATTTATATCAGAGGAAGTTTTCCCTACCCAAGGATAAAGCCAGCTATATGGCAGACAGGCCTTGGAGAAAGCCAGACAGGATCTGAGGAAAATACAGCCTGATCTGTAAGTGTTATTCACTCTGATTATCTTGCAAAGACTTTGCCTGCCACTTATGTGAAGCCTGCCTGTGACCAACATTTTACATGTGGAACTAACTGAAACCTGTAAATAGTTGAACTGTTCAGTAAAAAGAAGTTCTGGTTCACTGCAACTTTGTGTGTACCTCAATTATTCCTACAACAATCGGTGTGCCACCGTTACCGTCACTGGCGTCACGAACTATAAGGGATCTTGCCACCGACACATTAAACTTCCAACACCCAGGGCACCTCACCTACCCACCTGGCCTGGTCCATATACACAGAGCGTGCCCAGAGGATTCATGTGCCAGCCTCTCCATCACTGCTGTACGCCTGCCCCAGGGTAAATAAAAACTGTGAGTACCAAGAGCAACCCTCGGTTTGTTAACTACCCCTGTGACCTCATATTCGCTCATCCTGCAGGACTGGCGTACTGCAAATGCGGCACTGAAAATCCCTTCTGGTATACTTTCAGTATTAATCTTACTTAATATGAGGTGGAGGAGGGCCTCACGTTAGATGAGACCTGCAATAAATGGACAGCTCCATAAGCTTGATTCCTTAACCTCTTACGGACACATGACGTACTGGTACGTCATGTGTCCTGGTACTTAAGGACACATCGACGTACGGTACGTCATGTGTTGTTCCGTTCACTGCCGCCCGGCCGGCGGTGATCGGAACCAAGGCACCTGCTCAATGATTTGAGCAGGCACCTCGGCTAAATGCGCGGGGGGGGCCCCGTGACCCCCCCATGTCGGCGATCGCAACAAACTGCAGGTCAATTCAGACCTGTGGTTTGCTGCGCTTTCTGCAGTTTCTGATCCCCGCGGTCCTGACCGCAGGATCAGAAACTTAATATGCCTAAAATATATATGTTTCACCCCCCCTGCACCCCTGAATGATTTTATGGCGGCGGGAGGTGCAGGGGGGGTTGAAGGCGGTACGGGCGGTGCGGGAGGCTGGCGGTGCGGCATGCGGGATCGCGATCCCCCGCCCGCCTCCCCTTGAATAATCGTTGGTGGCCAGTGGGTATGCCAGGGTGTCATCACATTGTTGACACCCTGGTATAAACGGCAGACATCTGTGATGCGATGTCAGCCGTTTAAACCCTTTCCATACCGCGGTCCGTACGGACCGCGGTATGGAAGAGCAGAGGTTAACAGTCGGGTGCTCCCTCCCTCTCCCATCGGGGGGCTGCTGTGCCTTTGCAGCCCCCAGACAGGATGGAGTCACAGAGGGAGGGAGCCCCCTCCTTACCCTTCCCCGTCTGCACAGTTGTGTCCACAACTGAGCAGACGGGGAAGGTTCCAATGGCAACAGGACGCCTTCTCAGGCATCCTGCTGTCCATGGTTGCTGAACAGATCTGTGCTAAAGGCATAGATCTGTCAGACAAAGTGTAAGTACAATACAATACAGTAGACTATATAGTGTACTGTACTGTATTATACAGACATCAGACCCACTGGATCTTCAAGAACCAAGTGGGTCTGGGTCTAAAAAAAAGTAAAAAAAAAAGTGAAAAAAAAGGAAAAATCAAAAAACACATTTATCACTGATTAAAAATGAAAAAAATATAATTCCCTACACATGTTTGGTATCGCCGCTTCCGTAACGACCTGATCTATAAAACGGTCATGTTACAAATTTTGCCCACCTTACTTCCCAAAAAAGGTAATAAAAGTGATCAAAAAAGTCGCATGTACGCCAAAATTGTAACAATCAAACCGTCATCTCATCCCGCAAAAATCATACCCTACCCAAGATAATCGCCCGAAAACTGAAAAAACGATGGCTCTTAGACTATGGAAACACTAAAACATGATTTTTTTTGATTCAAAAATGAAATCATTGTGTAAAACTTATATAAATAAAATAAAAGTATACATATTAGGTATCGCCGCGTCCGTATCGACCGGCTCTATAAAAATATCACATGACCTAACCCCTCAGGTGACCACCGTAAAAAAATAAAAATAAAAACGGTGTAAAAAAGGCCATTCTTTGTCATCTTACGTTACAAAAAGTGTAATAGCAAGTGATCAAAAAGTCATATGCACCCCACAATAGTGCCAATCAAACCGTCATCTCATCCCGCATAAAATGAGACCCTACTTAAGATAATCGCCAAAAAACTGAAAAAACTATGGCTCTTAGACTATGGAGACACTAAAACTTTTTTTTGTTTTAAAAATAAAATCATTGTGTAAAACTTACATAAATAAAAAAAATTGTATACATATTAGGTATCGCCACGTCCGTGACAACCTGCTCTATAAAATTACCACATGATCTAACCTGTCAGATGAATGTTGTAAATAACAAAAAAAACGGTGCCAAGAAAGCTATTTCTTGTTACCTTGCCGCACAAAAAGTGTAATATAGAGCAACCAAAAATCATATGTACCCTAAACCAGTACCAACAAAACTGCCACCCTATCCCGTAGTTTCCAGTAGAGTGATGGCCACTCCAAAACATTGACTTTATTATCCTTAAGCCGCTTTGTAACCCGTTTGGCAGTATGCTTCAGGTCATTGTCCATTTGGAAGACCCGTTTCTGCCCAAGCTTTAACTTCCTGGCTGATGTCTTGAGATGTGCTTCAGTATTTCCACAAAATCTTCTTTCCTCATGATGCCATCTATTTTGTGAAGGTGCACCAGTACCTCCTGCAGCAAAACAACCCCACAACATGATGCTGCCACCCCCGTGTTTCACAGGGATGGTGTTCTTAGGCTTCCAAGCTCCTCCCTTTTTCCTCCAATCGTAACGATAGTCATTATGGCCAAAAGTACAATTTTAGTTTGGTGAGACCACAAGACATGTCTCCAAAATGTAGGTCCTTTGTTCCTGTGTGCATTTGCAAACATTAATCTGTCTGTTTTTGTTTCTTTTGTAGTAATGGCTTCTTCCTCGCAGAGTGGCCTTTCAGCCCATGTACTCGTTTCACTGTGGATATTGACACAATCTTACCAGCTTCCGCCATCATCTTCGCAAGGTCTTTTGCTTTTGCTCTTGGGCTGATATGCCACGTCAGACCAAAGCATGTTCACTCTCTGGGACACAGAACAGTCTCCTTCCTGAGCGGTATGAGGGCTGGACATTCCCATCTTGTTTTGTACTTGCATATAATTGTTTGTACAGATGAACGAGGCACCTTCATGTATCTTGAAATTGCACCCAAGGTTGAGCCAGACTTGTGCAAGTCCCATAATTCTCTTCCTGATAGCTTGGCTGATTTCTTTAGACTTTCTCATGATGCTACACAAAGAAGCAGTGTGTTTCAGGTGTGCATTTAAATACATCCAGAGGTGTGCCTCTAATTAACTCAGATGTTGCCAACCAACCTAACAGATGCTTCCAAACACATGACTTCATCATATGGGCGTGGTCCAGAATTCTTTAAAAGCAACTTTTGACATTGCAGAAAGTAATAAAAATGCCTTAAAAATGCCGCACTGGCCACCAATGCTTTTAATACTGGGGAGGAGGGAGGGAGGGGGTCGGGCGCACTGGCCACCAATGCTTTTAATACTGGGGAGGGAGAGGGGGGGGGGGCCGCACTGGCCACCAATGCTTTTAATACTGGGGGGGGGGGGAGGGGGGGCCGCACTGGCCACCAATGCTTTTAATACTGGGGAGAGAGGGGGGGTCTGGCCCCTGCTGCCTGGCAGCATCCGATCAGGGGGCTGAGGTCCGCACAATTAACCCCTCAGGTGCGGCACCTGAGAGGTTAATTGTGCGGATCACAGCCCCCTGTAAGAGATCAGGTGCTGCCAGGCAGCAGGGGGCAGTTATGTACACAGTTCTTAGTATATTATACTTGAAGCGTCCCCATCACTATGGGAACGCCTCTGTGTTAGAATATACTGTCGGATCTGAGTTTTCACGATCTAACTCAAAATCCGATGGTATATTCTAACATAGAGGCGTTCCCATGGTGATGGGGACGCTTCAAGTTAAAATATACCATCGGATTGGAGAAAACTCAGATCCGATGGTATATTAATAGGGACTCCTGACTTTACATTGAAAGTCAATGGGAGACGGATCCGTTTACAATTGCACCAATATTGTGTCAATGTACAATAATATATATTTGTACTGTATGTATATTTTTTTTTTAATTAGGCGATTAGGCTATCTCTCTATGCTTATTTTTTATATATTTTTTTTAATCATTAGGAGTATGTTATCTCACAGTGCTATTTGTTAAATAAACTTAGATGCAAGACCAGCAGAAGGTGTGCACACCAAAAAGTTTTACTTTTAGATCGATAAATTGATAGATAGCTTAATAATATCATACTTGGTTTGGATTGCACCATTATGATATTAATAAGCGTTATAGCTGGGTTATATTACTGCCTGTGTAATTTTAAACATATTCTTATATGTACTGAACATATTTTTTACAGGACAGTACAGTCGGGTGCAGTGGGGCACAGGACAGTACAGTCGGGTGCAGTGGGGCACAGGACAGTACAGTCGGGTGCAGTGGGGTACAGGACCATTTTTTTTTTTTATGATTTAATGTTGAGGTGCCATCGCCCGGCTCCTGTATAGTATCGGGATGACTACGGGCTGTATCAGGAGCAGGAAATTGCGGATCCGATCCAGGAACTTTTGAGGGGGCATCCCAAAAAGAGTCCAAAGACTCCTATCCCTGTTGAATGGAATGAAGAACGGGAGATTGCCTTCCAGCTCTTGAAGAAGAAGCTGACCGAACCCCCTGTCCTGGGTACCCGGATTATCAGAAGCCGTTCCATCTCTATACGGATGCCAGTAAAAGAGGCCTGGGAGCCGTGTTGGCACAGGTGCAAAACAACAAAGAGAGGGTGATTGCCTACGCCAGTAGATCCCTGAGGGGAGCTGAGAAAATTATAGTTCCTTCAAGCTGGAGTTCCTTGCTTTAGTGTGGGGCTGTGACTGACAAATTCAAGGACTACCTTGCTGCCACTCTGTCGCCTTCACTGACAACAATCCCCTGGCGCATCTGAATACAGCCAAGTTAGGGGCTCTGGAGCAAAGATGGGCCTCCCGCCTTGCCAACTATGACTTCACTGTTGAAATACGGGGCAGGGTCGCTCAAATGAAAATGCTGATGCCCTGTCTCGGCTTCCCACTACAGAGGCCCACCAGATGAACCAAAAGATGCCTGGGAAGAAGTGGAGATGCCGGCGTTTTACAACACAAATTGGCTCAGCAAGATAATGTTCACACTGAAAATCACTCAGCTGCTAATCCGTCTCCACCGAATAATCCTGAGTCCAGGGGTGAACAAGAAAGGTGGATTAAGCTCCAGTCAGAAAGTAGAGTCCTCGGTGAACTGCTCGACTCTCCTTACTAGTGGAAGAACTCCTGAAAGATGTCCGCAGGAAGAGTGCCAGACCCAGAACTATTGAAATTGTGGAGACATCGCACCAACTTTCCTTCAAAAGGCCTGTTGCTAAGAAGGAGCTTGGATCCAGTGTCTTGCGATAGGGTGTACCAGAACCTCATACCACGTCGAGACGCCAGTCTTGTGTTAGAATTGTATCATAACCGGTCCGGACACTTCGGCGTACAGAAAACTGAGGCCACCATTCGCAGAAGGTTTCTATTGGATTGGGATGAGAGAAGACATTGAAAAGTGGTGCCCGGGAGTGTACTGCCTGTGCTGTCGGGAGAAGTGAGCGCCATGACCAGACAGCGCCTCTCCACCCTATCGTGAGTAAAACTCCCCTGGAGCTTGTTGCTATTGATTATGTGAAGTTGGAGCCAAGTTGCTCAGGTTATACTTATGCCATGACTATTATTGATCACTTCACTAAGTTTGTTGTAGGCAGTGCCCGTGAAGGACTTGACAGCCAAGACTGCGGCGGATGCGTTCTGAAGCATTTCCTCCTGCCCTACGGCTGCCCAGAGAGAATCCTCACCGACCAGGGGTCTGCGTTTGAATCACAGTTGTTCCAGGAGTTGTGCCTGCTACATAATTGCCAGAAGGTCCGGACCACAGCCTATCATCCGCAAGGTAACGGACTCTGTGAAAAAATTAATCAAACTCTCATCGAAATGTTGAGAGCAGTGCCCCCTGAGACAAGGGGTAAATGGCCTACTCTGCTGCCACAACTTATGTACACGTATAACAATACAATTCACTGCTCCCACCGGGTACACGCCTTTCTATTTGATGTTTGGGCCGTCAAGGAGGCTGCCTGCTGATCACTCCCTGGACGTGCAAAATACCTGATGTCATTAACCCACTACCAAAGACTGATTGGGTGGTGGAGCATCAAAGACGTCTTCTTAATGCCAAAGAGATTGTTCAGGAGCGCATGGAAAGTGCCCGAGAGCGGCAGCAGAGAGACTATGACCGGGCCTGCTCATGCGGAACCTCTTGTTATAGGAGACGTGGTGTGGTTGAAGAATAACCACCGAACCAGCAAGCTGGACAGTAAGTGGGAGAGGACTCCCTACGTCATTACTGCTATTCCTAATGCTGAGACCCACGTGTACCAAATTTCCAGGGAAGGTAAAGGCTCTCAGATCGTACACAGGAACCATTTAAAGCCCTGCATAGAAGGAGAAACTGCAACAGAGGACATTGAGCCAGAGTCTCCTGAACCAGAGTCGTCGGCCCAACCTGTTGATCGTATGCAGGCCGTTGAGAACCTGTTACATGACAAAGAGCCACTTCATTGGTTCCTCACACCCTGGTTGAACTTGGTGGTACCGGCTCCAGTTCCTGCTAGTCTTCAACCCCAGGAGAACCTGTCCCAGGGTATACCTGAAAGGGCTCCAGAACTGCGGATTCCTCTGGCCCCCCTGAGCCAAGTCAGGAAGAGTCTCTGCCAGTAAGGAGATCCACGCAGCCTACTAAGGGGCACCCACCTGTGAGATTCGGAGACTACATTGTTGATCAGAGTCACTCCCCCCGGGAAACCCCGTTTAACTGTCTACAAGACCCGGGTACAGACTCATGTCGTTCTTTTGAGCCTCCAGGAACTTATGTTATATTTGCATATTTTATTATTATGGACTATCCTGGTTATTCCTGATACGCTGTACCAGGTCAGCACCCCTTTTCACCGCACTTGTTCCTTTGCCAGCAGAGCTGCCTAATATTTTCCTTGCAAATGTAGTGTTTGTTGTATATGCCTGCTTTGCATTTTTGTCTTTCAGGTCACAGTTTCCAGCTAGGCGGACCCCCTGTGTTGCGCCGAGGACGGGCAACCTCAAAGTAGCGGGGTATGTAGTGTCCCACTACGTAATATCGGTGGTGGGTCATGTTGCCCCACCTCCTGTGGGAAATTGCTATTGTGTTTTGTATTGCATTGTAATGCATATTTTCATGTTATCTCCTGTGTACCAGGCCTGCTAGCGGTGTAGTTTTTCCTCCCAAGCTGTAGAGGGAGCTAGGGAACCCCCTAGTATATATAGTTAGGCCCAGACAGGAAAGAGTTAGTTCAGTCCAGTCCAGGAGGGCTAAGTAGCTCAGTCTAGCCTGCCTGAGGTTCCTGAGTAAGCAAAGCTCAGAAGTTAACCCAGGGGAAGAAGTTTCCTCCTGAAGATATCTAGCACCTTGAAAAGTACAGTGCAGAGCCACTTTTATCCAGCTAAGTAGAAAGCTGAAGGGCAGAAGGATATTTACAGCAAGAGGATTTATATCAGAGGAAGTTTTCCCTACCCAAGGATAAAGCCAGCTATATGGCAGACAGGCCTTGGAGAAAGCCAGACAGGATCTGAGGAAATACTGCCTGATCTGTAAGTGTTATTCACTCTGATTATCTTGCAAAGACTTTGCCTGCCACTTATGTGAAGCCTGCCCTGTGACCAACATTTTACATGTGGAACTAACTGAAACCTGTAAATAGTTGAACTGTTCAGTAAAAAGAAGTTCTGGTTCACTGCAACTTTGTGTACCTCAATTATTCCTACAACAAATCGGTGTGCCACCGTTACCGTCACTGGCGTCACGAACTATAAGGGATCTTGCCACCGACACATTAAACTTCCAACACCCAGGGCACCTCACCTACCACCTGGCCTGGTCCATATACACAGAGCGTGCCCCAGAGGATTCATGTGCCAGCCTCTCCATCACTGCTGTACGCCTGCCCAGGGTAAATAAAAACTGTGAGTACCAAGAGCAACCCTCGGTTTGTTAACTACCCCTGTGACCTCATATTCGCTCATCCTGCAGGACTGGCGTACTGCAAATGCGGCACTGAAAATCCCTTCTGGTATACTTTCAGTATTAATCTTACTTAATATGAGGTGGAGGAGGGCCTCACGTTAGATGGGACCTGCAATAAATGGACAGCTCCATAAGCTTGATTCCTTAACCTCTTACGGACACATGACGTACTGGTACGTCATGTGTCCTGGTACTTAAGGACACATGACGTACCGGTACGTCATGTGTTGTTCCGATCACTGCCGCCCGGCCGGCGGTGATCGGAACAAGGCACCTGCTCAAATCATTGAGCAGGCACCTCGGCTAAATGCGCGGGGGGGTCCCGTGACCCCCCCATGTCGGCGATCGCAACAAACTGCAGGTCAATTCAGACCTGTGGTTTGCTGCGCTTTCTGCAGTTTCTGATCCCCGCGGTCCCTGACCGCAGGGATCAGAAACTTTAATATGCCTAAAATATATATGTTACACCCCCCCCTGCACCCCTGAATGATTTTATGGCGGCGGGAGGTGCAGGGGGGGTTGAAGGCGGTACGGGCGGTGCGGGAGGCTGGCGTGCGGCATGCGGGATCGCGATCCCCCGCCCGCCTCCCCTTGAATAATCGTTGGTGGCCAGTGGGTATGCCAGGGTGTCATCACATTGTTGACACCCTGGTATAAACGGCAGACATCTGTGATGCGATGTCAGCCGTTTAACCCTTTCCATACCGCGGTCCGTACGGACCGCGGTATGGAAGAGCAGAGGTTAACAGTCGGGAGCTCCCTCCCTCTCCCATCGGGGGGCTGCTGTGCCTTTGCAGCCCCCAGACAGGATGGAGTCACAGAGGGAGGGAGCCCCCCTCCTTACCCTTCCCCGTCTGCACAGTTGTGTCCACAACTGAGCAGACGGGGAAGGTTCCAATGGCAACAGGACGCCTTCTCAGGCATCCTGCTGTCCATGGTGCTGAACAGATCTGTGCTAAAGGCATAGATCTGTTCAGACAAAGTGTAAGTACAATACAATACAGTAGACTATATAGTGTACTGTACTGTATTATACAGACATCAGACCCACTGGATCTTCAAGAACCAAGTGGGTCTGGGTCTAAAAAAAAGTAAAAAAAAAAAGTGAAAAAAAAGGAAAAATCAAAAAACACATTTATCACTGATTAAAAATGAAAAAAATATAATTCCCTACACATGTTTGGTATCGCCGCTTCCGTAACGACCTGATCTATAAAACGGTCATGTTACAAATTTTGCCCACCTTACTTCCCAAAAAAGGTAATAAAAGTGATCAAAAAAGTCGCATGTACGCCAAAATTGTAACAATCAAACCGTCATCTCATCCCGCAAAAATCATACCCTACCCAAGATAATCGCCCGAAAACTGAAAAAACGATGGCTCTTAGACTATGGAAACACTAAAACATGATTTTTTTTGATTCAAAAATGAAATCATTGTGTAAAACTTATATAAATAAAATAAAAGTATACATATTAGGTATCGCCGCGTCCGTATCGACCGGCTCTATAAAAATATCACATGACCTAACCCCTCAGGTGACCACCGTAAAAAAATAAAAATAAAAACGGTGTAAAAAAGGCCATTCTTTGTCATCTTACGTTACAAAAAGTGTAATAGCAAGTGATCAAAAAGTCATATGCACCCCACAATAGTGCCAATCAAACCGTCATCTCATCCCGCATAAAATGAGACCCTACTTAAGATAATCGCCAAAAAACTGAAAAAACTATGGCTCTTAGACTATGGAGACACTAAAACTTTTTTTTTGTTTTAAAAATAAAATCATTGTGTAAAACTTACATAAATAAAAAAATTGTATACATATTAGGTATCGCCACGTCCGTGACAACCTGCTCTATAAAATTACCACATGATCTAACCTGTCAGATGAATGTTGTAAATAACAAAAAAAACGGTGCCAAGAAAGCTATTTCTTGTTACCTTGCCGCACAAAAAGTGTAATATAGAGCAACCAAAAATCATATGTACCCCTAAACCAGTACCAACAAAACTGCCACCCTATCCCGTAGTTTCCAGTAGAGTGATGGCCACTCCAAAACATTGACTTTATTATCCTTAAGCCGCTTTGTAACCCGTTTGGCAGTATGCTTCAGGTCATTGTCCATTTGGAAGACCCGTTTCTGCCCAAGCTTTAACTTCCTGGCTGATGTCTTGAGATGTTGCTTCAGTATTTCCACAAAATCTTCTTTCCTCATGATGCCATCTATTTTGTGAAGTGCACCAGTACCTCCTGCAGCAAAACAACCCCACAACATGATGCTGCCACCCCCGTGTTTCACAGGGATGGTGTTCTTAGGCTTCCAAGCTCCTCCCTTTTTCCTCCAATCGTAACGATAGTCATTATGGCCAAAAAGTACAATTTTAGTTTGGTGAGACCACAAGACATGTCTCCAAAATGTAGGTCTTTGTTCCTGTGTGCATTTGCAAACATTAATCTGTCTGTTTTTTGTTTCTTTTGTAGTAATGGCTTCTTCCTCGCAGAGTGGCCTTTCAGCCCATGTACTCGTTTCACTGTGGATATTGACACAATCTTACCAGCTTCCGCCATCATCTTCGCAAGGTCTTTTGCTTTTGCTCTTGGGCTGATATGCACACGTCAGACCAAAGCATGTTCATCTCTGGGACACAGAACAGTCTCCTTCCTGAGCGGTATGAGGGCTGGACATTCCCATCTTGTTTGTACTTGCATATAATTGTTTGTACAGATGAACGAGGCACCTTCATGTATCTTGAAATTGCACCCAAGGTTGAGCCAGACTTGTGCAAGTCCATAATTCTCTTCCTGATAGCTTGGCTGATTTCTTTAGACTTTCTCATGATGCTACACAAAGAAGCAGTGTGTTTCAGGTGTGCATTTAAATACATCCAGAGGTGTGCCTCTAATTAACTCAGATGTTGCCAACCAACCTAACAGATGCTTCCAAACACATGACTTCATCATATGGGCGGTCCAGAATTCTTTAAAAGCAACTTTTGACATTGCAGAAAGTAATAAAAATGCCTTAAAAATGCCGCACTGGCCACCAATGCTTTTAATACTGGGGAGGGAGGGAGGGAGGGGGGTCGGGCGCACTGGCCACCAATGCTTTTAATACTGGGGAGGGAGAGGGGGGGGGGGGCCGCACTGGCCACCAATGCTTTTAATACTGGGGAGGGAGGGAGGGGGGGCCGCACTGGCCACCAATGCTTTTAATACTGGGGAGAGAGGGGGGGTCTGGCCCCTGCTGCCTGGCAGCATCCGATCAGGGGGCTGAGGTCCGCACAATTAACCCCTCAGGTGCGGCACCTGAGAGGTTAATTGTGCGGATCACAGCCCCCTGTAAGAGATCAGGTGCTGCCAGGCAGCAGGGGGCAGTTATGTACACAGTTCTTAGTATATTATAACTTGAAGCGTCCCCATCACTATGGGAACGCCTCTGTGTTAGAATATACTGTCGGATCTGAGTTTTCACGATCTAACTCAAATCCGATGGTATATTCTAACATAGAGGCGTTCCCATGGTGATGGGGACGCTTCAAGTTAAAATATACCATCGGATTGGAGAAAACTCAGATCCGATGGTATATTAATAGGGACTCCTGACTTTACATTGAAAGTCAATGGGAGACGGATCCGTTTACAATTGCACCAATATTGTGTCAATGTACAATAATATATATTTGTACTGTATGTATATTTTTTTTTTTAATTAGGCGATTAGGCTATCTCTCTATGCTTATTTTTTATATATTTTTTTTAATCATTAGGAGTATGTTATCTCACAGTGCTATTTGTTAAATAAACTTAGATGCAAGACCAGCAGAAGGTGTGCACACCAAAAAGTTTTACTTTTAGATCGATAAATTGATAGATAGCTTAATAATATCATACTTGGTTTGGATTGCACCATTATGATATTAATAAGCGTTATAGCTGGGTTATATTACTGCCTGTGTAATTTTAACATATTCTTATATGTACTGAACATATTTTTTACAGGACAGTACAGTCGGGTGCAGTGGGGCACAGGACAGTACAGTCGGGTGCAGTGGGGCACAGGACAGTACAGTCGGGTGCAGTGGGGTACAGGACCATTTTTTTTTTTTATGATTTAATGTTGAGGTGCCATCGCCCGGCTCCTGTATAGTATCGGGATGACTACGGGCTGTATCAGGAGCCGGATAGCGATATTAACTTTAACTCGACACCGCCTTCTACTGGCATTAGTGTGTATTGATAGACTGGAGGAGATAAAATCGCGTTTAGTTAGTAACAAATTGCGAAATAAGGGAGCGGTAGCGATGACACATCTGTAGTCATCGTGACATCTCGCTATGTACTTCAGCACACCAAGTCAGACGACTACCTGCATTCAGCATCATGAGTGGACCCATCCCCTGCTGGTAAGCCAAAACAAGAACCTGTCACACAGACGGCAACCTTTGCTGACCAAACACTGTACTTTAAGCGATTAATTCCGTCTGCATCCCATCCTCAGTGCAACCTGCACCCAAGCCAGCAAGTTCCTACAACACAGTGACTGCCTTCAAGATGGAAGGATTGGGTGGTGGTGCATCCCCAGATCACTCACGCAGAGATCAAGAACTGTCAGATTTCCTCAAGTTCTTTGCATGCTGCAAGCTACTCACCAAAGGACTCTAGAAGTTTAATGACCGTCCTGAAAGCTACAGAGCGTGGAGAGCTTCATTCAGAAATGAGACAGCCGGCCTAGACCTCTCCGCAAGTGAAGAGACCGATCTGTTAGTCAAGTGGCTAGGAAACGAGTCAGCAGAACATGCAAGGCGCATCAGAGATATCAACATCAACTACCCAAGCAGAGGCTTAGATATGATATGGGAGAGGCTCGACGAGTGTTATGGCACCCTGGAAATGATAGAGGAATCACTCTTTAAGAGGTTAGAGGGCTTTCCTAAAATTCCAAACAAAGGCTTGCACAAGTTAAGAGAATTAAGTGACCTCCCGATGGAACTCCAAGTCGCCAAGGCTGTAGGAGACCTGCTAGGCCTTACATACCTAGAAACAGCAGAAGCTACCGTACAGACTGCAAGAGAAGTGGATCAACAAAGGCTCTCACTACAAACAACAACACAATGTCTTGTCCCCTCCATTCTCTTTCTTTGTAGACTTTGTACACCAGCAGGCAAAGACCAGAAATGATCCTAGCTTTGAATTCTCTACGCTTGATTCTGCTTATCCAAAGTCAGGTAAGCCTGCTTTAGTCCGTAATCTCAAAAGCACACCTATCACCGTACACAAAACTAATGTACAGTATCTCCTACAGACTACTCACGTAAAACTTACAGTACTGCAGAGACTGAAAGGGAACTAACAAAAGACCCAAGCAGGGAGTGCCCTCTACACAAGAAAATCTCAAGGACCGTAAAAATCCCTTTAGGACCGTAGATCCTTTCTCAGGGAAAGCTACATTTGCTACAGGTGTTGTGCATCTACGTCTCACCTAGCTAGAGACTGCAAAACTAGCATTACCTGCTCGGAGTGCAACAGCCAAGAGCACAATACAGCTCTACACCCAGGGCCAGCACCATGGACTCTTACACCTTCAGACCACACCACAGAGCACGACGGGGAGGAAAAAGATGCTGCACCTCCTGAAGGGACACCCCAGTGTACCCAGGTCTGTGGGGAGGGTCTCAGTAGGAAATTCTGCTCCAAGATTTGTCTTGTTAGAGTTTACATAGGCCACAACGAAAAGGTTGTAAGACTGTATTACACCCTTGACAATCAAAGTAATAGATCACTTGCTAGCTCAGTTTTCTTTGACATCTTTAAGATCAAGAAACTTAGCTCTTCCTATTCACGTAAAACGTGTACTGGTGTGAGTGAAGAAACAGGGAGAAGGGCCACCGGCTATTAAATTTAATCCCTAGATGGTCAAACATCCCTGCCTCTTCCTACAGTAATTGAATGCAATCACATACCAAACAACAGGGAGGAAATTCCCACACCAGAGGCAGCCCTTCATCATGGACACTTGAAAAGTATAGCACATCTCATCCCTACATTTCTGCTTGGGAGAGATATCATCAGTGTCCACAGGGTGAGAAAGCAAATAACTGCCCCTCGGAAATTCCCCATTTGCTCAGAAGTTAGACTTAGGGTGGGTCATTGTAGGAGACGTTTGCCTAGGAAACGTTCACAAGCCAAACACTGTGAATTCCTTCTGCACAAACACATTGGAGGGCAGACGTCCATCCCTTTTCCAACCTTGTCCTAACAAATTCCTTGTAAAGGACAAACTTGCCAACTCTCTACATCCAAACATCATGGAAGGTAGTTACACCAGAGTCTTCTAGTGCGACAGAGATCACCTAGGGTGCACTGTCTTCCAAAGGGCAAAGGAAGATCATAAAATAGCCCACTCTATTGAAGATAAAACCTTCCTAAAGATAATGGAACAGGGATTTCACATGGATGAGACAAACAGCTGGGTAGCACCCCTGCCTTTCAAAATGCAGAGACCCTGTCTTCCCAACAACAGAGAGCAAGCATTAAAACGCAACTTCCTGGACTACCTTAAATTCCTTCAATAAATGGACAGAAATAGAGAGGCTTTGGTTAGCCCCGATTCATATAGGAGCTATGATCTGGGGACGTCCGGCGGACATAACACCCCAGAGACTGCTAGGCCTAATGACATTCACTAGAAACCTATGGCTGATCTGTAGGATTAAATTCGGCCTCTCTACATTAAACTCCTCTCTTACACCGTTTTTGTTTACTCTGCATTTAGGTAATAGTAGCGAATCAAATATGGCTAACCCCTGGATCAGGAGTGGACTCTTCCGTCTCCATGATTCACGTAATCCCCTAACAAACCGCCTTTTATCCTTTGCAGATTTACAAACTAAATATAGCCTACCCTCCTCCTCCAACTATCACTACAACCAAGTAGCACGATTCTGCCATTCATTCACCACCTCCGGATCAATATCCCCCCTCACCTCTTTTGAGAAATTGTGTGTCCGTGGCCCATCAGTTAGAGGTCTCATCTCAGATATACACTCACCTAAAGAATTATTAGGAACACCATACTAATACGGTGTTGGACCCCCTTTTGCCTTCAGAACTGCCTTAATTCTACGTGGCATTGATTCAACAAGGTGCTGATAGCATTCTTTAGAAATGTTGGCCCATATTGATAGGATAGCATCTTGCAGTTGATGGAGATTTGAGGGATGCACATCCAGGGCACGATGCTCCCGTTCCACCACATCCCAAAGATGCTCTATTGGGTTGAGATTTGGTGACTGTGGGGGCCATTTTAGTACAGTGAACTCATTGTCATGTTCAAGAAACCAATTTGAAATTATTCGAGCTTTGTGACATGGTGCATTATCCTGCTGGAAGTAGCTATCAGAGGATGGATACATGTTCTCATTCTGTTACGCCAAATTCGGACTCTACCATTTGAATGTCTCAACAGAAATCGAGACTCATCAGACCAGGCAAACATTTTTCCAGTCTTCAACAGTCCAATTTTGGTGAGCTCGTGCAAATTGTAGCCTCTTTTTCCTATTTGTAGTGGAGATGAGTGGTACCCAGTGGGGTCTTCTGCTGTTGTAGCCCATCCGCCTCAAGGTTGTGCGTGTTGTGGCTTCACAAATGCTTTGCTGCATACCTCGGTTGTAACGAGTGGTTATTTCAGTCAACGTTGCTCTTCTATCAGCTTGAATCAGTCGGCCCATTCTCCTCTGACCTCTAGCATCCACAAGGCATTTTTTGCCCACAGGACTGCCGCATACTGGATGTTTTTCCCTTTTCACACCATTCTTTGTAAATCCTAGAAATGGTTGTGCGTGAAAATCCCAGTAACTGAGCAGATTGTGAAATACTCAGACCGGCCCGTCTGGCACCAACAACCATGCCACGCTCAAAATTTCTTAAATCACCTTTCTTTCCCATTCTGACATTCAGTTTGGAGTTCAGGAGATTGTCTTGACCAGGACCACACCCCTAAATGCATTGAAGCAACTGCCATGTAATTGGTTGACTAGATATTTGCATTAATGAGAAATAGAACAGGTGTTCCTAATAATTCTTTAGGTGAGTGTATATGATCTGCTTCTCACCCAGACTTACTTACTGGGGGGAAAAAGCACTTATATATGCTAAAATGGGAGAAATGGCTAGATAGGGAAATCCCGATAAACCTCTGGCAGGTCCACAGCTTTTACTAGCTCATCTTGCATAAGTTATAAAAAAACTCAAATAAAATTACTGATGCACTGGTATCCCACACCGAAGGTGCTGCATGCCTTAAATAGGAATATCCCTAATGTTTGCTGGAGATGGTCAGCCAACGGGGCTTCCATATATCACATATTCTGGACGTGTCCCCTGGTAATACCCTTTTGGAGGATGGTAGCTTCTGTACTGCAGGACGTTTTAGGGCATTCAGTGAGGTTGGATCCCCTTTCATACTTGTTAAATGTCCCACCTAGGGATATGAGCGGTCGCAACTCCGGGCTGCTCCTGCATCTTCTCACTGCAGCAAAGGGTTTGATAGCCCTCTTTTGAAAAAGAACCACTCCCCCGTCTAAGGAGGATTATTACTCCCAAATCCAGGATATTCGCTCTTTAGACTATTATACGGCTTTGTCGCGGGGAACTGTGGACAAGTTCCTACAGACTTGGTCTTGTTGGGATCTCCACCACGAAGAGCTCCACTTATAGAGAGGGAAAGAACTCCTAGCTTCTTAGTTACTCCACCCCCCCCCCTCCTTCCCTTCTTTGGTCTCCCCCTTTCTTTTTGTTTCAACCCTTATCTACATAGACTATGGATCGACTCTATCCATTTTTTCTAACAGCTGTTATTATGTAATCTTATATTTTGGCTACATTACCATAGTCATGTTGTCTGTGGAAGATTTTGCTTCATATTTTGATACTTGGAAAATGAAAAATGTTTAATAAACATAAAGTTGAAAGAAAAAAAACGCAACTTCCAAAAGAGGCCGGAAATGAAAGTACACTTCTTTTATTCATGGGCAAAATATTTGAAAATGGCCACGCAATGGTAACACCACCCCTGAAAGAGAGGGAAGAATATTGGTATCTACCAATATTTGGTGTCTACCATCCCAAGAAGCCAGGACAGATATGTGTGGTGTTTGACTCCAGCTCCCAATATAAAAAATGATGTTCTTTTAACAGGACCTGACCTCAACAACACGCTTATTGGTGTTCTCATCAGATTCCGGACAGAATGAATTGCAATAATTGCTGATATACAACAGATGTTTCACTGTTTTCTTGTCAAGGAAGAGCATAGGAATTTTCTGTGATTCTTCTGGTTCAGAGATAATAACCCTACCAAGGAGATTGTAGAATACTGCATGAAAGTACATGTTTTTGGCAACAGCCCGTCTCCCGCAGTAGCTATTTATGAATTAAGACGGTCTGCTCAAGAAAGTGGAAAAGACTCAGATGCGGATGTGGCGCAGTTTGTTGAAAGAGACTTCTATGTAGACGATGGTCTAAAATCACTTCCATCTCCTGAAGCTGCAATCAGCTTGCTCAAAAAGACTCAGAGCTTTCTAACAGGTTCTAACCTCAGACTGCACAAGATAGCCTCTAACAGCAAATTTGTTATGGAGGCCTTCCCCACTCAAGACTACGCCAGCGATTTGAAAGACCTGGACCTAGCCACAGACTCTCTACCCATGCAGCACAGCCTAGGGCTCAATTGGGACCTCAAGTCTGACACCATCACTTTTCAAGTCGACTCAGAGCAAAGACCCTTCACACGACGAGGTGGTGTCTTGTCCACTATAAACAGTCTATACGATCCCCTTGGATTTGCTGCACCTGTGCCCACGAAGGTAAAACCTTGCTCCGAGAACTAACTGCAGACTCATGTGCTTAGGACACCCCTCTTTCCCCTGAGAAAGAAGCATTGTGCGTAACATGGAGAGACTCTCTGAAGGCATTATCTGACCTACACATTCATAGGCAATACGCACACATCACCCATGCAGAAGTTCACTATAGGAGGCTGTGTGTATTTTGTGATGCCTCAGTTAAAGCTATAGCAGCAGTTGCTTACTTGAAAACCATAGACGTTACAGGTCACGTCTACATTGGGTTTGTGATAGGTAAAGCTAAGCTGGCGCCGTGTCCAGAACCCACCATACCTAGACTGGAACTCTGTGCTGCTGTTCTCGCCATAGAGCTAGCAGATCTGATTATATTAGAACTACCACTATGCTTGATAACTGAAGGAGCTCTACGTGCAGCCGGATTCTGAATAATAGAAGCTAAGAGACTTGTAAGTAAAGTCATTTAAAACTGTATCACCTGCCGGAAACTCCGTGGTATATGCCAATCACAAAAAATGGCCGACCTTCCTGCGGACCGTGTCAGTACAGAACCTCCCTTCACTAATGTGGGTCCCACACGACACACAAGAGGAGGTCATGCTAACAGCAAGCGTTGGGCTGTAATATTCACATGCATGTGCATTAGAGCCGTACATATAGAAGTTATTGAGTGACTGGACACATCCAGTTTCATGAATGCCCTCAGATGTTTCATTTCTACCAGAGGACATGTAAAGCATATCCGCTTCGATAGGGGAACCAACTTTGTTGGAGCTTGTAAAGAACTGAACATTCTCTCAAACCTTGATGTCAACCAGGTAGAGAGACACCTTTATGTACAAGGTTGCACATGGACATTTAACCCACCTCACTTATCTCACATGGGAGGTGCTTGGGAGAGCATGATCGGCATTGCCCGCACAATTCTATCTTTCTGCAGCTCGGCAGTTCAAGGCTCACCCAAGAGACTCTCATAACCTTCATGGCTGAGGTAGTAGCCATAATCAATGCAAGACCATTGACTTCCACATCTAATGATCCAGAGGATTTACTTTTGCTTACTCCTTCCACTCTTCTCATCCAGAAGATTGATGTTGCTACAGTTCCTTCTGGTGAGTTTACTGCCAAAAGACTTATATAAATCCCAGTGGAAGAGGGTTCAAATACTAGCAGATCTTTTCTGGGACAAATGAAAAAAGTAGTACCTTTCCACTTTACAGACAAGAGACAAATGGCAGGCCAGGAAACCCAACATAGAGCCTGGAAATATTGTTTTAGTAAAAGACACTAAGTCAAAGAGGAACGAGTGGTCTTTAGGATTGGTGAGTAAAGTGTTCCGAAGCCAAGATGGGAAAGTCAAAAAAGTGGAGGTCAAGATTCCCAAGCAAGGCGGAAAGCTGTTTCTCAGACCCCTTTCTGAACTTATCTTGTTGATCTTAGTTCAAGTTTTATATGTGGTATCCCTAGATACCAGACTGGGAGTGTTATGCCTTCACAAGCATAAGTAATTAGCTCCTGCTGAGCTCTCTGAAGTTTGGCCATTCCAGCCAACTTAGTTTTCCCATCTGCCCTTGGGTCCTGCCCCTTCTTCTTGCAGAAGTCATCTTGTCCTCATGGAAGCCAGACATGTTGTCTGTCTCTCTCTCCACCATTTGTTTCACCCTGATGTTTACCCTACCATAGCACAGTCGGTGAGTCTTACTACCTTTCTAATCATCCTACTGTGCTCTTTGCTGTACCCATGTTATACCATGTGGTCAGCCTCCCTCATGATTAGTCACAAATCTTGCCTACATCTGTCTTATTCATGCCATATGTATTTCTATGTTTGTATTACATATGCTCTTTGTTATGCTATGTATATATTTGCCTCATAGTAAGCAATGTTATTTTCCTTGTAGTTTTACACTGATCCTTTCTATAAAAGCTGTAAAGGACCCCCAGCGTCTACCTCAGTGAATTGTTAGGAAAGAGTTTAGCTGCCTGTCAACTCATTCTCCTGTCAACGTGTGAGGGTGGCAGAACAACAGCAGTGTCTATGAGCACTATTACTATGGTGGGGGGACTATCTGTATGGTACTATTACACTGCTCAAAAAAATAAAGGGAACACAAATATAACACATCCTAGATCTGAATTAATTAAATATTCTTCTGAAATACTTTGTTCTTTACATAGTTGAATGTGCTGACAACAAAATCACACAAAAATAAAAAAATGGAAATCAAATTTTTTAACCCATGGAGGTCTGGATTTGGAGTTACACTCAAAATTAAAGTGGAAAAACACACTACAGGCTGATCCAACTTTGATGTAATGTCCTTAAAATAAGTCAAAATGAGGCTCAGTAGTGTGTGTGGCCTCCACGTGCCTGTATGACCTCCCTACAACGCCTGTGCATGCTCCTGATGAGGTGGCGGACGGTCTCCTGAGGGATCTCCTCCCAGACCTGGACTAAAGCATCTGCCAACTCCTGGACAATCTGTGGTGCAACGTGACGTTGGTGGATAGAGCGAGACATGATGTCCCAGATGTGCTCAATTGGATTCAGGTCTGGGGAACGGGCGGGCCAGTCCATAGCATCAATGCCTTCGTCTTGCAGGAACTGCTGACACACTCCAGCCACATGAGGTCTAGCATTGTCTTGCATTAGGAGGAACCCAGGGCCAACCACACCAGCATATGGTCTCACAAGGGGTCTGAGGATCTCATCTCGGTACCTAATGGCAGTCAGGCTACCTCTGGCGAGCACATGGAGGGCTGTGCGGCCCTCCAAAGAAATGCCACCCCACACCATTACTGACCCAATGCCAAACCGGTCATGCTGGAGGATGTTGCAGGCAGCAGAAGGTTCTCCACGGCGTCTCCAGACTCTATCACGTCTGTCACATGTGCTCAGTGTGAACCTGCTTTCATCTGTGAAGAGCACAGGGCGCCAGTGGGGAATTTGCCAATCTTGGTGTTCTCTGGCAAATGCCAAACGTCCTGCACGTTGTTGGGCTGTAAGCACAACCCCCACCTGTGAACGTCGGGCCCTCATATCACCCTCATGGAGTCTGTTTCTGACCGTTTGAGCAGACACATGCACATTTGTGGCCTGCTGGAGGTCATTTTGCAGGGCTCTGGCAGTGCTCCTCCTGTTCCTCCTTGCACAAAGGCGGAGGTAGCGGTCCTGCTGCTGGGTTGTTGCCCTCCTACGGCCTCCTCCACGTCTCCTGATGTACTGGCCTGTCTCCTGATAACGCCTCCATGCTCTGGACACTACGCTGACAGACACAGCAAACCTTCTTGCCACAGCTCGCATTGATGTGCCATCCTGGATAAGCTGCACTACCTGAGCCACTTGTGTGGGTTGTAGACTCCGTCTCATGCTACCACTAGAGTGAAAGCACCGCCAGCATTCAAAAGTGACCAAAACATCAGCCAGGAAGCATAGGAACTGAGAAGTGGTCTGTGGTCACCACCTGCAGAACCACTCCTTTATTGGGGGTGTCTTGCTAATTGCCTATAATTTCCACCTGTTGTCTATCCCATTTGCACAACAGCATGTGAAATTGATTGTCACTCAGTGTTGCTTCCTAAGTGGACAGTTTGATTTCACAGAAGTGTGATTGACTTGGAGTTACATTGTGTTGTTTAAGTGTTCCCTTTATTTTTTAGAGCAGTGTATTTTATTTTTATTGCAAATATGGACTTTGAGTACAGTTTATGTAAATACCTAAACTAGAATACCACCATATCAAGGTATATATCAGTGACTACCAGTGATGGTCAGTTCGCAGTGTTCACCAGTGAACACATGCGGGCTGCCATCTTTAGTGAGGTAGACTCACCCGTCCGGCGATGCACAGGTAAGCCCTTACCTGTGCCTGTGCCGGTCTGAAATAAAATGCAGTCACCAGGAGCAGGCAGTTCCGAGAACAGCCCAATGAAGGCCCCCGGCGGCTGTTCTCGGAACTGCCTGCTCCCGGTGACTGCATTTAATTTCAGACCGGCTCCCAGCACAGGCACAGGTAAGGGCTTACCTGTGCTTTGCCGGACGGGTGAGTCTACCTTACTAAAGATGGCAGCCCGCATGTGTTCGCTGGCAAACACTGCGAACTGACCATCACTGGTAGTCACTGATATACACTCACCTAAAGAATTATTAGGAACACCTGTTCTATTTCTCATTAATGCAATTATCTAGTCAACCAATCACATGGCAGTTGCTTCAATGCATTTAGGGGTGTGGTCCTGGTCAAGACAATCTCCTGAACTCCAAACTGAATGTCAGAATGGTAAAGAAAGGTGATTTAAGCTATTTTGAGCGTGGCATGGTTGTTGGTGCCAGACGGGCCGGTCTGAGTATTTCCCAATCTGCTCAGTTACTGGGATTTTCACGCACAACCATTTCTAGGGTTTACAAAGAATGGTGTGAAAAGGGAAAAACATCCAGTATGCGGCAGTCCTGTGGGCAAAAATGCCTTGTGGATGCTAGAGGCCAGAGGAGAATGGGCCGACTGATTCAAGCTGATAGAAGAGCAACGTTGACTGAAATAACCACTCGTTACAACCGAGGTATGCAGCAAAGCATTTGTGAAGCCACAACACGCACAACCTTGAGGCGGATGGGCTACAACAGCAGAAGACCCCACCGGGTACCACTCATCTCCATTACAAATAGGAAAAAGAGGCTACAATTTGCACGAGCTCACCAAAATTGGACTGTTGAAGACTGGAAAAATGTTGCCTGGTCTGATGAGTCTCGATTTCTGTTGAGACATTCAAATGGTAGAGTCCGAATTTGGCGTAAACAGAATGAGAACATGTATCCATCCTCTGATGGCTACTTCCAGCAGGATAATGCACCATGTCACAAAGCTCGAATCATTTCAAATTGGTTTCTTGAACATGACAATGAGTTCACTGTACTAAAATGGCCCCCACAGTCACCAGATCTCAACCCAATAGAGCATCTTTGGGATGTGGTGGAACAGGAGCTTCGTGCCCTGGATGTGCATCCCTCAAATCTCCATCAACTGCAAGATGCTATCCTATCAATATGGGCCAACATTTCTAAAGAATGCTATCAGCACCTTGTTGAATCAATGCCACGTAGAATTAAGGCAGTTCTGAAGGCAAAAGGGGGTCCAACACCGTATTAGTATGGTGTTCCTAATAATTCTTTAGGTGAGTGTATACCTTGATTTGGTGGTATTCTAGTTTAGGTATTTACATAAACTGTACTCAAAGTTGGTGAACACTGCGAAGGACCATCACTGGTGACTACATGCATGTCACTGTAAAAGCTTGAGTGTGTGGCTCAAGCTACTTTCACGTTCTCGCGTTTTGTGAAGATCCGTCATGGACGAATCCGTTCAGATAATCCAACCATCTGCATCCGTTCAGAACGGATCCGTTTGTATTATCTTTAACATAGCCAAGACGGATCCGTCTTGAGCACCACTGAAAGTCAATGGAGGACAGATCCGTTTTCTATTGTGCCAGACTGTGTCAGTGAAAACGGATCCATCCCCGTTGACTTACATTGTGTGCCAGGACGGATCCGTTTGTCTCAGTTTCATCAGACGGACACCAAAACGCTGCAAGCAGCGTTTTAGTGTCCGTCTCCAAAGCGGGATGGAGACTGAACTGATGCAAACTGATGCATTCTGAGCGGATCCTTTTCCATTCAGAATGCATTAGAATGCAAACTGATCCGTTTTGGACCGCTTGTGAGAGCCCTGAACGGATCTCAGAAACGGAAACCAAAACGCAAGTGTGAAAGTAGCCTTAGCTGAGTAATGCCTTGTGTAAATTCAGTATCACTGTGCTGGTTTTCATGCTGCTACTTTACTAATTCCAAAATTGACCCATTAATTGCCTTTACTTTTTAAATTTACTGATGTTGTACAGGTTACTGCAGTAGCCATTGAATGAAGCAGCTGTCTGCCTCTCCTCTATCAAGAAATCCCAGCAGGATCTCAAGCACCAGTCAACAGCTCAATTACATCCAGCCAATCATCTGACCAAAAAACAAAGCCACTTTGTGTGGGCAGCTGGGGAGACTCCCTTAGGCTCCTTCTCACCTCTCGCTCTACACAAGCCTGGGCAATAATATGCAGTAGGCACTTAAATTGAGGTTTTGGTTGATGAACCCCCACCAACTATTAAAAAAAATGACAGTGCCCAATTATTATGATGGACACTACAAGGGACGCACCAAAGCCCCCCCCAATAGTCTGTTATATGGTCCTATATAACAAGATGAAAATCATACTTGACAGATAATAAGGCATATCTCCCAGGGATCAGGGGGTTAGTTTTATGACTGTAGATGCCAGGGAGAGATAAGACAGAGGACCCTCTCAATGACATATGAGAATACACCAGAGGTGACAATATGGGAGCTGTCAGAAACTAGAGGCAGGAATACCAGAATACCAAAATTACTGCAGGATTCGTACACAGTACACAAACAGTTCATTAGAAGTAATGCACTAATTAGAATATTAGTGCAATTTATCAACATAATGTACAATATAACATTTGGCAGTAAATATCAGAGCACCCAGAATGTGAAAAATATATGTACGTTTTCATCCGTTTTTAAAGGTATGTGTTCTACAGCAGCTAGTGTCATGTTTATGTGTAAGGTTGTGTTCACACAAACTTTCTGCAATTTCTTGCATATGTTTCTTTTACATCTTGGCGCACTCTATGCTAAGTAGTCCAGCGGGCGGTTCTACTTATAGCAGCAGATTTTGCATTTCTGGAGCCCTGTCGTACCACAAAGCTCCTCCCCTATCAGCCCGCTAAGCTTAACTCTCTGCTTAGCAGCGCAGAATGGGCACTTCTGCTACTGCTCTATGGCTGGGGGACCTGTGCACAGGCTGTATGTCCGCCCCTTTAGGCTCCATTCACACGTCCGCAAAATGGGTCTGCATCCTTTCCGCAATTTTGCGGAATGGGTGCGGACCCATTCATTCTCTATGGGGACGGAAAGGATGCGGACAGCACACAGTGTGCTGTCTGCAGCCGCAATTGCGGAGCGCGGCCCCGATTTTGAGTCCGCAGCTCCGCAAAAAGATAGAGCATGTCCTATTCTTGTCCGCAGCTTGCGGACAAGAATAGGCATTTCTATGGGGGTGACGGGCTGGTGTGTTGTGGACCCGCAATTTGCGGGTCCGCAACACACCACGGACGTGTGAATGTAGCCTTAGGCTGCTTTCACATCTGCGTTTTGATGTACAGTTTTAAGATCCGTCACAGGATCTCAAAACTGCAGCAAAACACTTCAGTTTTTTCCCCATTAATTTTCAATGGGAACAAAGCTGTACGAACTTGAACAGAATGCATAATAATGCTCCGTTCCGTTGCATTCCCATGCCGCATACAAAAACACTGCAAGCAGCATTTTTGTGTACGGCATGGAATACTGAGCAAGATGGATCTGCCATGAAACACAATGTAAGTCAATGGTGCCAGATAAAAATTTTTAGACACGAAAAAAAACGGATCCGGCGCCCATTGACTTACAGTGGTTTTAGTACTGGATCCATCTTGTTCATTTTGGAGATAATACAACTGGATCCGTTCTGAACGGATGCAGATGGTTGTATTATTGAACGGATGCGTTTTTGCATAAAATGCAGATGTGAAAGTAGCCTTAGTTGTTTTTTTCAGCCAACCAATTATGGCCCTGATCTTTGGGCCACCAAACAATTGCTTGGTTTGTATGAAGTAAAGGCTTTAGTAATTGACAGACTTCTCTATATGACTGCATAGAGACACCTGTCAGTCACTGAATAGGAACTGCCCACTGGACTCCTAAGGGAAAATAAGCAGAGATTGAAATAAATAAATTACAAGTTATACTGAATCATTCCCATAAAACAATATATCTGCTCGGCTCCTCCTGCTCTATAACATGCTGCCCACAGATAGTACCGCAAGCACAATGTGACAAGTAGGGTTAGGGTAGGTTCCTATTTGCGCTGAAGATAATCCAGTAGTCTGTTCCAGCAGGGAAACAGATTACCAGAGTTAACGTATTCCCCATTGACTATAATGGGATACAATCGCTTTCCAGCATAAATGCCAGCTTTCAGCTGGACAAATACCGCTGCATGTGGTATTTGTCTAGCCGATTCTCAACATTTATGCCTGGAAATTTGGTTTGGTTGCTATGAGTAACAAAAACAGGTTTTCTTTTAAGGCTTGTTCACACGGCAGATTTTGACGACAGATATTCCATGGCAGAAACCGTTGCGGTTTCTCACCTTGAATGTCGTGGACCTGCTCGCAGTTTAGCCTCATTGACTGGAGCTATACAGCGAGCTGACACCCTCCATAGCATCCAGCAGAATCTGTCCAGGCACTGCACCAAGAAGGCACATGTCCGTTTTTGGTGCAGTTGCAGCTTTAAACTGCTGGCAGTGCAAAAACCAGTGTGGCCTCCCACTGAAAACAGTGGGTGAGGGAATCACGTGGCTACTGCGGGGATTTTGGCGCAGAATCCGTACCAAAATTTTGGTGGCAAAAGACGCTGTGTGAATGGGCCCTTTGACAATTTTCTCTACACCCCAGACAATAAAACGACATCATTTTGAATAAAGTCTTTACTAATAGTAGAAGACATAAAAATTCAAAAACATAACAGACGCTTCACAGAAATAATTAACTGCTTAATTTACATAGTTCTGATGAAAATAATAAATATAAATAAATTTACACATAATACTGCCTAGTACAATATTATTACACAAAGTAAACCTATTCTACGTGCTGGAGAACAGCCGGAGGAGAATACGTTTTGTACAGTGATATTGACAATGATACTAAAAAAAAGTCCATAAACATTTTGGCAAAGTGGATTTTATGATTTCAATGTCCTGATTTAATCAGGTATTTTTCTATGTATTGTAAAGCCATGGTCACATGATCAGGATTTAGGCACAATTAACGAGCCTCAATGAATCTGCTGACATTCAAATACAAGTGAATGAGGAATAATGAACACAGTGCAGAACTTAAAGGGAACCTGTCACCATGAATATGCAAATTAATCTGCAGACAGGAATGTTATAGAGCAGAAGGTATATTGTTTTGTGGGAAATGATTCAGTATAACCTGTACGTCATTCATTTGTATTCCTGCTCATTCTGGGCTTTTACGTCAAGGAGGTGGTCCTATCAGTGATTGACAACAATCTCTGTATACATAGTCATAGAGGGAAGGTTGTCACTGATAGGACCGCCTCCTTGACTTTTAAACCAATAACGAGTATGAATTTAAATGTATAAATTACAAGTTTTGTTGGATGTTTTCCCTTATAACTATATATCAATCTGCTCAGCAGCTCAAACACCATGTTCAATGTGCCAGGTTCCCTTTAAAATCCATTACTATCATGGATTCTGTACAGATGACCTCCATTGAATTACAATGGGGCTCATCCATGTGTGGATCTTCTGGCACATTTGCAGCAGAAATCCGAGTATCAGCCTTGGATTTCTGCCATGGATTGGAAAAGGCGAAGGCAACACATATGAAATGGCCTGATTTTTGTACAGTAAATGAGCCGGTGAATCACACCAGAAAGTTCTTCAGATGTATCTCTTTTGTAGGCCAAATTTTGCTGAATTTGGAAAAGATTACTAAGTAAAAAAGGGAATAACTGAATAAACGTGTCCCTGTAGTTTCAGACCAAGGTCTTCCTAATGTTTGATCTTTCCCTATCAGACATTACATGTGCAATTAGTTAAATGTGCGGTTCTAATACAGATTAGGCCTCCTGCACATGGCTCTCCTTATTCTACAGAGCCATACTGAGAGGTGCATGGAGCCTTACAGTATCTCCATAAGCTACTGTCACATTTCTTAAAAATCCCCCCCAAAAAAATCACGGCACGGTAAAGCCTTCGGCATGTGCTTTAGGCCTCTGAACTTGATAAAGTTTGAGTTTTTTCCCCCGAAAGATTTTTCTCAATCTATTTTTTGTTGTACGCACTAATTGCAGCACATTGATTTTAGTACAATAGCGGTGAGATTAAAAACCTACACTTGTAAGTAAGGTGGCTGTAATGATTCCTTCATTATATATACGGAGGTTCGGGTAAGAGCTGCTCACAGTGACACACTGACACCTTACAGTCAGTTCAGTGGATACATACATGAATCACAGCTCAGTAGTGATACATTCCAGGTTCTCCGAAACACTTTATCATTATCAATACAGTGCTATTGATATCATTGTCTTTCTGTTTTAACTGGCGTCATTGAAGCACTTAAGGCTCAGTGCAGGATGCAATGTCACATCAGAAGTCTAAGTGGTGAATACTTTAGAGCCGTTCACAGCAGATGATCACAAGAAATGTCTATTGCGGAACGATTTCCTTACAGTAGAGAAAATAGATCCCAGTTTAAAAAAAAAATCTCTATACCCAAAAATAGGCGTTTTTTTTACTTACTTCAAGAAGAAATGGTACAAGAAAATAGATAAAAGTTATGCACATTGCTTGTCAAAAATGTGAAACCAGAAAAACAAGGCAGCACTGGAAATGTGGACAGTAGTATGTGTAAACTGTGTTCACTTTCACATTCTGTTCCTAGTCGTTTTGGTTCTGGTGCATATGCTGTCTCTGGCAGATCTACAACAGAGCAATGGGTTTATTGCCCTGTCCCGTCACACACTGGGAGGGTGCTGAATTGTCCAAATTGGCATATGTAGTATATAAGCTGGTTACTTGGAAGTCTGTGAAGGAATGATCACTGCTACTAGACACTGGTGTCAGGCCTATGGTCCCCAAATCACAGTCTGACAGCTGTAGGGGAGAGTTGCTGAATGCTGCCAATGTGTCCAGACTAAAGCTGTCATCCTTCATGTCTTCCCAGATGTTACCTTGGGAAAAAATAAAAATATTATAGAAATGTAATGTGCATATGGACAGGTGTCAAATACATAATACTGTAAAACTTACACATTTCACTCCACATAGTATTTTACATAAATATATATAGTGATAATATTTTGCATCTGTAGGGTATAGCTTATGCTTAGTGTCATGTCTAAGGATGGCATGGTACTTCTGAGAATCTTAAAAGGATTGTCCACATCATTTTTTTATTTATTTCTCAAAACAACCGGGACCTGATAAAATAATGAAGCATTTACTGTTACCTTCCCAGGGCCCTCTGATCCAGCACCACTGCTCCATACTCTCCCCAGGCATAAGCTGATGATGAGCGTTGACGTCAGGTAGACTGCTGCTTCCAATCACTGGCCTCAGCAGTCAAGTGCTGTACACTGCTGACGCCAATGATTGGCTGCTGCAGTATACAGGGCATCACCACTTCAGTCACAATACATCACTGGCTATATGCCGGGGAGGGGGTGTAGCAGCAGAATTGCATCGGAGAAGCCTGGGAGCGTGAGTATAAGTGCTTAATTATTTTATCAAGCCCCATGCAGTTTTGAGAAACTAACAAAAAAAATCTGATCTTCCTGCATTTCAAAATGTGCATTACACACAATATGCCTATGAACGTCCCTGGGGAAATGATGCATGGTCCTTGAAGTCATGGCTGAACTTGCAGCTCATATAGTGCGATTTCTTATTAATTTGTGCATATATGGACAGATTTCTGTCTATGCTCAAAATACTGATAGAAGAATACTTTGTTGTACTGCACTTGGCTGTGGGTATCCATGCAGTGGTCCACATGATGAAAATCCAGGGCACTAAGAATATAATAAGATTTGCCCTTATTTATCCATAGGACCAACCAAAGCCCTGTGTTGCCGTTTTTATATAATGTCTCGATGGACCAATAAACGTGCAGTTTATTATCATGTATCCGTTAATTGCTGGTCACATTTACAATTTATTTTCCTATTACAGCCTTCTTCATTACAGAGCTATACAAAGATGCAGTCTCACATGTACTGAACTGGAGACAGGAAGTCATATTCCTGGTCAAGAACTAGAACTGGACTTGATCCTGGTCAGACCTTTCCCTGTATGCCCATCGGTGTGCAATATGTTCAAGACAAATTGTTTCCTCCCAGATGACTACAGCTCCTTAGGAACCCATTTTCTCTAGCTACATAACCCTGTATACAAAGCAAATAAATATAGCAAGGGACCTCCTAACTTGGCCACTTAATAATAGTAATTGAAGTCTTATTTAATTTGAAGTCTTATTTTGTGAATATTCATCGGGTTTATATACTGGAAGTTCATTTCTTTCCTCCCAGCTACTTAACACTAATATTTTACCTTGAAGAGCAAAATCCATGATGCTAGGGTCAATGGAATCCACCTCTGTGTTCATGTCTGAGGTAATGCTGAGAAAGTCAGAAGCCCCTCTGCTTATAATATGCTGGTGCAGTGGGCTTTGAGTCATGTCCGGAACCACATGGAGAGGAGGGCTTTGGGCTGGTGCAGGAGAACTTGATGCAATCCTTGCTTGAGTCTGAATATGATGATGTAAAGGTAAGGACTGTAAAGACAGTGTCATGATAGGGTGTGGCTGAGCTTGCTGCATGGAGATACTTCCAATATTTGTCATTACTGGTGGTTCTGAGGTTGCCAACTTGGTTGGAGCTTTGCAGTTTTCAGGTCTGTCCATAATAAGTTTGTCCAGTTCATCTGTAACAAAAAAAAAAAAAGATTTCTTGAAGCTTGGAGTCAAATATATGCATTAATACGCAAGTGTAGTTTTAGGTAAGGTCAATCGATTGTGCCAGTTTGTAAGTGTATGGTTACCTGGGTTAGCCATGCTCCGTCGAATGGCTGGTAGGTCTTTCCTTTTCCACTTCTGCATCTCCTCTTCCATCTTCTCTATCTTAGCGGGATTCAATGCCCACAGACATCCTTTGCGAGAAGATCCACTCAACTTATTTTCCACCTTTTCAAAACATTTGTTCAGGGAGAGGTTGTGTCTCACTGAATTCTTCCAACCATCAGGTGCTGTCTATAAAGGCAAATGACAAAATGCTTTTTTAAGGCTGAAACCAACCGAGGACCTCTTTTTGGATCTACTCCAGACTTTTGCTTCAAAAACCAAGTGAAAAAATACAACATAGAAACCCAGCCTAAGTGGTTGCGAGCATGACCGCATTTTTTCCCGACCCATACAAGTCAATGGTCTATCCACACATCCATTTTTTCCTAAAATATGTTTTATTAGGTGTTAAAACAAGTAGGGAATTTAGTACACATGTATTTCACTGCAATGCTAATGCATATTACAAAACAAAATAGATGTTACTGCAATCCTGGCCATCATGGCAGTTGTGTTACATTCTCGTTCTGACTCAGTCTTTTCACCACTAGCACTCTGTTGGACTGAGATTTTGGCAGGCTACAGAAGTGATTTTTGTTTTGTGGAGCCAGTTTTATATGATATGCTGTTTATGAAACTATGCTATATCCTACTGGCAGTACCAGTATATGGTCGGCAACAATACTGATCCGATACCTCCACTACTCACAGAACTCAGGCCGTGAACAGGGTCTTGAATAAGACCGAAACGTTGGCCAGTATACAATTATGAATTAATTTCGGATGGATATATACATACAAAAAAATAAGAAAATAAATAAGATATTTATGCAACATTCTTTTCTGAGTGCCGTGGTCTTCCTGTTAATAACAATACTGAGGCAGGCTGTGGCATTTACTGTATACAGTGTCTAATGGTTATTATACTGAAAGTGGCCTGTGTGGCAATAAAACATTGACTAATGGTAGAATGGATACATTAATTTTGGGTGCAGCAGAAATGAAGGCATGTCTGATCAGGCAATGAATTTTATGAGTGAGGGACCAGTGTAGCTTCTGTCCATGGACAGATGTAACAGAACCCAGTATGGTGTGCTAGTGGTGCCAATTCAACTGAAGGTTTGGGGTGTGCACTACCTGTGTGCCACTTGTATAACTCATGCTTATCTGTTTTCTGTTCTCTTACCTTGAAATATGGGAAGTGCTCCTTCATGAAACTGTAGATCTCACTCACAGGCAGACTGCCTGTCTTGCTGTTTTTTAAGGCCATTGCTATAAGGCAGCTGTAACAACCAAGGAACAAATAGTAATTATGACTGCAATCTTAGAAAAGCTTTTTTTTCTACTTGTATCTGTACACAAATGAGAACCTCACCTGTATGAATATATAGGCTTAGGGTAATTCTTAGGATGTAGGTCCTGTGTAGAGTGAGCTGCCAGGCGTGCTTGAGAATATGGAGGTTGTGCTCTGTAGGAATTATTATATATCCCAGCAGGAGAACACTACAATGAAAAGAACATAAGACACAGAGGATAAGAAAAACATCACCTCATAAAACAGTGATTTATATGTGACTGTTAATTCAAAGGACAGAATAACAGCCCCACTTCAATCATTTCCTTGTTGGACAAAAAGTCCCGAGCAAAGCACGCCGCAGCATTTCGAAAACGAACTTGTCACCATGAAAATGCAGTACTTAAAGGGGTTGTCCCAAGAAAAATATTCTACAGTTTTCAAACCAGCACCTGTATCATTCTGAATACTTTTGTAATTGCATGTAATTAAAAATTTTGCATAACCACTGATTTATTCAATAAAATGTATCTGTATAGTGCCACCTGCTGTTTGTTTTTTCTTATTTCTTTGACCTGCTCACTGAGGAGGCCGCACATGCTCAGTTTTATCCTTCAACTGCCTCCTGAGCTGTGATAGGGAGAGCACGGACACGCCCCCTTATCTGCAGCAGAAAAGACACTCCCCTTGATATAAATCTAGCAGAGCAATGAATGGGGAGATACCTGGATCCATGCGAGGTGCAGGGTTGGTTCTAGCTTTGTTAGAAAGAGATTTTCATGTACTATAAATGTATCCTGCTCAACACATATTATATCACTAATAAATACCATCATTTATCTAACCTGCCTTATTCTAAAGTTATTAGTCTACCATTGTACCCTGTGCCAAATCTGTTGTGATAT
This sequence comes from Bufo bufo, assembly GCF_905171765.1. Lineage (NCBI taxonomy): Eukaryota > Metazoa > Chordata > Amphibia > Anura > Bufonidae > Bufo > Bufo bufo. The sequence continues at coordinate 281,544,785 of NC_053390.1, read as the reverse complement.
CCAATTGCTGTTGGGTATGTGCTGTAGTGGAGCGCACACGCTTCTTTTCCCTCCTTTCAATAACCAATCCTATCTAGGCAGTGTCAGTTATGGATGGACAGACAGATAATAGACAGATAAGATGAATTTTGCTTTAACAAATTATGGATATTAGAACCAGTTGCATCTGTTATAAATCCAGTAACACACAGCATTTTGAATATGTGGAGGTAGAAAATGAACTGGTTATTGTCCCATGTCCTGCTGATGTCAGAAACATCTCACTGCACTAAGGCATGATGGGACAGCAGTCACATGACAAACCAGGAAATAGGATTTAATCATGGGGGATAAGAGAAAACTCCAAATGAGCTAAATTTGAAAAAAAAAAAGGAAACAATCCAAGGAGGAATAGGAGCTAGAGTACTAGTTTATGGCACAACTCCTTTAACTTGGACCGCCCGCATGACTCCTAAGCATAGAAAGAGGAGATGTTTAATTAAATGAATTACACGTTTTACAGAATCTTCTCCCATAAACCTATATATCCGTCTGCTCAGCTCCTCCTACTCTATAACATAGTGCCTGCAATTTGTACTGCTTTTTCAGGGTAACAGGTTCATTTTAAAGGTGAACAATTTCTCTGGTAATGAAAGGGTTAATATATTTAAAGGGGCAGTCCAGTTTCAAATTAAACACGTTGTCCAGCCTTGGAGCCAACAACTCCTGGGGTCTTCCCCTGTCTCTCTGATCATAAAAAAAACACTCATCTGTTTGTGTTCCTGTCGCTTCTGGTCCCTGAAGAACCAAGAAGTGACTTGGTTCCATGACCAAGCATTTTGAACAGTACATCACTGCTGTGACGTAAAGGCCTGTCAGTGACCACAGCGTTTACTGGACCAAGCCGTTTTCAGGTCCTGCGGTGACCAGGAGCGTTGGGGAAGGGAGAAGCAATAGGACCAAGACTGGTGAGTTGGTGTGTGTATGTGGTGATGTTCCAGGGGATAGCGGAGGAACCCAGGGGTTCTCGGCTCCAAGACTGAACAACCCCTTTAAATTCAGATAATGGCAGGCAATTCAATAAATAGAAGCACTACTTACCACTTAGATCATTTAACTTAAAACCAGACAACTACAGAACAATCAGTGTCTCACAAAGTAAATCCAAATAAGAGTGGCTTACCTGCTGAGAGCCCTGAGATAGCGCATAGACCTGCTGGGAATGGGACTGGTACATAGGCTGTGGTGACTGGAGGCCAGGAGACTGATGCCCACCCATAGTGTACTGGCTGATCTTTTGGTAAGGGAAAAAAACCAACAGGTTAATGATCTCGCTTTTGAGCCGAAAAACATCTACATGGATAGCTTATCTATACACTTACATTGGAGGTCATGGTGTTAAGACCCAGGATGCCCTGCTGCATACTTGCTGGTATATGAATCAATTGTCCCGCCATGGTATTTGAGAGCTGACCTATGAAGGAGAACATATATGAGATGGCAAACAACACACATACACTAACACACTACTACATACCGCTTTGTAAAATCCGTGTACACTAACATGTAGCCTACCTTGCTGCGGTATCACTATGTTCTGCGAGTTCATACTGTATTCCATCCTTCCACTTGTCATTTGCTGTAACCTGGGCACATCCACAGAGGTCAGCCATGAGAGAGACTGTAAGTCGCATGGAAGATCATCATCTCGCATTTGGGAGGTGTCAGAGGACAGAAGCCTGCAAGCAATAATACTATAGGTAAGAAAAGGCATGCCTGTACAACATATATAAAGAATATAAAAGAAAGAAGGTCACAGTTCAGGATAAACTATTAATGGTCACAGAAATCAATGTACTCATTTTAGAAATTGACATGGAGTTTGAAACGGAAAACCTCAGGTAAGCTTTGTGTATATTAGATGAATACGGTGCTTGCAGTAGTTTTATATTTTCCCATTTCTTACTAAACAGATTCCTACATGAAACGATTATGCACTGATTCATGGTGCCCAGCTCGCGCCATGCACTCTGCTCCGTACAGTGCACTTGGAGCGGCTTTTGTATCACGGCAGCATGCTTTACCATTCATGCTCATAATATCCCTTTGCAATTTTGCAGAGTGAAAGAGGGGTGGGGGGGGGGGGGGGGTGGACACGGGCCCAGCTGACCTTTATTGCAGCTCTCCCATTGGCTGGATCATAAACAAACAAGATCAAACGATCTCATTTGAAAGCTGGCCAGGCCCGGCTGGGTTGCAACAGTTGGTTCTGTTATTGAAAGATGATTGCCTATTGTGTCCGCAAACGGCTAGAGCCGGCCGACACGTGTCCCCATTGTTTTGTTTTTAGGTTAATTGTTTCTCTTTTTCATCTTCCTCCCCCTCTCCTTCACCCCTCCACACAGACCCTGCATTAATCTCGCTGAATGACAGCAGACAAGTAACGCACAAAAACATGCCATCTGCCACCCGCCTGGTGCCTACTGGCCTGAAAGAAGAGGCTTGTGATTTTTCCTGATTTTAAATCGAAAGGTCGGATAAGGGGTGTTAAGAGTCAAAACCCTGTGCAAATGCCTCCTGTCATGTGGTAAACCTCCTTCTAGGATTGTAAAACCCTATCAAGCAACGTGTTAACACTTCCCATCAAACACACTAGATAGGAGCACACATTATATTGCGTTCATCTGGCTGCAGCAATATTCACCCATTAACGTGTCTTTGCTGTTTACAATATTTTTCTTTGCCATGAACGGCTTTTTATCATGAATACAAATTGCTCGCGCTGCATCCCAGGTGTCCGTAGCCTTTTGGCCCTGAGATCAGAGTAAGAAAGGCAGCTGTTCAGTTCTGAATGAACCTTGAACTGCATTCTATTTATTATGCCAGCAATGGCCAGTCTACATGCATTACACACATGTGCCCCCGGCCGCTCATGTCCACATGATACACGCGTGTGCCCTGCTTCCTCCAGCTCTTCATTCATACGGACCAGCATATAACGCATAATTCACATTAAGAAGTTTCTGATTTGCTTTGCTGTTCTGTTGCCTTAGTCTAAAGTTAGTCTTTTTTTTTTCTTTTACGGATCCTCCAAATTGATCCGTCATTAATCTATTGTCTATGAGGAGAAATATGGATTGGACAGGTTGGAATTTTGCTAAAAGAACGTTTTTTCTCCCCCTGAAATAACGTATGTAAGCCACTGATATGTCCCTCTACCAAAATATCATTTGCATTCAGTGGAGACGCATGCGGGTTCATTAAAGTATTCGGGAACCAGTCTTCTGGTTAGACAATGGTGTAGTAGTTCTATTGTCTGCAAGCCTTTTATTATAGCGATCTGGAATAAGCTACTAATAATCATGGCAAAACAAAAGGTATTATGCTGTGTAACAATTTATTACACTGATTTGACTGACCCAATCTTTAGGATATGATATTTGTATAAAATATCTAAAAATTTATATCACATAGAGCAAATTTACAAGATATACAAATATACAGTGGAGCCTCAAGGTACAACGGCCTCCGGATACAATATTTTTAACTTAAAAATGGTCACATACAGTTACTCAGGCTCAGATCCAACCAATCAACATGGCCATTTCTATGGTAAAACACCTGTCTAGTTGCCCCTTTTTACAGTACAGTGCGGTACTACATAAACTGTTCTGCCCTCTGTCTGTGCCAGGATGAGCTGCCCTTTGATGTCAGGTAAAGGCGGCTCCATTTTATTTTTCTGGTACAGAATGTGCTATGCATATCTTGGGATGACATTTTGGGGTTATGGAACCAATTACTAGTTTTCCATACAGTTAAGGTTACAATGGTTTCAACTTACAATGGTCGTCCGGGAAGCAAATAATATTGTAACTTGGGCGATCACTGTATAGCTCTAAAATGTACTTAAAGGCAACCTGTCACGCCACCATAACGGCCCCCCAACCATCCGGAGAACGTCACAGCTCTGGTCATCATGAAGTCAAGGGGACAGCAGTCTTGACGCTCCAAGTTCAGCTTGCTATGAACCAGTCCCACCTCTTTTCTCTTGATAGAAGTCTGTGATCTAGTGTACGTCAGAAAGAAGAGGTGGGGCTGTGCCAAGCTTGGAGTGTCAAGACAGCTGCCCCTTTACTTAAAATACTGCATTTACATATGGCGCAAGGAGGGAATAAGGTTACTTTCACACTAGCGTTTTTGCTGGATCCGGCAGGGTTCAGCAAAAAACGCTTCCGTTACTGATAATACAACCATCTGCATCCATTATGTAGGGATCCGGTCGTATTATCTTTAACATTGCCAAGATGGATCCGTTATTAACTCCATTGAAAGTCAATAGGGGACGGTTTGCTCTCCGGTATGGGAACGCAACCAAACGCAACAGAATGCATTTTGGAGCATTCCGTTCTGTTCAGTTACATTTTGTCCGCATTGACAATGAATGGGGACAAAACGGAAGCGTTTTTTTTCTGTATTTATTGAGACCCTATGACGGATCTCAATACCTAAAAATAGAAACGCTAGTGTGAAAGTAGCCTAAAGTGGTTCTGCAGCAAAATTATCTATCGGACAAACTATACAAAAATGTCATTGGGGACATGAAGACCAGAGATGTGATGTAACTCCAGGTGGTTGGGGGCCATTATGGTGGTGACAGGTTCAGCAAATACTAAATAAGAGCGTCCATCTAGTAATTAAAAATCATAGATGGACAGTTTGAAATTATTACAGGTAAGTCAGTAAGACTACGAAATATATAAATGGGGCACAGTGGGGAGTCTACTAAATGTATAGGAGAAATATAGTAGAAGATTACTGTGGAAAGTAGAACAGGTCAATGAAGTATTAGTGTATGGATGGCTGGGGATTAATACAGAAGAACTCAAAGAGGAATTATATATGGGAGAGGATGGGGATGATGGTAAATCACTGCACAGAGTGTACAGAGCGCCATGAAAGGATTACTGTAGGGAGACAAGGCCAAATACTGAAAGAAAGGTGGAAAGGTTGGGAGAGAATGTGGATAGTCTCAGTCATGGGGATGTGAAAGGCTACTGTTATGAGAATGACAGATGGATAAGTAAGAACGGCAGGACATTTACTGAGGGAGAGGTCCTCCTCAGAAGAGACTGAAGGGATATACAGGGCAGGCAGAGGGGAAATACTGCAGGCATTATAGATGAAATAGCAGGCTGTAGACAGACTTCTCTAGGTGCTAGTACTACTGTTTTATGTCTGCAAATGTCACAGTAAAATGAAAAAGGGAAAGCAGCATTAGATAAACAGAGAAAGGGTTGGCAGAGTGCAAGAGGGAGCGAAGGAATTAGGAATGGGTTCTATGTATGGCACATCCCAGACATGGTAAAAAATAAGCTAAACTTTTATTACTTTACTTAAAGGGGTTGTCCGGGTTCAGAGCTGAACCTGGACATACCCTTATTTTCACCCAGGCAGCCCCCCTGAGGCTAGCATCGGAGCATCTTATGCTCCGATGCTCTTCCTTGCCCTGCGCTAAATCACGCAGGGCATGGGCTCTTTTGTTTATCATAACACACTGCCGGGCAGTTTTACTGGCTAGGGCAGCGCTAAATGCCGCCCATCAGTGCCGGTGACGTCACCGGGCTTCCTGGCAGACCCATGGAGAGGCCGGTACGTTACCGGATCTCCAAAAAATGTCTGTGCCTTGCGCGATTTAGCACAGGGCAAAGGAGAGCATCGGAGCATGAACTGCTCCGAAGCTCAAGTCAGGGGGGCTGCCTGGGTGAAAATGGGGGGATGTCCGGGTTCAGCTCTGAACCCAGACAACCCCTTTAAAGGGAATCTGTCTGCAGGTTTGCACCTATGAAACTGGCTGACCTGTTACATGTGCACTTGGCAGCTGAAGACATCTGTGTTGGTCCCATGTTCATATGTGCCCGCATTGCTGAGACAATGACGTCACCGTTACACCTAGAGGCTCAGGTCCCTCTGCAACTGCCTTGCCCTCTGCACTTTGACAGGACCAGGCAGTGAAAACATGATCATGCCTGCCTGGCCCTGTCAATTAAAGTGCAGAGAGCGCGGCAGTTGCAGGGGGCGCTGTAGTTGCAGAAAGAGCTGACCCTCTAAACAGAACGCTGGCTCATTTGCAGTAATGAGGGCACATATGAACATAGCACCAACACAGATGTCTTCAGCTTCCAAGCGCACATGTAACAGATCAGCCAGTGTCATAGGTACAAATCTGCTGACAGATGTCTTTTAAAATGTTAAGCCAGGTAATGTCATATAATAAGCATCACATTTTGCAACAGAATCTATAAAGCTTGTAATACATAAGAAATCCTTAAAATGAGCTTTTATCACATGTTACAGTAGGACACATATTTAATGGCATTTGGTTTACTTGGGACCGTAGACTAATGTTCTAGATATGTACTAGATATGTTCCAGGTATTTACCATTGTTCCAGGTATTTACCAATGTTCCAGGTATTTTTTTTTCTCCCAGGCTGTGAGCTGTGCGCTGCGATTGGCCAGCGCTGCAGCCTAGGAGAAGGAGACGCCCACAGAACAAGGGCAGACACTGCCTACTATAACTTACTGAGCGAAGACACCGGAGGACATAAGGGAAGAACGGAGCGGCGCCCGGGGATAATAGTAAGTGCAGTGAGATCCCCGGGCGCCGCTCTACATGTCAGGATACTTAGTTCACAATGTTTTTCCAGGTGAAAGGTTCTCTTTAAGGGCCACAAGTAGTAAGCATGGACCTGAAATTACAAAGTACCTTGATAATTTTATCTATAGGCCAGAACAATTTGTAAAAATTGGATGGTATATGACAGTGGTGGCAAACCTATGGCACAGGTGGAAGAGGCGGCACTCTGAGCCCTCTCTGTGGGCACCCGCACCCAGGAAAAAGTCTATGGTGTACCAATATGCCTTAGACTTTTCCTGCCATTCATCAGTGCAGGGCGCACTAGTAACGGCACAGGCAGCGCACTGAATGTAGGCAGGCTATTATAGCTAAACGATAAGGTACATGGAAGATTTACTATACTGGACTGTAGTATTCAGGTTAAATTGCCGTGTTGGCTCTTTGAGATAAATAAGTGGGTTTTTGGTTACAGTTTGGGCACTCGGTCTCTAAGAGGTTCACCATCACTGGCATATGACATGACATAGACTCTATTCTCTAAACCAAAAACGCTTTCTCAGTAGTCATCATGTATGCAACCTTCAGATAGCCATGTATCTGCATTTTAGCTATATGTCCACACAGTTTAAAATTTTGGATTAAACTTACAGTTTTGCCAGGATGACTGGTGCATCCCCTAACCTGCTCCTGTGGATTCTGTTCAAAATAATCACTAGCAGTCTTTAAGTGCGACCAGCACCAATTCTAGGCCTCGGGGGAGCGTTTTGTGACACCCTATTGAGCTCTGCATTGTGTGTAACGCAGATCATTAAGAGGGTTACATAGAAAATGCTCCCTTCTGGACTGCTGGAGGAGGCCCCAGATTAAGGCCCATTAACATGGAACAATGTTTTTAACAATTTCTTCATTTATGAGCAATTGTAACGCTTACTGACAAATCTAAAGCCTGTATTACACAGGCCAATTGAGCAAGCGATAGTCAGGAGGCAATCGCCTGCTCGCTAGCGGAGGAGACCGCTGCTATTATATGCAGCAATCTCCTCCACAACTGTCACGGACGTTCCCGAAACAGGTGGCAGGAGATCTGTGAGACTGGCAACACGTGGTTTGATCTGACATGTTTTCCTTTTGGATCAAATGACGTCTATGTTGCTTCCCCTTTTCCCTTCTATGCTCGGTGTGGTGTTTTCCACCCACACGCGAGCGTGACAGCAGCATGGGCAGGAGCAATCGTTATGCCATCGCTCATCTTCATGCTGTCTAGTGGTTTGCCGGCAGCAGATCGTAATTAGACACCACGATCAGCCGCCGGGAAACAATGATTTTTAAGCGTGCTCAATTAATTACACTACAAGATGATCGCTAACGAGCGTTCATACGAATGCTTGTTAGCCTTCATCTACTGAAAAATCAGCAGGTGTAATACAGCCTTTAGTGCACAAAAATAGAAAGTGATAAAACTATCAATTACCACTGATTGTGTATACATGAAAACCACTGCCATCATTAAAGGGGCTGTTGCCACTAATATAAATGTGTCCCGCCCAACAGATATCGCTGTTATATCACTCTTCCCAAATACTACCATTTATCAAAATGGCCTTATTCTAATGTTATTAGTCTATCATTGCACCCTATGGCACGTCTGTTTTCATAGTCAGTTGCTGTTCGTTACGTCCTGTATTAGAGCCATGTAATATAGGATGTGGGAAGCGTCATTGGTAAGAACAAGGAGCGTGGTTGGTGTCACATGATCTGCTGATGTCTGAACACAACTCACTGCCCTAAGGCGTGATGGGACAGCAGTCACATGACAAACCAGGAAGTAGGATTCAAGCATGGGGGATAAGAGAAAACTGCAAATGAGGTAATTTTTTTTATAAATAACAATCTAAGGAGGAATGAGATCTAGAGTAATTGATAAATATAAACTATATAGTGAAAAGTCATTTATGGCACGACCCGTCTAACTGTATCCTTTAAATGGACATGTCTGTCGACATTTACAGGATATATACAGCTGCAGTCAAACAATTTTCAAACTACATTTTATACATTTTCCTCACCTTTGAATCGTTTATTGGTGGTTTGAAAAATGTCTGACTGTAAATGGTTTAGGCAACAAACATTTAAACGTTACTGGTGGATCACTGAACCGAGTTCCAGTATTCGGCACAAAACTCAAAACTGTTTTTATTCTCAGACCCGTTAGAAAGGCACATGAATGATATTATATTATATATAATTTATTATTATTATTATTAATTATATTATATATAATTGTAGTGGAGGTAATATTCTTACCGGTGGCTATATTTGTGAGATATCCCCTCCCTTCTGGTCCTCAGCTGTGTCATGTGACTGACACTGACTCTTCAACTGACACAGCGTCTTGTGTGTGAACAGTAAAGTCAGTTTCTCTATTCACTGCTATGGGAGTGACATCATGGCTCCCGTAGGAATGAATAGACAAACTGACTTCCTGTCCACACATAAGATGCTGTGTCAGTTGGAGAGGCAGAGTGTTGGTCACATCAGAAGGAAGTGGCTAACTCATGACTATAGCCACGGGTAAGAAGATCACCTTCACTACAATTTAGAGAATGTACCTTTCTAATAGGCCAGAGAATAAAAATTTATTAGTGAGAGTGCTTCTTTAAGTTTTGCCAGGATGACTGCTTTATAATTTGAATAGAGTATATAAGAAAATAGAGGAACCACCTGATATAACCAGCTTTATGTTCTATGTATGACATCTATTCATGTATCAACTATGTAAAGCTATAGATACTTGACTTAGTATACATATTGAGGCAGCATAAGTGAAAGCCGAAATACACAAATTATCAACTTAAGTGAGACTTTCAGCCATCAATGACTTCCAATAATAACTGGGGTGGAGTCAGGACCTACCCCTGTCCAGTCCAAAACATTGGGATTCGGATAGGGTCCCCCTGCCCAAACCTCAATCCTAATGCTGGCATTCCCATGGAACTGTGCTGTTCCGTTTTGTGGACGTCTGAATCAGGGTGGACCTGATGAAATGAATCTGCCTGGGAGGAACAATGTAAGCAATGACTGGTGTCTGGGTGTAACATTATTAGTTCTGACTGATGCCCAACATAATTGGAGGGAGGTTAACGCTATGTCTGGTAGTGACTCCTCGCGTTGGCAATCTAAGTATGTATGCTTATGGGGGAAACAGGGGATGCATCTGTCAGCAAAATATTATTTAAGGTGCATAACCAGCTTTAAGCCAACTTCACATGGCCATAATGTATCTTAACTTTAGCATCAGTATTGTAACACCTAGAACCCCCCCTCATCCCCCAATGGGGCCTACTGAACCGAACCCATCATCATCATATTTTGTGGGCAAAATATGACTGTGTGAAACTGCCATTATTTTCATAAAATACATGTTTCTTTGTTTCGGCCCCCTTGGATATTTAGCAGATCTTCTATTTATAAAAGGGGGCAATTCTAATATTGACACTATATTAGGTCATTGCGATTCCATAAAATAATCTTTAAAGGGGCTATCCAGGACTAGAAAATGAGGCTCTGCTTTTAATTCTTTCCAGAAAAAGTGCTATGTCTGGTATTACAGTTCAGCGTCAATCACACACAGTTATTTTTCTACAAAAATGGAAAAAAGCTTTGCAAAAAACATTTAAAAAAACAGATAGGGAATTATGACCCACACTACATTATGACCAACACAGATGCCTTCAGCTGCCAAGTGCACATGTAACAGGTCAGCCAGTTTCATAGGTGCAAATCTGCTGACAGATACCCTTTAAAATTTGCTAGAATAAGGGCCCCGAACCGTTCCTCCTCACTGCACCACCACAATAAGGGGGTCCCCCCTATCCTGTGAAGAGCTGATAAAAACCCCTTTAAAGGGGTTCTCCGGGAATTAAGGAAATGAAATGAAATATTATTTTATAATAAATATACTGTATTCTCAAATACCTTTCATTATTTATAATGGCTCGTTTTATCTGGGGAAACAAAAGGGCCGCTGTCCCATTAGCTCACACAAAACCTGTCCTAATCACTCAGGAGGACAAGTTACTTTACAACACTGAGGTAAAGAGCTGCCTCATCCTCGTCTCCTACTTGTCAGGGATTATGATCCTGAATACAGATGATAAGAGCTTTAGCTGAATCTCTGGGGAATTTAGTTCATGAGGAGACATGAAGTACAGAGAGGACAGGACAGGCTGTGGTAATGGAAGCTGCATACAAGTGCTGCTGCTCATCAGCCACACCTCACCCTCCTTTCATGTCTCCTCATTATCTCCATTCCACAGAGATTCACCTATATTCAGGATCATGATTCCTGACAAGCAGAGCAGAGAGGAGGATGAGGCAGCACTATGGCTCATTGTGGTGAAGAAACTTGTCCTCCTGTGTGATTAGGACAGATTTTGTGTGTACTGATAGGACGGCGGCCATTTTATTTCTCCTAATGATTGTTCCCTAGACAAAATGATCCATTATAAGCAATGAAAGGTATCTGGGAATATATTTATTATATATATATTATAATTCCTGGTGAACCCATTTAACTGACAGTGACAATAACATCAATCAGACATGTTATCATAGATCAAGAGAACTGGGTTGATCTCCCGAACCAACATAAGATTTTCAACAACTGGATTTCAACTCATTCAATCCTATTGTATCCTATGAAATAAGCAGCATCACAGGAGTATGGTGGCCTCTTATATCCCGATCCATAGAAATAACATAGTCAAATAGACAGGGGGAAGTCAGGAAACATTATTCAACCAACAACTATCCAAATTGTCTATGGATACTCACCAGAGAAATGAATAGGACTAACAGATAGCTGCATGTACTCACTGGTTCTAGTAACTACCATTTCATTCAAAAGGACCTCTCAGTCCTCCTGACTTATATATTTTGGTAAATATTTGTATCCCCCATGAAACAACAATTCTGGAGCATCTTTTCCTAGAACTCTGCATTGTGTTGTTCCTTTGTTATTCCTCCTAGAAATGCATGACTAAATCGACATCTGGGTACAGTTCGGTGGGGGTGTTCTTACCTTGTCCAATCAGTGTTGGCAGAGTCAGAATGTGTAGGGACACAACCCTTTGACAAGGAGAACGATGACACTCAGTAGTCAGTTTATTCATATATTTCTAGCAGGAATAACAGAGGAACATCACAATACAACGTTCTGAGAAAAGGTGCTACATGGGGAATACAAGTATTCTGTAGTCAAGACATATCAGGAGTGATGAGAGAACCTTTTATATTGATGTACTACTGCACAAGCACAGTCACCTCTCCAGTGAAAAGACAGCCTGAGAGACTGTCAGGATATTAAAGGGGATGTCCATCATTTTAAAAGTGATTGCTTATCCTCAGGATAAATTATCAATATCATATCGGTGGGGAGGCGACACCTTCCCACCCTTGCTGATCAGCTATTTCGTGGTAGCTCCTTCGCCGCACGTCAGCCCCCGCACTACATAGTGCTGTCCGTTATGTAGTGGACAAAGCCGGTCACTGCAGGGCGGCTCCCATTGAAGAAACTACTGCAGTAACCAGCCGCGTCCACTACATAACGGACAGCGCTATGTAGTGCGGGGGCTGACTTCCACCACCAAAGCTGCAATGAAACTGCTGTTCAGCAGGGGTGTGAGGGTGTCGTACCGATGCCTATCTAATAGCGATGGCTTATCCTGAGGATAGGCCGCCAGCCTTAAAATCCTAGACAATCCCTTAAAGGTACTTTTATGACAAATGGGATTTATTTCAAATGCGTGGGAACTTGCAGTCAGTCTAGCCCCAGCCTTCTGTCATTCCTGGGGACATTGCTGCATTACTTATGTGATACACAGGATTTTGCCGCTTACTCATTTAGCTCAGTCCATTCTTCTCATCAGCATTTCCCTTTTCACTTAGTCTTGTAAATGGCTAGCCAAGAACATCTGTAGAGCGGATTTCTCCATTCCAGCAATTTTGCTGCGGTTGGACAATGACCAAGTCTCTTTTCACGCCACTTAAGATATTTCGAGCTTGTTATTGCAGTTATTAGGACAAACCACTCGTACATCAGTTAAAGCTTGAATAGTCATACCGTAAATATGCTTTGACTGCTCCAAAAGATGCTTTCCTAGAGATCGTTTCACAGAGGCAAATTCACACAGGCCTTGTCTTTAATTGGGAGCCATTCTCTTCCCCCTCCTGTTATGTGGGACTGCAGAGCAACCCCGTGGTGATCCTCCGATCCCGTTATGTGCCATGGTGACAGGGCAAGTGTAAACAGCGCTCATACAAAGTGACAGCTCTATTCTTTCCTCTGTCAGGCCTCATGAAAAAAACTTGCCATTATTTACGCAGCTCTCTCAGGAGCAATCACAACTACTGGAAAAGAAGTACAATGGTGGCTCCCCGATTACAGTGAACGGACTACGCATTCAAAGACATAATTCCAGTGTGCAGAAATATTACTAGAATAACTGCAGAGCGAAGAACAAGAAATGGATCCCTTCACAGCATATACTATACTAAAAAACGGTACTTGTAACTGTACAGACTTCCCAGCACAAATATCATTCATAAAACCAAGCTTTCATTTTCCAGTTTTTCTTTCCTTTCATTTTCCAATTTCTTTCATTCAATTTTTTCAATTTTTCTTTCATTTTCCCATTTTTCCTTAAAGGGATTCTGTCATCAAGATTTTCGATATGGAGCTGTTCATATCATCCTCTCAGTCTCCATTATCTAATTAAAAATATACTAGTCTTACCCCCACCTGTCCTTTCATTTTGGAAGAAAATCGGTTTAATTAATATGCTAATTACCTTACTAGCGTGCCCAAGGGGCAGTCCCTCCGGCCGTTTGTGCCCAGCCGCGACCCTTATCTCGTAGCCCAGCGCCGCCCCACTGCTAATTATGCACTCCTCTCATCGCCGATGGTGCGCCGTAATCTCGCGCATGCGCCCTAAATCCACTGGTCAGCGCCCGCGCGGTGTCCTGGCAGCAGCCTCAGCGAACGAAGCGCGCATGCACCAGCTGTCTGCGCACTTCGCCTGTGGGCGCTTACCAGTGGATTTAGGGCGCACGCGCGAGATTACAGCGCACCATCGGCGATGAGAGGAGTGCATAATTAGCAGTGGCGCGGCGCTGGGCTACGAGATAAGGGTCGCGGCTGGGCACAAACGGCCAGAGGGACAGCCCCTTGGGCACGCTAGTAAGGTAATTAGCATATTAATTAAACCGGTTTTTATCCAAAATGAAAGGACAGGTGGGGGTAAGACTAGTATATTTTTAATTAGATAATGGAGACTGAGAGGATGATATGAACAGCTCCATATCAAAAATCTTGATGACAGAATCCCTTTAACTTTCATTTTCCCATTTTTCTTTCCTTTTCATTTTCCCAATTTTCTATCCTTTTCATTTTCCCATTTTTCTTTCCTTTTCATTTTCTCATTTTTCTTTCCTTTCATTATCCGATGAAATTGTCACATGAATATTACAATTGTAAGAAAAGTTTGGTTTTATTAACTTCTTTTATGCTTCGTGGCAACAGATGGCACACTTGTCTGCATGTGTAAAATATAAGGCTACGTACACACGGTGCGTATTATGCGGGGATCTTCGTGCAGAAAATCTGCAGTGTAAATCAGTACCAGCAAAGTAGATGAGATTTTTAAAATCTCATGTACACGGTGTGGACATTTTTGGCGCAGAAATTGACCTGTGGTGCGGATTTTGAAATCTGCAATACGTCAATTGTTTGTGCAAATTTTCAGTGCAGATTTTGCATTGCAAAGGGTGAAATCTGGAAAAAATCCACAACAAAATCTGCAAGTAACGTATGTGGATTTTGGTGCAGAAATGCTGCAAAAATGGCACAAAAATCCACGCAGCTGTGTTTCGGAACCAAAATCTGCATGTGTTACTTGCAGATTTTGTCACGGATTTGCCTCAGTTCTCAACCTTTGCATTGCTATGGGTGAACTCCACCCTGAAAATCTCATCTTCTCAGCTGGTACTGTATTACACTGTGGATTTATTGCTTGAAAATCCTTGTGGAAAATCCATGTGTAATAGACACTATGTGCATGTACCTTTATGCTGCAGAGTTTCCGCATAAAATCCACGCATAATACGCACCATGTGCATATACTCTAAACTACAGTATGCATCCAATACCTGTAGACATTAACCCTTTAATAACATAGAAGTTCATAAAAACTTCAAGGAGGTTTTATACCTTTCCTTAAGGGGGTGGTCAGGTATAAAAACTGTTTGGGAACACATGACAACAATATCTATGGCTGGGTTAACACAGATCAGTTGTGTCCGGGTCAGGCAAAGGACACCTGACAAAATGACAATTTGGCTATCCGCCACGCTATAGCTACCAATGGGGCATGCCGCCAGGTCTGTTAACACGCTGGTCGCAGCAGAATATTGTGACATTTATTCATAATAAAGCATTTGAAACATTCCAGCCTCAGATCTGTTGCGTCTATGCTAGACATACACACTCCCCTCTATTACAAGCCATTCTACAGTATTCTACCTTGTGCACACTAGGGGGCGCTAAAATCTTCACCCTCAACTAACAATTGATACTTTCCAGTCACCAACAGGAAACAATCTGTTCTATTCTTTTTAAATATTTGTTTATTAACGGTTTTAAAACCAAGAATAGAAACTTACAATTCCAGCAAATGAATGGTGATACATTAGAGGTATTACAAATAAAATATTCTAAAATCTATTCCATTCACTACAGAAAGTCACTTACAGCGCCATTCTCTAATTATTCCTGCCAAAGTGTTCTGTGGTTATCTTCCATTTACATTGCAATACATGTTTACATAGAAGAGCAGCCGAAAAATCATAAGTAGGGCAATTGCTTCAGTCATTGTACTTTCCTTCGTTTATAAGAAATATAGGAGAAGCAACAGTGATTTCGGGGGCCGTGGTACTCCTGGGTTACAGATGTGTCCACTAAATTGTGAATATAGCAGTTGGAAGATCAATAATGCAAATGATACTGCATTCCAATGTCTGGTGCAGATGACCCCCCACAGCACTAGGGGAGGTAGGTACTTGCTGGCAAAGCAAAGTAATCATATAAAAGAAAGCAAAAAATAATAATCCTGCTATTTACATCACCATAAATAAATACAATTTCTAGCACATAGATATAGATAGATAAATAGATAGCTATGAGATAGATAGTAAATAGATAGATAGATATGAGATAGATAGATAGATAGATAGATAGATAGATAGATAGATAGATAGATAGATAGATAGATATAAGAGAGATAGATAGATAGATAGATAGATAGATAGATAGATAGATAGATAGATATGAGAGAGATAGATAGATAGTAAATAGATAGATATGAGATAGATAGATAGATAGATAGATAGATAGATAGATAGATAGATGAGATAGATAGATATGAGATAGATAGATAGATAGATAGATAGATAGATAGATAGATAGAAGAGAGATAGATAGATAGATAGATAGATAGATAGATAGATATGAGATAGATAGATAGATAGAATATGAGTGAGATAGATAATAGATAGATAGAAAGAAAGATAGAGGGATAGATAGATAGATAATAAATAGATAGAAAGAAAGATAGAGGGATAGATAGATAGATAGATAATAAATAGATAGAAAGAAAGATAGAGGGATAGATAGATAGATAATAAATAGATAGAAAGAAAGATAGAGGGATAGATAGATATTAGATAGAGGGATATAGAGATAGATCAGATAGATGATAGATAGATAGATATTAGATAGATAGATAGATAGATAGATAGATAGATAGATAGATAGATAAAACCGATGCTGATAGACAGACCCATTCTGCACACATGATTTATGTAATACTTCGGAGTAGTAGTAATAGCCGGTACCTGTATTCCTGACTGGGAGAGTGATTTTCTTCCGATGTCCTGATGATCCCAGACATAATTCCGGAGATGTCGCTGTCTATCATCTCCTTTAAGAGTGGAAATTTGCTGTTAGAGAAACATACGGATGGAATGACATGTAGATAGATAGATGACAGATTAACCCTTTAAGTGTGTGCCACATATAAAGCACTATAAGGTGCAGGCACCTCCAGACACAGGGGATGCTCCCAGAACAGACAGGACTTCCATCTGTAGAAATACAGTAAAGCACAGGGGTACCTACTGGTGGTGGAGGAGCTGGCACGGTGAGGAGGCTGGGCACCTGCAGTGTGGCAGCTCTCTGGCTCCTGGGCGCTGCTCTCTTCTTTGTAATGTGAATTCTCTCTGCTCCCCAAACCGTTTTTAAATTTCCCTCTCAGGAGCTGTCCAGCACCGCGCATGCGCACTTCAGGGCCGGCCTGGGTCACTAGCAGGGCAGGCAAGGCCACTCGTTCTGCTCCCTGCTCTGTACGCCCTCACCTCCTGCCCCCAACATGGTCGCCTTTGTGCCCACTAGTGACTACCCTGGGCCAAGCGTCCTCTGCTCTGTTTATGCCACTGTAATCGCCATGTTAGGGCACATGAGGTAGAAGTACGTGGAGATGCTCTTTCTTTTAGCTTTACGTTCAGGGAGCGTTTTGTGTCAGTGTTTTCATGAGGTACTTTGTCATGTGAGCGCACGAGGGTACCACACGGGGCCAACCGCCAGCTGCTGTCATCTAAGCACTTCTGTCCGGGACGTTACACCTTTCCATAATGTTCTCTACCTCTTCACCGAGAGCCCCCCTCGCAGTGCTGGCGATGGTACGTGCCCGCTGTCACAACAAGCGATGCGATTTTGAAAGTTCAGTTGGTCCAGGCCAGTTCGGGGGGTGTTTGCCCTTGTGGCTTCGTCCGGTGTGTCTGCCGCGCAGGTTGCTCCCTTGTGTGAGAGCTGCAGCCCTGCTCTCTTCCTCACAGCCTGTGCACAGCCGTTGGCAAGTCAATGAGCCCGCCCGGCCCGCGCTGGCCATACCCGCCGCAAGACCCGCGCCGCAGCCCGGGAAAGGCAGCTGGGAAGGCGGCAGCAGGAGGGGGAGAGAAAGGGAGGGACGGGAGGCGCTCACCCACCAGAGGAAAACAAATAATTATCCCTCGAGTCATAGACTGTCATTACACGTACTACACCCGTGTACTACCTGCAGGTGCAGTGTACAGTACGTGCCATAGACCTGCATGTATACACCGCCTGCAAAGTCCTGGATGTAAGGGCAGTCCTGGCCAAAACAAGACAATATGATATATATATATATATATATATATATATACACACACACATATATAATATTATATGTGCCCCCCTGTGCATAGGTGACCATTGTGGAGGACCCCATTAATATGGGGGAAATAAATGATTGCTCCTTTTTTTTTTTTTTTTTTTTTTACAATTCAATAAAGCTCATTTATATTGTGCTTTTATTGTATTTTTTTTTTTTTTTTACAAATCTGGAGTCTTTTACAGTACTAACATGAGGTGTTTTTTTTCACATGCTTAAAAAAACAAACAACTGCAGCATAAATTCATCGGGGATGTGGATTTTAGATGCAAATCTGCAGCAAAATACAAATCAATGAGAACAATTTGTTACGTATGGCTGTAGGACAACTCCTGCCTTACTGTGGGCATTTCTATGCCATATAGGGCTTATCTGGAAGCCCCTCTATGCGCCAAACTTGTAAGAGAGGATCCTGGTCCATAGTGAACATGGGCAGCCTTGTAGCGACTCCTGTAGCGGATATGTATGTCAAAAAAAAATCTAAAATGTACAAGAAATTTGCTATTTTCTTGTAAACTTTCTTTTTATTTTGTTTTAGGGCTCATGTACACGACTGTATGTATTTTGTGGTCTGCAAAAAATGGATCCGCCAAAAATATGGATGACATCCTTGTGCATTCCATATTTTGCGGAACGGCCGGCCCCTAATAGAACAGTACTATCCTTGTTTAGAGAATTTTTGATAATGTGTTTATTTTCCATGTCAATTTCTATTTTTAAACAAAAAACATAAAATCCTGCCATTTTTCCACTGGCCACTAAGCCTAATAATAGGCACCACTTTACTGCAGTTATCTGCTTATTATTACAGCTAAGATTAGAATGACAGATATCGCCACTGTGTATAGATAACACAGGATCCACTGTTCACATTGGGTGATTGTCAAAGCTTATTTACTCACTCCTGACCTCTTCACAAGTCACAAAGCATTACTAGAAAACTATCCCATAAAAGTCAATGAGGTCCCCTCCAGACCATTGTGTCCATGGCCCATGTGGCTACCATAAAGCAATTTTCTTATTGTTTTCTAAATACTGTTAAGAACAGCTCAACCAAGATGGCCGCCACCTTAAAGGGAGTCTTTCACGCAGATTCTCCCTATTAACCTAATAACATTGTTATGTCCACGGCATCCCCCCTATTAAAACGGTGCTTACCGTTTGTTCCTTGCTAGCATCGTTGTGGAGAAAAACACTTTTAATCTGCATGCAAATGAGTCTGTGAAGGTGCCCAGGGACGGCGTTACAACGGCCGGTGCCCAGGCCCCTGGGTCATTTTCATACGAAGGCACTCCCCCTCCTCCGCATCTGCCCGCCCTTAGTCTCTGTTCTAACCTCCCTTCTCCCGTCCGTAATCCCGCGCATGCGCACGCTAAACTGCGATGCCCCGGCCCGACAGTGCTCATTCAATGCGCACTCGCCGATATCGCGTTCATCGGCGCATGCGCGGGATTACGGACGGGAGGAGGGAGGTTAGAACAGAGACTAAGGGCGGGCAGACGCGGCGGAGGGGGAGTGCCTTCGTATGAAAATGACCCAGGGGCCTGAGCACCGGCCGTTGTAATGCCGGCTCTGGGCACCTTCACAGACTCATTTGCATGCGGATTAAAAGTGTTTTTCTCCACAACGATGCTAGCAAGGAACAAACGGTAAGCACCGTTTTAATAGGGGGGGTGCCGTGGACATAACAATGTTATTAGGTTAATAGGGTGAATCGGCGTGAAAGACTCCCTTTAATCATGTTCAGGAAATAGTAAAAAAAAAAAAAAATCTATAATGAGAAAATAAAAAAAGAATATGTGTTGCTATCTGGTTTTACCTTGCAGAAAAAAAATTCTGTCACATTTCCTTTATTTAAAACTTATTTTAGAAACCTTGTTAACCCTTTAGGTGTTCCACAGGAATGAAAGCAAAGCCAATTTTCCTGTAACATAGCAAGGGTTAACTTCAAAACATACCTCAATATTTATTACCCTAATTCTGCTTGATATTTATTATCTGATTCAGATACACCCCATATGTGGATGTAAACTGCTCAATGGGCACAAAACAGGGCTCAGAAGGGAAGGAGCGTCATATGGTTTTTGGAGGGCAGATTTTGCTTGAATGGTTTTTGGGCACTGTGTCGCATTTAAAGAGACTCTGAGGTACCCCTACAGAGAAAATACCCCAAAAGTGACCCCATTTTGGCAACCACACCCCTCAACATTTTTTTTCAGGGTGTATAGTGAGCACTTTGACTCAAAAGGTGTTTCACAGAATTTAGAAACACTTGGCTATGAAAATGATCATAAACTGCTGTATGGGCACACCACAGGGTTTAGAAGTGAAAGAGTTCCATTTGACTTTTGAAACGCAGATTTTGCTTCCTGGTTTTAGAAATGCCTTACATGTGGCACTAATCTTTTGCCTGAACGTGTGAGAGGGCTCAGGAGTAAAAAAGCACCATTTACATTTTGAGCTGGTGATTTACTCACCTTGTGCTGACAACTAGGGATGAGCGAATTTCATATTTTGAACGTCGAGTTCGTGTTGTGGTATAAGCTGAATTGCGTTATGGATTCCGTTACCACGGACCATAACGCAATTGCATGACGGAATGCATTGTGGAATTGCGTTACGGTCAGTGGTAACGGAATCCATAACGCAATTTAGCTTGCAGCGTTCGGGTGTCCGCCTGGCCGTGCGGAGGCGTGCGGATCCGTCCAGACTTACAATGTAAGTCAATGGGAACGGATCCGCTTGAAGATGACACCATATGGCTCAATCTTCAAGCGGATCCGTCCCCCATTGACTTTACATTGAAAGTCTGAACGGATCCGCTCAGGCTACTTTCGCACTTAGAAATTTTTCTAAGTTATTAATGCAGACGGATCCGTACTGAACGGAGCCTCCGTCTGCATTAATATGATCGGATCCGTTCAGAACGGATCCGATCAAGCGCTAGTGTGAAAGTAGCCTTACATGCTGACTTACCACTAGCTGCCATCATTTTGTAACTGTTACTGGTTGCGCCCATTGAATTCATTGACAGAAAAGCCACAACAATAACATGAAGAAAGGACACGATGCCAAATAAAAGATGCAACAAACCCTTGAAACCGCATACATGTCAGTTTTAATGAGTGAATAGGATTTCATGGAACTCATTCATCATAACATCTTGCTACCTCAGTGTTTCCACAGTGAAAGATCACTGGGAATAACCCAGTGTAATCCCACCTCTTCTATTTCGTTAACCTAGGAGGTGGGCCCCTATTCACTGGGCCCCATAACAGCTGCCATATGTGCTGCTCTGGGAGGTGTGCACTTCTAAATAATAGCTAGATAAATAATGTATAATAATGTTATAATGCCATTTTTTTTTCTCCATTTACATTTACCCTTTTCTTGGCAAAGAAACACCATGGATCTCTCACACCGTGGGGTTACACATACGGTAAGTGCTGTCTTTTGTACAAATAGATGCATTATTTCTAACTGTCACTTCCATTGTCGGTCTGTACAATATAAAACACAATATGTGACATGACACAGAATGCACTGTAAAGAAATAGTCTCCGTTGTCACTTTAATATATAGATGACATTAAAGGGGTATTTCCAACATTTATAGCGTATCTATGGGATATGCCGCTGTAAATGTAATTAAATAACAAGTATCATAGGTATCATTATGAGTAGTTATCATATATACATATCTACATATAGATGCTTAAAGGGGTTCTGCACTTTGTTTAAACCTGGGACCCCCGCCGATCAGTTGTTTGAGAAGGCAGCGGCGCTCCACCAGCGCCGCAGCCTTCTCACTGTTTACCGCTGGCCGAGTGACGTCACGACTTGTATCAACTGGCCTGGGCGGGGCTAAGCTCCATTCAAGGGAACGGAGCTTAGCCCCGCCCAGGCAAGTTGATACTAGTCATAACGTCACTGGGCCAGCGGTAAACAGTGAGAAGGACGCGCCTGGAGCGCCGCTGCCTTCTCAAACAGCTGATCGGTGGGGATCCCGGGTGTCGGACCCGCGCCGATCATCAGTTTAAACAAAGTGCAGAACCCCTTTAAGGCTTATTGCACATGAACATGTGCACTCCGTGGCCGTATTGCGGACCGCATTTGCATTCCGCATCACGGATGTGGACCCATTCACTTCAATGGGTCCGCAAATCCGGAGATGCGGAATGGTGCAGAACGGAACCCTACGGAAGCACTACAGAGAGCGTCCGTGGGGTTTCGTCCCGTACTTCCGTTCCTCAAAAAGATAGAAAATATCCTATCTTTTTGCGGAATGGCCGGATCGCGGACCCATTAAAGTGAATGGGTCCACGATCCGCTGAGGCTGCCCCACGGTGGGTGTTCGTGCATTGCGGCCCGCAGCACAGCCAAGAGGCCTAAAGGGGTTGTCTAGCTTTTACTAAGTGATGACCAATTTTCAGGATAGGCCATCACTAGCTGATTGGCAAGGGTCCGACACCCCACAACCCAGCCAGCTCTGGCAACTGTGTAGTGGACAGAGCTCTTTACTGCAGCGCTGCTCACATTGACTTCAATGCAGTGCAGTGACAAGCTCCTTCTACTACATAGTTGGTGAAGCTGTATAGTTCTGGCGATACCTTCCAGTGATGGAACTACACCCGAACAATTGATTGGAGGGAGTGCAGGGTGTCAGACTACCATCGATCAGCTAGTGATGGCTTATTTCCACTCATGATAATTGAATTAGAAGAGGATACTTGTCACTTTAGACGGGGTGTGTGTGTGCTTGAAATCATTGTCTTTTTCTGTTAACCATGGTTACCTCCAAGGAAGCACATGCAGTCATCATTGCTTTGCATCAAAAGGGCTTCACATTGCTGCTTGTAAGAACCATTATTTGGATCATGAAGAACTTTAAGGAGAGAGGTTTAACTGCTGTGAAGAAGGCTTCAGGTTGCCCAAGAAAGTTAAACGATTGTCAGAACTGTCTCCTAAAGAGGATTCAGCTATGGAATTGAGTCACCACCAGTGCAGAGCTTGCTCAGGAATGGCAGCAGGTAGGTGTGAGGGCATCTGCATGCAAAGGCTTTTGGAGGATGGCCTAGTGTCAAGAAGGGCGGCAAAGAAGCCACTTCTCTCCAGAAAAAACATCAAGAATGCACATACAGTAAGAAGAGAGAAAGCACACTCATAGGTAGGACATATGGAACAAGAAAGTGCACAATATACAGTCAGGTGCTCACCTTGCCCTGTCGTGCAAGAGGCGCAACATCCTTGATGGCTTATTAACAATGCAAGCGTCCAGGGAGCTGCCTCATGCAAAATCCTCAGGTCACAATGGATCAGGTGAATGGGTCAGTGTGCTAACCACAAAATGATGGATAGCACACTGAAGAAAAATACCATTGTGTGCATGAGCCGTAATGCAGATAGATTGCAGTCCATTATGATAATGCTGATGCTTTGCTTTCTTTTGGTTTTCTTTACTTTTTTAAATGATTGTGTTGCTGTTTCTGTACCATCAAGTAAATGTTTTGTAGATTAAAATGATGAACATTTGTCCACATGTGAACAGATAATTAAACATATGTACACATCATTCATAGCTGAAAAAAATAGTAACAAATAGCACTTTACAAATTCTACATCTGAACTAGGTAGATTTTTCATTTGTGACTGAACTCACTATGTGTCGTAGATGAAACAAATGCTCTTTTTCCACTCGTGCTTGGCCACAAAAATCCAGACTTCTCCTTTAGCAGTAGTCAGCAAGTCAGGGATAAGTGCATCTTTTGAACCTGTGCGCTGGACAGGTCTAATTCTTTCCTTCCCTCCTCACATTGTTCAGTTACATCCATCTATTTAGTCATCGGATTGTGCCCATTGTAGGAGTAACAGGCACCATCTGTACCATCCCATGGGGATTGTGGTTTGGCCTTGTATCCTTGTGAAATGTTTCTGTAATTTGACAATTATGACCAGTAAACACTGGATTACAGCATTTGTATTTCGATACATGGATTAAACTCTTTTATGATATGTTAATGCCTATGTTTTTCTGGTCATTTATTACAAATGATTATTTTTCATTTCATTGAAACATTAACATCAGACTATACAAGAATTTTAAGCATAGCATGTCAGAGAAGGGAGAAAACACAGAAACACATTGATGTTACATGAAAAAACATGGCCATATAAACCTTAATGCTAATGTAATACCTTCAGGACCAGACACAGTTTAGACAAGAACTAAAGTTCTTTTATTTATTTGTCTCAATAATGTGATTTGTGGTTTTTTTCTTCATTTTTGTAATTTTTTTTTATTTTTAGTCTTTTTTATGTATGTAGGATATCCTATAATGGGCTTTATTATTTTATACATTTTATTATAGTAGCATCCCTAGTAAAGTGACGTTTTTTTCAGTCTGGCTAGTCTATTTAGACCCATCAGCAACCTCCTCATTCAGTAACCTGGTGCTGTGTACTGTATGTTAAATAGGATAAATGAAAACTGCATCTGCCTTCTCCATTCAGCTATTCACCAAACTCTGTATATATTCAGTGCTGCAGATTTAAAAGGGTTGTTACACCATTAAAGGAGTTGTCCGGGTCCAGAGCTGAACCTGGACACAACCCGATCTGCACTCATTCACCATGAATGAGTGGAGCATCGGAGCTTTTCATCCTCCAATGCTCTACTTTGCCCTGCATGATTTTCTTGAGATCAGGTGGCGTATCTCCATGGGCAGTGGCGGATCCAGAGCCTGGTCTCGGGAGGGGCACTTCCAGATTATTTTCTGTCCGCCGCCACAAAACAATGGTGCTTATAGAACAGACTACACAGTGTAGAGGTATACTGTGAATTGTGTGGCACAGTGTATGCTATATGTGTCTAACAAACATATTTCACATGAAAACTTACAATTATTTGGCTTGGCCCTTGGGGATCTCGGACACCACTTCAACAATTTGGCTGGGGGGCTCGGTGGTGCTGCTACTAGGGGGCTCATACCATGGCAGAGTAATAAAGCCCACCATAATTCCCCCCAGTAGAAATAATTGTTATAATGTGACAGTGCAAAAAATACCCCCTTGTAATGCCCCCAGGTGAGCAAATGTCCCCATAGTACCCCCATAATGTGCCAGTATAAAATACCCCTATATAGTGCCCCCAGTAAATGCCCCCATAGTGCTTCTCTCCCCCTTCCTCCTAGTGCCCCCCATAATGTACCAATATAAAATGCCCCATATATAGTGCCCCAGTAGATGCCCTCAGTGTCCCCATAACTGTAAATTACAGCTATTCACTGTATTTTGGTATGAACATTTTTGGGGGAATTTTTTTTTTTATTAAAATGTAAGATATAACATAGGTTTTATAATAAACCAGTCAATTACTCTAGAATACAATATATAATAAGAACATTTAGGAGATTAAAGTGGTAGTATAGTACGGAACAGGTAGTAAAGATAGGGGTAAAGGGGAAGAAATAGGGTTGTGGAGTGGAGGGAAAGGTATTCCTTCTATATTGTTGAGATAATGGTGGTGTACTATGTTTGTAGATATAAAATATTATCTACAGTATAATTAGATAAAAACTCTGTAGATCAGCAGAAGATCTTCCAGGTTGCCCAGACCTTCTGATATTTATGATGCACTGGGGCTTCCCAAACGGAGAGTTCTTCCATATGAAAGACATTCTGCACAGAAGATTTGCATGTCCTTGATGGTTTAGGTTTTTGTGATAATTTCTGCCTTTCAGCCTGTTTCTCCATTTTCTCTTTGTATACAGTCCTGTATGTATTCTTAGATCAAATTATGTGTGTATCCTTTCAAGGTTTCCTATTTCGTGTATTTTGTTCCAGTTTCTATTATACTGATAACCATCAATCTATAGCATTGGAAAACCATATCATAACGGTGTTAGATTGTTTTTGCAGTGAATGGTAATGTTAGATGATTTTTAACCTTCACATTTCTTCAACACTATAGAAAACAAACACAATAGAACAACACCAAGCAAAGCAAACAAATAAAGTCTACAAAAAGGCATTAGTGGTCTAATCAAGCATGGCTGAATGTTGGGAGGCAAAAGTCAAGTCCCCTCTAATGACTTTGTGATTATTGGTGATTTAGTCAAAGACTGGCATTCATAGGGCACTGAATTGTTAATGACGCAATTTGTGTTACATTCTACTAGCTGCATTTAGCAGTCACATCTTCCAGCTATACATTCCTTTAACTAAAGATTCACATGGGGCAGCTTTGTTCCTTTCCTACGAACGCTAGTTAGCGATGATCTGCACGATTATCTGCTGGTGTAATACAGCGTTAAATTCCTACAGTGGCCACGTTACTGTACATAGCAGTGAAAGGCTGAAAAACTAGTTTTTTGTTGCAGCTTTTCTTCACTATGGCCTCCTGCACACAACTGTATTTCCAATCCGCATCCGAATATCTTTGCTGCCCATAGCAACCAATCAGAGCCCAATTTTAATTTTGTATTCTGTGCTTGAAATATAAAAGCTACACTGTGACTGGTTCATATTTGCAACAAAGACGTTTTTTCTCTGTTAGGGGCCGTTCACACAGAGGGGTTTTACTGCAGAATTTTGGAAAGGGCAGCCTTGCTGAAATTTCGCTAAAAACCCACTGACTGCTGCGTCCTTTCTGCTTCCTATTCATTTCAATGGGAGGCAGCTCTGAAGATCACGGGAGGACATGTCCAGGCAAAATTCCACTGTAAAATCTGTTCTGTGAACGTCCCCAAAGAGAGTTTTCATAAATCTGACCATAAGTGTTTTTCGTTTCATGTGTCTTAGGGCACAAACATAAAGCAAAGGATTCTGTACAACGATTCATATTCACAGTTCATACTATGGAGCAATATGTATTTGTGCCACTGTATGTGGCCTCCCTTAAGGATGCATTCACACGGCCGTATGAATGGGTCCGAATCAGTTCCGCAATTTTGTTCCGTTCCGCCGGCCCCGGAAAAAAAAATAGAGCATGTCCTATTGTCCACAATTGTGGCCAAGAATAGGCATTTTCTAAAGCGTTGGCCATGTGTGGTCCACAAAGTGCTGAACGTACATGGCCGGTATCCATGTTTTGTGGATCCGCAATGTGCGGAACGGAAAACACGGCACGGTCGTGTGAATGCACCCTAAAAGGGGCTAACCACATGGCTTGTTAACTCCTTAATGACCAGGCCTGAAAAGGCCTTAAAGGGGTTCTCCAGGAATTTTAAAAATGAAAATACTTAAATATTTTATGATAAATATATTCACAAATACCTTTCATTACTTAGAATGGCTAGTTTTGTCTAGGGAACAATCATTAGGAGAAATAAAATGGCCGCTGTCCTATCATTACACACAAAACCTGTCCTAATAACACAGGAGGACAAGTTACTTCACCACAATCAGCCATAGTGCTGTCTCATCCTCCTCTCTGCTTGTTAGGAATCATGATCCTGAATATAGGGGAATCTCTGTGGGAATGGAGATGATGAGGAGACATGAGAGGAGGGTGAGATGTGGCTGATGAGCAACAGCTCTTTTTTACAGTCTCCATTACCACAGTCTGTCCTGTCTGTCCTCTCTGTACTTCATGTCTCCTCATGAACTAAATTCCCCAGAGATTCAGCTAAACTTCTTATCATCTGTATTCAGGATCATAATCCTTGACAAGTAGGAGAGGAGGGGGAGGATGAGGCAGCTCTTTACTTCAGTGTTGTAAAGTAACTTGTCCTCTTGTGTGATCAGGACAGGTTTTGTGTGAGCTAATGGGACAGCGGCCATTTTGTTTCCCCTGATTGCGCCCCAGGCAAAATGAGCCATTATAAATAATGAAAGGTATTTGAGAATATATTTATAGTAAAGTAATATTTAAGTATTTTTATTTTCTTATTCTTATTTTTTCATTAAGTTGGCCTTCATTAAGTTAAGTCTGTGGCTTTGTTTTTTTTAAATAAATTTTTGTTGTTGTTATTCATAGGAACATCTGAATTAAAGGGATTCTGTCATCAGAATTTAGACCTATAACCTAAACATATGGCGAGGTCCCTACTAATACACTAAATCCTAAAGTGACTTTATCAAATGCGCCTGTGGCTCTATAATCATAAAAAACAGGTTTATATCACCTGTCACTCACGTCAGAAATGTGTCCAAGGGGTCGTCTCTCCTCAGCCAGATCCCGCAGGTTCGAGCGAAGTGCGCCGGCCGGCGCATGCACACTTTGCTAAACAAGGCCGCTTCCAGTAGTCCGCAGGGGCGCATCAGGTTATACCTAGTGCGCATGCGCTGGATCTGGCTGAAGAGACCGGACGTTAGAGAGGCGGCGATGAACCAAGGTAGGCGGATCTAATGAAAGGGAGGGCGGCGATTTCAATTCAGAAGGCGGCGCTGGGCTCCGAAAGGAGAAGGCTGCAGCCGGGCCCCCTGCATCATGAGACGACCCCTTGAACACATTTGTGACGTGAGTGACAGGTGATATAAACCTGTTTTTTATGATTATAGAGCCACAGGCGCATTTGATAAAGTCAGTTTAGGATTCAGTGTATTACTAGGGACATCGCCATATGTTTAGGTTATAGGCCTAAATTCTGATGATAGAATCCTTTTAATTTTTTTTTGGGTGGGGGGTTACAGATTTTTTATTTTATTTTTTACTTTATATTATTTATAACATTTTTTAAAATCTCATTATGGTATTACTATTTTACTATTGCTATTTTCTGTATGCTAATACATTATGCTCTGTGTATTTATGACACCGGCTAGGCAACACTTGAGATGCCTCCCACAGTCTCTCATTGGGTCACTGGAAAATCCAGTGACCCAATCATAGGGAGGGATCCATTTTGATAATGCCATAGTATGAACCATGGCAAAGAATTAACAGTTTCCTCTGATCCAAGCTATGAAGCAAAAGCCTGCACTAAGAACCTGAGCTGTTAGTAACAATTTGTTCTTAGTGCAGCAGTTCCCCTGATGCCGGTAACCCCCTCTACTGCAACAGTGCCAAGAGACGTCACTGCAGACTGAGGCCCTTCACCATCCACTGTCAAAAGACATTTGACGGTCTTTAAGTGGTTAGAGAGGACCTGTAATCACTTTTGGGAATCAAAATGACTTACCTGCCATGATTCTCACTGGTTCCCTGATCATTGCACCTTTTTTTTCATTTTTTATTTGTGACCCCCCCCCCCCCCAATACCTTTTGGCACACTACATGAGGGGTGGACACCACCCATGGAGCTGGCCTTTTTCCCGGAGGACCTTGGCTCTGTGTAACGGTAAGTGGGTGTGGACCCACTGTGCCAACTAATCGGTTTGGGTTTGGACTAAACCTAAGGGCGGAGTAGATGAGAAGGCTGATGCGAAACACGTGTCAGGGTCTCTAGGAGGTGCCACTAGCCGGGTCTGTATTGTGTATATGTTTTGAATCATGCTTTTTTATCTAGGTGGGGGAGCCACATGGTTAGATTTTGTATTTATTTATACTTGTTTTTCCATGCCACCTTCTCCATTACCTGCAATGCTATAACTTGATGTCCCAACATGTTTTGTGCACTCTCCATGTGGTTGTGTTTGTCTTTGCCAATTTATGGATCTATTTATTTGTTTTATCGATTTCAATAAAGATATATTTTTGGATATACATTTGTGTATTATAGTTGTGTATATGTTGAGTGCCTGGGCTTGTCCCATCTAGGAGCTATTCATTTTTGACCCTTGCGTTCTCTTCGTGTTGTACAACAGTATTCCGGTTTTGTGTTTTATTGCTCATTGGTATACTGTTTCAAATATGTGTATTTCATGTACTCTAAATAAAAATTTTTACCCTGCCCTTAGAAATGGAGAAATGCATTTTGTTGCATTATTTTAGGTGGAATTGCTATATTTCCTGTTTTTATATCTTATATAAATTACAATGTTTGGTTCTGGGTAAATATTCAATCTACTTATTTAAATGCAGGTAAAAGAAAACATAATTATTTGTTTGCAGACCTCCTACACAAAAAGAAGCTTATGTAAAGCAAGTACCAGTGTGTTCCTGAGTGATAACATTTAAATCTGTTCATCCCGTTCAACTCTTTATAGTAATCATAACTGAGACACCGTCATGGGGACAGACTGAGTTATTCTTTGTGAAGGATAATAGGCTTAAAAACGAACATTTTCTGAATCATTTCATGGTTAGAGGGAAGACAGTCAATTAAGTGTTGGTGTTTAGTAAGGAACCCTGCAAAGACCTGTCAACAATTCAGCGGGGTAGGATTTGCTCAGTGACCTACAGGGCCTTGAGGTTCACAAAACCCAATGAATGGATCAGCTTTTTATGGGCTATTTCCACACAAGAACAACCTGATTTGTCCACTGATAAGGTTGAACACATCTGTGAAGGAAAAGAGAACAAGACAGTGTTACTTATACATTTATGTAACAATAAGGTTGACAGATTGAATTATCCACATATTGAAAGGCAACATTTTCAGAGAAATACGATTATCAAAGAAAGCCTTTTTTATTTGCCAGTTATTAGAAGTTAAAATGTTATTGTAGTTTTGGTGCATTTTTTGTGTGGTTTTTATGCGTTTATTTGGTCCAGATTTTCTGTTTATATTAACAACCTCATTAAAGTTTGCGTGGAAAACCTCTAAATAGAAGGTGTAGAATTGCACAAACAATTGGCATGTTGCATATTTTAAAATATACACAGCAGGTTAATTTCCGCATGTAAAAAATACAAAAAGTGTACATGGGATTTGGCAAATATCATTCTCTTTGCTGGTATGCTGCAGTTTTTCCTCACAAAAATCCACACGGAAAAATCGCATGTAATCTGCCTCGTGCAGTTATCCTAAAGCTGCCTGCACATGGTGCAGATTCTCCTGCGGAAAAACCCACTGTGTAATGTGCCAGCAACGTGTATAAGATTAAACAAATCTCATTTGCACTTTGCTTTTTTTAATTCTGTATGAAAATTAACCTGCCGTGTAGATTTTTAAATCCGCAGCATCTCAATTCTTTGTGTGGTTCTTTTGTGCGGATTTCACCCTTTTCAATGCAAAACCGCATCAAATGTGCAGCAAGTTTTTGGTGCGGAAACGTGCAGAAATCTGCATGGAAATTTGTGCGGGAATTCTGCAAAACAGTCCATACCGGTATGTAGGTAGCCTAAGGGTGCTTTTACACACACCTGATTTTGCTGCAGAAAATTTCTGTGACTAAAAATCAGTACCATTCATCTGAATGTGGTTGTTTTCATAGTAAGCACATGGATTTCTGCAAGCCCAGTGCAGGTGAATGGAACTGATTTACAGTTGCAGACATTTTCTTCAATAAAATCTGCCGTATGTAAAGGCACCCTCAATTTTCATAGTATACACAAGAGCCCACATGTATCATTATTGGTTTATTCTGTGTCAGTTATATTTAATTTATTAGCACTTTTTTGAAGTTTAGTTTGTGAAAAATGTATCAAGTGTCATATACCGTTTCTGAAATTTGTGGCAGTTTGTATTAGAGAAAGTGTGTTATTTTTTTGATTTAATTGGCTTACATTTTACACCCCACCTGCTGGTAGAAGTCAGATACCGTTCTATTGTAAATTGAAAAAAACGAAAAATGCTATTTATTAATGTGTATAAGTATTAACCCTGCCCATAATGACTAGCACTTGGCTAATGAATCACAAAGTGGCAAATTTTTACTTACGGTAATCACAAAAACCTGTGTAAGAAATAATCTACACAGAAAAAGTACCAAAAAAGTGATTTGGAGGGCTTTATACGTATGGGCCAGTTAAATTAACTGATCAGAAAGATGGCATATACACTCACCTAAAGAATTATTAGGAACACCTGTTCTATTTCTCATTAATGCAATTATCTAGTCAACCAATCACATGGCAGTTGCTTCAATGCATTTAGGGGTGTGGTCCTGGTCAAGACAATCTCCTGAACTCCAAACTGAATGTCAGAATGGGAAAGAAAGGTGATTTAAGTAATTTTGAGCGTGGCATGGTTGTTGGTGCCAGACCGGCCGGTCTGAGTATTTCACAATCTGCTCAGTTACTGGGATTTTCACGCACAACCATTTCTAGGGTTTACAAAGAATGGTGTGAAAAGGGAAAAACATCCAGTATGCGGCAGTCCTGTGGGCAAAAATGCCTTGTGGATGCTAGAGGTCAGAGGAGAATGGGCCGACTGATTCAAGCTGATAGAAGAGCAACGTTAACTGAAATAACCACTCGTTACAACCGAGGTATGCAGCAAAGCATTTGTGAAGCCACAACACGCACAACCTTGAGGCGGATGGGCTACAACAGCAGAAGACCCCACTGGGTACCACTCATCTCCACTACAAATAGGAAAAAGAGGCTACAATTTGCACGACCTCACCAAAATTGGACTGTTGAAGACTGGAAAAATGTTGCCTGGTCTGATGAGTCTCAATTTCTGTTGAGACATTCAAATGGTAGAGTCTGAATTTGGCGTAAACAGAATGAGAACATGTATCCATCCTCTGATGGCTACTTCCAGCAGGATAATGCATCATGTCACAAAGCTCGAATCATTTCAAATTGGTTTCTTGAACATGACAATGAGTTCACTGTACTAAAATGGCCCCCACAGTCACCAGATCTCAACCCAATAGAGCATCTTTGGGATGTGGTGGAATGGGAGCTTCATGCCCTGGATGTGCATCCCTCAAATCTCCATCAACTGCAAGATGCTATCCTATCAATATGGGCCAACATTTCTAAAGGATGCTATCAGCACCTTGTTGAATCAATGCCACGTAGAATTAAGGCAGTTCAGAAGGCAAAAGGGGGTCCAACACCGTATTAGTATGGTGTTCCTAATAATTCTTTAGGTGAGTGTATAATTTCCTATCATTTTTAGAAGTGCATAGAAATATTTTCATATTTCTGTTACGGCAATAGGGGAAATTTTTCTAAGTTAAGTGCATCAGAATTGTTCCTCAATATGCCCCCAAAAATGGTGTACAGTGCATGCCTTGCACAATATTTATTATGTGTTTTTGACAATTTTTGTGCCTCACTAGACAAGGGGAGTGGCTTAACTGGAAAGAAGGCTGTGGCTTGGTGAGAAGAGGCATGTCTTAAAATGCATTACAATGCACCAACATTTTGTTGTACAGTGGGCCAATGAATAAGTGGTGTAAAATGCAACAGAGTTTTCAGTTCTAGCAAGTTGCACCAAATTTATCATACTGTCATACATTTGCCTCATATTTACAATGCCTGGTCTAAGTTTGTGCTTTCT
Organism: Bufo bufo; assembly: GCF_905171765.1. Classification (NCBI taxonomy): domain Eukaryota; kingdom Metazoa; phylum Chordata; class Amphibia; order Anura; family Bufonidae; genus Bufo; species Bufo bufo. The sequence goes on along the minus strand of NC_053390.1, from coordinate 281,511,590 downwards.
AAATATTACACACGATTAGCAAATCTGATTGCAGAATTGTCGTCTTATGGGGAATAGCAGGGGTTTACTTTTCTAGAAAGGGAACGTATATTGCCTTGTCCATAGTTTAGGAGGGGAATCTATGAGTGTGAACCCATCCACCCTTCATAGATCATTCAGCCACACAGTTCAGGCTTTACAGAAGTAATCAGAAATTGTCATCATGTCAGCTTGTAGTCAGTAGATGCATGTGTAAAAAGGGTCAGAAAGAAAAATGTCATAATTCAGTCTTAATAATTCAACATGCTTGGCAAAAGATGTTTTCAGATGTGTCAATTTTTGGGTAATTTATGGATAAAACATTCCCTGTTGTTTTCAATTGAACAAAAGTATTGAAAATTTGCTATAGTAAAAAATCTGAAAGCATAGACAACTGTTTAAATTTATAAGTGTATGTCACATTTAGAGAGGGTGGAGAAGCTTACTACCTAATGAGTAATACAGACCTGATAAAGGTATACCAAAACCCTTGTCCACAATGCATAAAAATGGTGCCAGACAGGTCCCCTGTTCTGCCCGCCCCGCTCCTCTTGATTGATGTGACGGTTCGCAGCACCGTTGACGAAATACTGCGCCTGCGCCATTCACTTCTGTCTTCGGCAAAGTGAGTGAAGGCCGCTCTCCTGGTGCCGGCTTCCTTACTGTGACGTAGTCGGCGCAGGCGCAGTGGGGAGTCCGGCACCAGGAGCGCATCATTCACTCACTGCGCCTGCGCCGAATACAGAAGTGAACGGCGCAGGTGCGGGATTTCGTCAACGATGCTGCGAACCGTCACATCAATCAAGAGGAGCTGGGCGGGCAGAACAGGGGACCTGGGCGGGATAAAGGGTGAGTAGATGGAGCCTCTAGGTGCTGATTTTACGCCCACATAGCACCTAGAGGCTCATTAGCATATTATAAAAGTGCTTATTTTACCAAAACGGCTGCAGGGAGACATGTCAAAAACATACTGTTATGTAGTGCTGACATTAGCGCATCGCTAATGTCAGTCAGCTACATAACAGTATTTCTGGTGGTAGAAACCCTTTAAACTCCATCATCCTGGTAAAATCATATCTGGTGAGAGATCTATCTTTGTTTCAAGGACATTATGTTATGCAGAGCTGTTGAGCTAGTTTTAACTGTTATTCAGGGAGTTGTTAATACTGTTAACTAGCCATGCAGTCGATGTATAGGCAGCCATTTTACCATGTGCTTTAGTGTTATGCAAATGTTACAGTACATGCTATGCTATATGCTTATTCATGTTATTTGTATTTTTATAGTTTTATCATCAAATACTCCTGTTTTACCAATAAACAAGTTAGACTACAAAGAACAGTCCTCTTATTTGGAAGACAAGAATGGTTTATGCTGAATGTCAGACTGCACACTGTGTGATCGTGTATCAAGACAAAACAGTAAAACAGATGCTAGTAACTAATGATAGTGGATCTGACTACACGGAGCCGCCATCACACACGCAGTCCTGTGTATAAGATTGAAGCGTCTGCCATACAGTCACAAGAAGTGAGAGTGCAGCCCCCCAGCAAGTGCAGCACGATCCAGACCACGCTGAAGTCCGTTTCTACTCAGACTGAGTCTGCACAGCGACATTAAGCAACCAGCAAAGGCACACAATGTCCGCTAGCCAGGCATCATCATACAGGACCAGGTAACAAGCAAGCTGCTCTAGCAAGTCCTCAATAAAAGAAAAGGCTGCTCTCGCCCATGCAGAAGCTGAGGCTGCAAAAGTAAGGTCTTCCTTTGCTGCACAAGAGATGCAACTAAAGCTAAGGCAAGCAGATCAAGAAACAGAAAGAGCATGCGTGCAAGCGTCAATGGAAAAGGAGAGAGTACGCATGCAAGCGTCATTGGAAGAGGAGAGAGTACGCCTGGAAGAAGAGAAAGTACGCCGTCAAGCGTCAATGGAAATAGAGAGAGTACTTCTTCAAGCGTCACTGGAAAACCTTGCCACAGAGAAAGAAGCAGCAGCCGCAATAGCCAAAGCAGAGTACCTGGAAGCCTTGGAGTTCCCCAAATCCGAGAAACACAGCCAAGTACTTGGGCCAGACCTAGATGAACAAGATCCAGCACAGCGCATCTCAGAATATGTCTATCAGCATCCCAAGACAGATGACAACTGTGATCCAGTATATCAGCCAGCTTATACAGAGTGCTAAAGATCCTACTTTGAACCACAGTACCTCAAGCAGGACGGTATACGACAAGGCGATGCTGACCACAACTACCACCCTACAGAACAAAAGCTACAACTTTCGTTTCGACTTAAAGGGACACCCTTTGCTTCAGAATAGTATATATATACAGACTGCCTTAAGCCAGAAACCCCTAAAATGTATGGTGATACACCACACATGCAGCATAACAACACCACACCAGGTAGTATTGGCGCCAACCAGGCCGCCATGGACTTCGCTAAGTTCTTAACAGGAGCTGGTTACCCAAGGACTTATAAAGTTCACCGATCGCCTCGAGAACTACAGGGCATGGCGAGCCTCCTTCCAGAATGCCATAAGAGACTTAGATATTTCCTATAGTGAGGAGTTAGATCTCTTGGTAAAGTGGCTTGGAAGCGAGTCTGCTGAACACGCCAAAAGAATCAGAGACATTAACTATCCGGGCAAAGGCCTAAAAATGGTGTGGGAAAGACTTGAGTGTTATGGGTAGAAGCTATAGAAAATGCTTTATATAAGAGAATTGATAATTTTCCCAGAATAGTGGGAAACTTACTGACTTGTTAATAGAGGTACAGGTTGCTCAGGCAGAGGGAGATGTGCCAGTGCTAGCATTCCTGGACAACGCCAGAGGTGTCAACCCGATCGTCCAAAAACTCCCTTATAACCTACAGAAGAAGTAGATCACGCATGGATCTAATTATAAACAGGTTCATAATGTAAACTACAAATTGGCGTGGTATTAAAAAGCAGGAAGTGCTCAACCCCATATGCAGTGGTGCATCTATACCGGGGGAAGGGGGGGATAAGATCCTGCCCTTGTGGCCCGTTGCTAATGGCAATCCCCAGCAAAAATGCATGCAATGGAGGATGCCTGCAGTGGACCAAAAGTACCACAATGGACATCCTACACAGGATAGCAATTGTGTGGATGTGATAAACAGTCAAAATAACATAACAAAAACAAATACAGGTGCACTCTGCGGTCTTACTAACCCTCGTACTGGTGTAAAATTGAGAATTAGCCAACATATCCTGCTTGGAGGACATGTCTGAGCCCGAGCACCGCGCCAAGGTTTCTCAAGTAGCTCGGGAACCTAACGCTAAACCTACCTGGGCCGTATGGGCAATACCAGGAGCCAGTGGGCGAATTACAGGTGCGCAAGGTCCGACTCAAAGCAATCTCCCAGTAACCTCCAGCATGTGACCATGCATACAATGGGAGGAGGCAGAGAGCTCTGGGCCCCACCCAAGACTGGCTGATATAGCCCGGGCCTCACATGTGCACCAGAATGCTGCCTGTGGATGGAAATGAAGGCACATTCAGACTAGGAGTTTCTACACCTCCAAAAATTCAAAATACAAACTACAAATTGGCGTGGTATTAAAAAGCAGGAAGTGCTCAACCCCATATGTAGTGGTGCATCTATACCGGGGGGGCAGATCCTGCACTTGTGGCCCGTTGCTAATGGCAATCTCCAGCAAAAATGCATACAATGGAGGATGCCTGCAGCGGACCACAAGTACCACAATGGACATCCTACACAGGATAGCAATTGTGTGGATGTGATAAACAGTCAAAATAACATAACAAAAACAAATACAGGTGCACTCTGTGGTCTTACTAACACTCGTACTGGTGTAAAATTGAGAATTAGCCAACATATCCTGCTTGGAGGACATGTCTGAGCCCGAGCACCGCGCCAAGGTTTCTCAAGTAGCTCGGGAACCTAACGCTAAACCTACCCGGCCCAGGTAGGATGTCCATTGTGGGACTTGTGGTCCGCTGCAGGCATCCTCCATTGTATGCATTTTTGCTGGTGCTCGAGCTCAGACATGTCCTCCAAGCAGGATATGTTGGCTAATTCTCAATTTTACACCAGTACGAGGGTAAGTAAGACCGCAGAGTGCACCTGTATTTGTTTTTGTTATGTTATTTTGACAGGTTCATAATGTACCATTTCCCCCCTTTGTGGTGTTTGTAGACTTTGTTACTCAACAGGCAAGGATCAGAAACAATCCCAGTTTTGACTTTACATTGTCATGTCCCACTACCCCTGGTTTCAAACCTCATAAAACATTGCCTCCACAGGTTCTCCTTACAGGCCATTTAAAGGGGTTGTCCGGGATCAAAATATTTTTCACAAAACAGTTTACTCACTATTAATAGCTGTTTCAAGGTCCCCCCAGATGTTTTTATGTATTTTTTGACATCAGCAGTGCTCCGACAGTCCCCCACTGATTGTTGACATCTATGTTTATGTGTGCGGTAACTACCTGCTGCACTAGCTTCTGGGTCCCAGCGCAGAGCAGCATCGCGTGGTTTCTGGTGTCTGTCTGCTCCTCCGTGCATCCGCCCCCCTGATTCATATGCCGCCTCCTGCCGCACATATTCCTCCCCCTTAGTTACGCCCCTAAACTCTGCCTCCTTCACTGATAATAAAGCACCCTGCACGGTGACGTCACCTGACCAGAGGGGCGTGGCTTAGCACGGTTTGTTGCCGCCTAGCTACCGCCCATCCATGCGCTGTGAATAATTACTTTGGCAGACAGTGACGTCACCGGGCTCCTTGCGAAGCGGAAGAAGAGGCTTCGCTCTGCAGAAAGGGACCCAGTACGTCACTGACTCTTAGAAGAACGGCACTTCCGGCTGAGATTTTGTGAATTGCAAAAGGGGCATCAGAAATGTCTGTTAAAGATAGGACAGGCATGAATGTAATATTTAGGGGACTATTGTACATATACAACAATGTCCCCAATCCCGGACAACCCCTTTAAGTCTTCTCAAGAAGAGAACAAACTCAAAGATCTTACCAAAGAATGTCCCCTGCACAAGAAACTACATCCTCTACTAAGGTGTAGAGCCTTCAGGGAGAAGTTTTTAGAGGACCATAAATAATTCCTCAAAGAAAACATCAGTTTCAGGTGCTGCGCTACAACATTGCACTTTACCAGGAGCTGTAAGGTCAGTGTTACATGCACAGAATGCGGTAGCACAGGACACAACACGGCTTTACACCCTGGACCACCCTCTCAGGTATCACCCCAAGCAGAGGAGCATGGCGAGAAGCAGATAGACGCTGACGTAGACACCACAGTAGTCACTTCTTACTGTACTGATCTGTAAAGGACTCGCAGGAGGGAAATCCTGCTAAAAAATCTGCCTTGTTAGAGTTTATCCGGGCGGTCACCGAGATAAGGCGATCAAGGTATACACAATCTTCGATGATCAAAGCAATAGGTCTTTAGCTAAATCCACCTTCTTTGACACCTTCAACATCGTAGGGCCCGGTTCTCCCTACTCCTTAAGGACATGTGCAGGTACCGTTGAGACGGCGGGGAGGAAGGCAACTGGGTACAAGGCAGAGTCCATAGATGGTCAGACCTGCTTGTCCCTGCCAGCCATACTGGAATGCAATCATATTCCTGACAACCGGTCAGAGATACCTACACCAGAGGTAGCAGCATACCAACCCCACCTGAGGAGCATAGCTCATCTGATACCAGAACTGGGCCCTGATAGTCTTACTCCTTGAAAGAGACATACTATGAGTTCATAAAGCTAGAGGACAGATTAACGGTCCCCAAAACTCTCCATACGCCCAGAGACTTGACCTAAGATGGGTCATCATAGGCGACGTCTGTCTAGGAGGAGCAGACAAGCCGACCTCAGTCAACAGTATGCTTACCAGCAGACTTGAAAATGGATGTCCTTTCCTATTCCAGCCATGTCACAGTAGTTTCCTGATAAAAGAACTGCCACACAGTGCTCCTGTGCCTTGTCCTTTAGCAGATACCTCCTGTGAAGACCACGCCTGCAATGGTGAGCAAGATCACTTAGGGTGCACAGTTTTCCACAGGACAAGAAAAGACAACAGGGTCGCAATGTCCATAGAAGACAGGCTAATCTTGGAGATCATGGATCAAGGAATAGTAAAAAACAAGTAAAAAAGCTGGGTCGCACCTTTACCGTTTAAACCCTGGAGACAGCGCTTACCTAACAACAAAGAACTTGTCTATAGTCGATTTATCTCCCTCAAACGTAAACTTCAGAGGACACCAGAGACGAGAGAACATTTCTTTACCTTCATGGAAAGAATATTCCAGAACAACCATGCAGAAATGGCACCTGCGCGCCAAGACTCCGAGGAGTGTGGGTACTTCTTACCCATATTCGGTGTGTATCATCATAAAAAACCAGGGCGGATACGAGTAGTATTCGACTCGAGCGCCAGGTGCGAAGGCGTCTCGCTAAATGATGTCTTACTGTCTGGTCCAGACCTCAACAACAGAATTCTGGAGGTACTTCTACTCTTCCGCAGTCGTCTATGTGGACGACTGCTTGAAATCCACACCCATGAACGAGACCGCAATCAGTCTCTTAAAAAGGGCCCAAGTAATGCTCGCACTATCTAATTTGAGGTTGCACAAAATCACCTCCAACAGCCGTGAGTTAATGGAGGCCTTCTCACCCCAAGACCATTTAAGTGATTTAAAGGACTTGGATCTTAGCACCGACTCCCTTCCCATGCAGCGGAGCCTCAGTTTGCTCTGGGATTTAAATGCAGAAACATTCACCTTCCAAATCAGCAAGGAAGAAAAGCCATTCACACGTAGAGGAGTTCTGTCCAATATAAACAGCTTATATGATACTCTGGGATTCGTAGCGCCTGTTACCATCCACGGTAAAATGATGCTAAGGGACTTAACCACAGAGACATCTGATTGGGATCATCCGCTTGCCATGGAGAAAAAGAACCTGTGGACAGGTTGGAAGAAGTCTCTCGAAGCTTTGACCAGCCTTCACGTGGCACAACCCTATGCTACCGTGCCATCAACTGAAGTCAAGATGCAAAGACTGTATATCTTCTGCGATGCTTCATTCAAGGCAATTTCAGCCTTAGAAAGACCATTGATGTCAAAGAACAATGCCATATAGGGTTTGTCATGAGCTGGACCAAATTGGCACCACTCCGTGAACACACAATTCCCAGACTGGAGCTCTGCGCTGCTGTGCTTGCAGTGGAGTTGGCTGAACTTATAACATCAGGAATGAACCTGAAGTCGGGTTTCGCACGGACAGCAAGGTAGTCCTAGGATATATTTGCAACGAAACCAGACGCTTTTATGTCTACGTCTGCAATAGGGTGCTAGGGATCAGGAGATCCACTTGCCCTAAACAGTGGCACTATGTGCCTACACAGCATAATCCTACGAATCATGCGACTAGATCCGTCGCACCAAGCCACATTAAGGACACAACATGGTTTAAAGGTCCTGCATTTCTGTATCGTTCAACATCTTGCAGTACCAGAGCCAACACATTTGAATTGTTAGACCCAGATGCAGATGAAGAGATCCGACCTGAAGTGTCTGTTCTACGTACAATGACTTCGAACCACTAACTCAAATCCCATTGTTTCAACAGGTTCTCCACCTGGATGTTGCTAGTTTGTGCTATAGCCTGTGTAGTTCATATAGCTCAATCTTACAAATCGACATTACCTGTGAGCCAGAAGCCCTGCAAAGGTTGGCATCACTGCAAAAACGCCTCTACCGCTCTTAATCTAGAAAAGGCTAAGTAAATAATAATTTGCACTATGCAACATGAATTTTATGCTAAAGAAATAGACTACCTCAGCGAGGGCCAAGCAGTCTCCAAAGATAGCGCTTTGAAAAAGCTTGATCCCATCATTGACCAAAATTGGTTGCTACGAAAAAAGGATTCAGTAGTGGCGTGTGTTCACGCCAAATGGGGAGTGTTCTGCCCAGCAGAGTTAGAGAATGATTCAATTTCACACCAGTCAGGGTTTGGTATTCCTATAGCGATTAATGTGGTAATAGCACCATCTAGCGGTGTTAAATTGTATTGCACCTTGTTTTTCTTGTTTCAAAGACTGCTGTATTGTGGATGGTGCAAAGCATTGTGGGAGTGCAAATCATCCTGGGAAAGAGAAGTATCCAGGACACAATACAGAACTGTCCTCCTGCATATCTCCTTCTTAAACTCCATCATCCTGGTAAAATCATATCTGGTGAGAAATCTATCTTTGTTTCAGGGACATTATGTTATACAGAGCTGTTCAGCTAATTAGAACTGTTATTCAGGGAGTTGTTAATACTGTTAGGTAGCCATGCAATCTATGTATAGGCATCCATTTTACCATTTGCTTCAGTGTTATGTAAATATTACAGTACATGATATGCTATATGCTTATTTATGTTATTTGTATTCTTATAGTTTTACCATCAAATACTCCTGTTTTACCAATAAACAAGTTAGACTACAAAGAACAGTCCTCTTATTTGGAAGACAGGAATGGTTTATGCTGAATGTCAGACTGCACACTATGTGAATGTGTATGAAGACAGAACACAAACAATAGAACTGAAAATGGGGATCATTCTAAATTAAAGTGGTAATATACCTACTATAAATTAAAAAAATAGAAGCTCAAGCACGACCACCATTGATGGGTTGCAGGGTGGTCTGTAACCATGGAAATGAGCAGTGCATAATGTGATGGAAAAATGAATCCAGCCAGCAAAGGAAGCAATATGGATAATAACAATAGATTAGTAATTAGCTTGTATTAACTTTCTCTACATGATAAACGTCACTTACTCTGAAGTGAGACAAACCACTTTAATGGGTCTATGATCCGCAATATACAGCCAAAAATAGGACATGTCCTGTCTTTTGCCATGTGGAGGCATGGACCCAAAAGCCCATGGAAGCACTTCGTAGTGCTTCCATGGGCTTTCGAACCGTGCCTCCAGTCCACTCCATATCTTGCGAATTGCAGACCCATTCAAGTCAATGGGTCCGCATCCGTGATACGGAATTCACATGGCCAGCTTATGGTCGTGTGAATGGGGCCTTATGCCGTCTTATGGCTGGCTTACATTTAAACGCATGTCTTTGGCACACTTACATAACACTAAAACATTTATTAAGCCCCTGTAGAGGCACTAACCTCTACTTAAAGAGGACCTTTCATCGGTCCAAACATTGTGAACTAAGTATCATGATCTGTACAGCGGCGCCCAGGGATCTCACTGCACTTACTATTATCCCTGGGCGCCGCTCCGTTCTTCTGCTATGCCCTCCGGTATTTTCGGTCACTTGGTTATAGTAGGCGGAGACTTAGGGGATTTGGTTATAGTAGGAGGAGACTGCCCTTGTTCTCCTGGGCATCTTCTTCTCCCAGTTTTTTTTCTCCCAGGCTGTGAGCTCTGCACTGCGATTGGCCAGCGCTACAGCCTAGGAGAAGGAGACCCCCAGGAGAACAAGGGCAGTCTCCGCCTACTATAAACAAGTGACCGAACATACCGGAGGGCATAGCAGGAGAACGGAGCGGCGCCCAGGGATAATAGTAAGTGCAGTGAGATCCCTGGGCACCGCTGTACAGATCATGACACTTAGTTCACAATGTTTGGACCGATGAAAAGTCCTTTTTAACTTTGGCATATTCACTGCCAATTCTAAATGTAAGACAGCTTCCTTGCTGTCTTGCATTTAGACCATTTTCTACGCCTAAACCAAGCGTAGAAATTGATGAATGAGACAGGCCTACCATCCCATTTCCCGCCCACGCCCCCTTTTTTTAGACCTGGCGTGAGTTGGGAAGAAGTCGCAGATTCTGCAGCAGCATATCGTGCGACAGAATATGCATCAGATTTTGTGACGTATATCTGTTTTTAAATGACCCCCATAATTCTGTAAATTTGATCAATTCCATGTACAGATTTTTTTTGGCCAATTTGCATTTAAACTTTGGTAAATATCTCCCCCACCTCCCCAAGTAGTACAGAAATGACATACAGAGCATGATTGTGTTATGTAATGATATAATGCTGAAACAGTACCACCATATAGCGCCCGAATAAGAATCTTATTCTCTCTGCATTGTAGTCAGCTATTAGATAGGCACCAATACAATTTTGTCTTACATTGGCAATTGTATGTGTAATGCAGAAACAAAATTATCGTGAACGAACGTTAGTGCGAATGCATGTTCCCAATAACTGGCCCCTGTAAAGGTGCTACTGATCACCCGATGAACAAGCAAACCGCTCGTCACCTAAATCATCGTTTCAGAGCAGCGATCATGCTGTGTAAACAGGGATCTGCTGCCCAGAAACAATTAATCTCTATGAGTAGGGGTGATATCAGTAGCTATCGATATCAGTAGCTATCGCTGGTGGAGGTGATTGCTGTATGTCCTGTAAATGCAGCTTTTACCTCCACTGATGAGCAGGCAATCACTGGGAAGGAATTTGCTGCTCAGTCAGTGGTACAAATGTGCCTTTAATCACTGATGATTGCATAGCATTTGCTCTTTCATTGAAAATGACATTAGCTATAATTTAGTCACAAATGAGTAAACAGCCAATAGTGTGCAACATTAACTCTGACACTGCATAAATTTAGTGTCTGGCAGAATTGCATTGGCAAGCACATATTAGCAAGCTGAGCTCACAACATAAATTCTGTAGTCTATTATTTTCATGTCAAAATGTTATTAGACCATAACGTGCAACATAGTAAACAGGGGTGTGACCGGGGACTACATCAATTTATGTCAAATATTGGGTTGGTTCCCAATTAAATATTACATTGGAAAGAATTGAATGTGGTCTTGTACAAATAGGATGAAAGTGCCTATTGACAAGATGAAATACAACTTGTGGCTCTCCAGCTGGTGAGACTCTACAACTCCCAGAATGCTCTAAAAGCCAATCATAGTGGGTGTTTTAGTTTCACAACAGCTGGAAAGTCACAGGGTGGAGACCAGTACAGTAAAGTAATATATTGAATGTATAGTAATTATTGCTACTTATGCCGCTGTTTTAATTTTCTTAAAATAGGTATTAGGGGTTGTAATTTATTTTGCTTTGGGCCATATCAGTTATAGTTACCTCCCTGCATTCTCTACTTTTCTCCTTATTTCATCCACACGACCATTGTTTGGGTCAGCATTGCGGTTCGGATGCAGACCCATTCACTTCAATGGGGCCCCAAAGATGCAGACATCACTCCAGACTCTCCCCTTACAGATGATGTTGGGAGGAATAGGGAAAGATAGCTGTTGGCGAAACAAGCTATTAAAGGTGTATGGGCACCTTTAAAGTGTATCTACACCTGTTCAGCAATCTGTTATAAGAAACAACTGTTCCCTTGCACTTTAGGAGCTCAGATAAACCCATAGTGATGTGCCTTCCAACTGATTTCAATATCAACCAGCATAAGGGTGGCTGGACCTCTGGAATTTAACACATGTAGGATCAATACAAGATAAATAACAAAATATATGTAAAAAATAAGGGTATGACCACACTGCGTGGATGTACAGGCTACAATTGGCTTATGTTAACTAATGATTGCACTGTTTTGGCTACTTTCACACTTGCGTTGTTATTTACAATATTGAAATCCAGCAGAGGATCTCAATACCAGAATTAAACAGATCCGTTTTGATTTTGCACATCAGGATGCACTCGTTCCGTTAGGATGCGGTTATGTGAAAAAAAAACGGATCCATCACTAAATTCATTGAAAGCATTAATAGTCAATAGGTCCTGTCACAAAACGGAATGCTACCGGAAGGGAAGACATCCTAATGCATCCTGAATGGATCTCTTTCCATTCAGAATGCATGAGGACTAAACGGAAACGTTTTTTATTCCGGTATTGAGATCCTCTGCTGGAGAGCGACGAAGAGAAAGCAAAGCTATTAAATATTTTTTCTCTCCACTGTATTCACTGAGGAAAATAAACTGTCAGATGAAATGCAGAATGTAAAAGTAAATTCCCCTGTCTGACTCAGGAAGAAGTGCAACAGCGACTTAAAAATATTAAAATAGACAAATCGCCAGGGCCAGATGGCATACACCCCGTACCCTAAGAGAATTAAGTAATGTCATAGCCAGACCCTTATTTCTGATATTTACAGACTCTATACTGACAGGGAGTGTTACACAGGATTGGCGCATAGCAAATGTGGTGCCAATATTCAAAAAGGGTGCAAAAACAGACCCCGGAAACTATAGGCCGGTAAGTTTAACATCTGTTGTGGGTAAACTGTTTGAAGGTTTTCTAACAGATGCTATCTTGGAGGATCTCAATGAAAACAATCAAATAACATCATATCAGCATGGCTTCATGAGGGATCGGTCATGTTTACGGTATATGCACATGGCACTAATTTAATCAGTTTCTATGAGGAGTTAAGTTCTTGACTTGACAGCAGCGAATCAATGGATGTCGTATATCTGGACTTCTCCAAAGCATTTGACACTGTACCACATAAAAGGTTAGTACAGTTGTATCATCGTTAGCGCTCCCTGCAGACTCGCATCAGCGCGTAACGATAGCGAATTTCATTTGTGAACCCGAAGCGCTTGGTGGTGCAATTTTGCTGAGTGAACACCAGATGGCGCTTGGAACTACCCGGGACCCGCTTGGAACTACAGTACATGGGAGAGTAGGCTGTGAACTGTAAACTATAGGCCGGTAAGTTTAACATCTGTTGTGGGTAAACTGTTTGAAGGTTTTGTGAGAGATGCTATGTTAGAGCATCTCAACGGAAATAAGCAAATAACGCCATATCAGCATGGCTTCCTGAGGGATCGGTCATGCCAAACTACTTTAATCAGTTTCTATGAGGAGGTAAGTTCTAGACTTGACAGCGGCGAATCAATGGATGTCGTATATCTGGACTTCTTCAAAGCATTTGACACTGTACCAAATAAAAGGTTAGTATATAAAATGAGAATGCTCGGACTGGGAGAAAACGTCTGTATCTGGGTAAGTAACTGGCTCAATGAGGGTGGCTATTAATGGTACACACTCAGTTTGGGTCACTGTCACTAGCGGAGTACCTCAGGGGTCAGTATTGGGCCATATTCTCTTCAATATATTTATTAATGATCTTGTAGAAGGCTTGCACAGTAAAATATAAATTTTTGCAGATGACACTAAACTGTGTAAAGTACTTAACTCTGAAGAGGACAATATACAGCTACAGATGGTTCTGGATAGATTAGAGGCTTGGGCAGAGAAGTGGAAGATGAGGTTTAACACTGACAAATGCAAGGTTATGCACATGAGAAGGAATAATGCAAGTCACCCGTACATACTAAATGGTAAAACACTGGGTAACACTGACATGGAAAAGGACCTAGGAATTTTAATAAACAGCAAACTAAGCAGTAAAAACCAGTGTCAGGCAGCTGCTGCCAAGGCCAATAAGATAATAGGTTGCATTAAAAGGGTCATAGATGCCCGTGATGAGAATATAGTCCTACCACTTTACAAATCACTAGTCAGACCACACATGGAGTACTGTGTACAGTTCTGGGCTCCTGTGAACAAGGCAGACATAGCAGAGCTGGAGAGGGTTCAGAGGAGGGCAACTAAAGTAATAACTGGAATGGGGCAACTACAGTACCCTGAAAGATTATCAACATTAGGGGTATTCACTTTAGAAAAAAGACGACTGAGGGGAGATCTAATAACTATGTATAAATATATCAGGGGGCAGTACAGAGATCTCTCCCATCATCTATTTATCCCCAGGACTGTGACAGTGACGAGGGGACATCCTCTGCGTCTGGAGGAAAGAAGGTTTGTACACAAACATAGAAAAGGATTCTTTACGGTAAGAGCAGTGAGACTATGGAACTCTCTGCCTGAGGAGGTGGTGATGGTGAGTACAATAAAAGAATTCAAGAGGGGCTTGGATGAATTTCTGGAGTGTAATAATATTATAGGCTATAGCTACTAGAGAGGGGTCGTTGATCCAGGGAGTTATTCTGATTGCCTGATTGGAGTCGGGAAGGAATTTTTTCCTCCTTAAAGGGAACCTGTCTCCCTGGGATTTTGTGTATAGAGCTGAGGACATGGGTTGCTAGATGGCCGCTAGCACATCCGCAATACCCAGTCCCCATAGCTCTGTGTGCTTTTATTGTGTAAAAAAAACTATTTGATACATATGCAAATTAACCTGAGATGAGTCCTGTCCCTGACTCATCTCACGTACAGGACTCATCTCAGGTTAATTTGCATAGGTATCAAATTGTTTTTTTTACACAATAAAAGCACTTAGTCAGTCTGCGTTATTATGGCCTCGTGGTATTGAAGGTGCTGTGTATCCATTAACAATGCAGAGCGGTCTCATTAGTTTGACAAGAGCCAGCTGTGGGACACATGCCTAAGTAGATTTTCAAAATCTCATGCACATAGTGTGAAAATTGGCTGCATGGAAATTTACCTATAGTGCATATTATTAAGGCAGATTTCACTCTTTGAGAGGGGTGTGATGTAGCAAAAATCTCTGTCAAAATCTGCAACAAAATCCACAAGTTACACATGCATATTTGGAACAGAACCGCACAAAAATCCACGTGTGAAATCCGCTTGGAAAATCTGCATAAACTACAGTGCCATGTGCATATACCCTAAACATTCAAACTTTGTACCCTGGGTATTCTGTTGATTTGTTATTTTTTTTGCTGTCACTTCAACTGTTCCCAAGACCTTGCCCCAGTAGTTATGGTGCCCCACATGCAAACAGACTGTAATGTCCCAAGGGGGTGTCAACTACATCTGTTGTACTGAGATGGAGTCTTCTTCATCACTCTGACTGTATCCAACAAGGGCGGACTGGTCATAGACCCTACAGGGAAATCGCCCTCCTCATGGCCACCATCTGGGTACATAACAATCTGATGCACTCAGCATTAATGCTAGAAGAATCAGGTACTTATACAATTGACCGGCAGCCGCAGATGCCCTCCTGGATTCTACTGTATCACCATTCTCAGGAAGGTAATACAGTTGAATACTGCAGTGGAGGCGCCAGTACTTTATGTTGCACTGTAGTATGTGGTTCTGCTGAGGTGGTATTTTGTGCTGTACTACAGTATTGCTGGCCTTGCCTACTTCTGTTGTCCCAGTCTACTTATGTTGGCCTGCCTTCAGTTAGTTTGAACCCTCCTACAACACGGGGACATTTTATTTATTTTTTCCAGGGACACTTTAAGTTTCTTTAAGTTTACAGTTCTCCTTTGATATTGTCCAATCATTACAGACAGCATCAGAGCGATCTGTTTCAATGTGATATAAAGAGATATACCTCATTTGGCAAGGCTACGTTGGACTAAGGGTCAGTCTAATGCTGTCCACAATGACTGGACAAAATCAGAGAAATCATAAAGACACCATTTCGGGAGAAGAGGGGGCTGGCGGTAATTATGTAAGGTTTAGAATGTTTAAACTTGTGATGGGCCCTCTCCTCATCGAGAAAGTAAGCATGCTTGGCCAATCGTGCATGTGTGTGGGGGATTGGGAGGGACAGCTGGTCACCTTTAGCTATCACCCAAGACTGAGGAATAAGGAATAATCCAATTTAAACTGAAAGTTATCCAAAACAAGCTCCAATAATCTCTATCAGAGATTAAGCTGGTGGATGAGCTGGTGGGCTATGTACCTCAGGTGCCACATGCCAGTGAGTACCAGTGAAGGAAAGCACAGCTATGACCCTGGAACCCAGCTTATACAGTGCCTTTAATATGCTTCCTGCCCCTACTATAATATTATTTTATTCTATTCTTTCTAAAGCTACTTTCACACTAGCGTTTTAGTTTTCCGGTATTGAGATCCATCATAGGGGCTCAATCCCGAAAAAAAAAACGCTTCAGTTTTGTCCCAGTTCATTGTCAATGGGGTGAAAACTGAACTGAACAGAACGGAATGCTCCAAAATGAATTCCGTTCTGTTTAGTTGCGTTCCCATACCGGAGAGCAAACCACAACATGTTGTAGTTTGCTTTCCATCCTGGGATGCGGAGCAAGACGGATCCGGCATGACCCCCAATGCAAGTCAATAGGGAGGGATCCGTTTTCTCTGACACAATCTGCCACAATAGAAAATGGATCCGTCCTCTATTGACTTTTAATGGAGTGCATGACAAATCCTTCTTTGCAATGTTAAAGATAATACAACCGGATCCATTCATAACGGATGCAGATGGTTGTATTATCAGTAACGGAAGCGTTTTTGCTGAACCCTGCCTGATCAAGTAAAAACGCTAGTGTAAAAATAGCCTAAAATTAAATCCTTTTAATGATAGATTACAACTCTAAATCCCGCCAAATAACTATTTAAAGACTTAATAGTTATACTTTACATATATTTCATTCAAGGATCTATTTGCTTGAAATTAACTTTCGTCCTCCAGAACTATGACAGCCCTAATGATACTAACGATTCTTCCTTTTATTCTTCCCTGTCTGTATACCTGGGAAGATCCATAAGCCATTGCTTATAAGACCTTTGTTTGTCAAATATGTCCTGCTAAGACACTGGCTCCAGCTCTCCGTCCTTACAAAATCTGCATGTCATCCAAACCTTATCACCTCCTATTACTCCTAATAAGAACTGACAGCCAGGGACAGTCCTCATTAATTTTAATTGGGCCAGAAAAATTAACTGCAGACAACTTGTATTTGTCTTTCCATGGATGCATGTGATAAAATCTAGTCCGACTGGCAAGTAGAGTATAATCTAGAATCTCAGGAAGCATTTTATTTCTGCTTAGCAAGTAGTACTGTATTTTGGTATTCAGTTGCTGTGTTGCTTTGTGGCTAGGCTCCATTTACAGTCAGGTCCATAAATATTGGGACATCGACACAATTCAAAAAATTTTGGGTCCATACACCACCACAATGGATTTGAAATTAAACAAACAAGATGTGCTTTAACTGCAGACTGTCAGATTTACATCCAAATCAGGTGAACAGTGTAGGAATTACAACAGTTTGCATATGTGCTTCCCACTTGTTAAGGGACCAAAAGTAATGGGACAATTGGCTTCTCGGCTGTTCCATGGCCAGGTGTGTGTTATTCCCTCATTATCCCAATTACAGTGAGCAGATAAAAGGTCCAGAGTTAATTTTAAGTGTGCTATTTGCATTTGGAATCTGTTGCTGTCAACTCTCAAGATGAGATCCAAAGAGCTGTCACTATCAGTGAAGCAAGCCATCATTAGGCTTAAAAAACAAAACAAACCCATCAGAGAGATAGCAAAAACATTAGGCGTGGCCAAAACAACTGTTTGGAACATTCTTAAAAAGAAGGAACGCACCGGTGAGCTCAGCAACACCAAAAGACCCGGAAGACCATGGAAAACAACTGTGGTGGATGACGAAGAATTCTTTCCCTGGTGAAGAGAACACCCTTTACAACAGTTGGCCAGATCAAGAACACTCTCCAGGAGGTAGGTGTATGTGTGTCAAAGTCAGCAATCAAGAGAAGACTTCACCAGAGTGAATACAGAGGGTTCACCACAAGATGAAAACCATTGGTGAGCCTCAAAAACAGGAAGGCCAGATTAGAGTTTGCCAAACGACATCTAAAAAAGCCTTCACAGCTCTGGAACAACATCCTATGGACAGATGAGACCAAGATCAACTTGTACCAGAGTGATGGGAAGAGAAGAGTATGGAGAAGGAAAGGAACTGCTCATGATCCTAAGCATACCACCTCATCAGTGAAGCCTGGTAGTGGTAGTGTCATGGCGTGGGCATGTATGACTACCAATGGAACTGGTTCTCTTGTATTTATTGATGATGTGACTGCTGACAAAAGCAGCAGGATGAATTCTGAAGTGTTTCGGGCAATATTATCCGCTCATATTCAGCCAAATGCTTCAGAACTCATTGGACGGCGCTTCACAGTGCAGATGGACAATGACCCAAAGCATACTGCAAAAGCAACCAAAGAGTTTTTTAAAGGAAAGAAGTGGAATGTTATGCAATGGCCAAGTCAATCACCTGACCTGAATCCGATTGATCATGCATTTCACTTGCTGAAGACAAAACTGAAGGGAAAATGCCCCAAGAACAAGCAGGAATTGAAGACAGTTGCAGTAGAGGCCTGGCAGAGCATCACCAGGGATGAAACCCAGCATCTGGTGATGTCTATGCGTTCCAGACTTCACGCTGTAATTGACTGCAAAAGATTCGCAACCAAGTATTAAAAAGTGAAAGTTTGATTTATGATTATTATTCTGTCCCATTACTTTTGGTAACTTAACCAGTGGGAGGCATATATGCAAACTGTTGTAATTCCTACACCGTTCTTCTGATTTGGATGTAAATACCCTCAAATTAAAGCTGACAGTCTGCAGTTAAAGCACATCTTGTTCGGTTCATTTCAAATCCATTGTGGTGGTGTATGGAGCCAAACATGTTAGAATTGTGTCGATGTCCCAATATTTATGGACCTGACTGTACATCAGTGTTTTCAGTCTCTTTCATGTATACGCTGTCAAAAACTCTTAAACTATACCTCTGATGGAAGACTGCAACGTATCCCACTGTATACTCATACAATGGGCAATGTTGATAGGCTCTCATTGAAACTAAAAATCTACGCAGTGAACAATACGACACTCTTTTGGCCTCTGTTGTGAATGCAGCCATATGGATAGGCTTAGCACAAGCATACATCACTATAACATAATGTGAACATAAAGATCTGGAAAAGAGCAAAAGTTACAGAAGTTATAGGGTGCAGGGGTCAGAACTCTACCCATCTGACGTTTAGCAGCTATCCAGTGGAAACCTGATACTTTCTGAGCCCCTGTCTGACATTGCTGTGGGCTATGTTCTCAGATCATATGATATATTTTGCAACTCAAAAATATTATAAATGTCAATAAGCAAGATACAGATGAACAGAGCTAATACATAAAACAAGAGCTATTAACTCTGCAGTACAGAGTACAGTAATTCAAATTCTTCTCTTGCATAGTAAATCTGGACTGTTCCCTTGCAGCTGAACACATTGAAATGCAAATATACAAATTAAGGTATCATGCCAGGATAATACAATAAGTGATGTCCGCTACCCGCATTGGAATGCTGCAAGCAGATGCTACTCTTCGTTGCTAGGCTAGATGATAGCAAGCTCTTTCCTTGTGAGCTCCGATTACCATGATAGCCGTTAAGTCCCAACCTTCTCTTGAATTATTTCATCCACTGTAATCAAAGCATAGTCTGCTGTACACTACCTCACTAGGAATTGGGTTTCACATGTGTCATGTAGAAAGTATAGGTCGTTTTCTTTCTTTCTTTCTTTTTTTCTTTCCTTTCTTTCTTTCTCTCTTTCTTTTTCTCTTTTCTTTCTTTCTTTCTTTCTTTCATCTCTCTCTCTCTCTCTCTCTCTCTCTCTTTTTCTTTCTTTCCTTTCTGTTACTTGCAGTGTTGGTGACCAATAATTATTTTTATCATGTGCAGGTTATAAAATGGTTGTCCATTGCTTTTCATTTTTCTTTTTACATATGGCTCACAGTGGGTTAAATATGAAAAAGGGTTATCCTCACCCTTCCTCACCAGTTTCCCATTGCTGCTGTTCCAATCCTCTTGCAGTCTCCACTGCTTTACGCTTCCTGGTCCTTGTTCATTACCATGGAAATGCCAAGAGATGAGTCTGCTCAGCTATTCTCTGGTTGAGGTGGGTTACCGCTATGGCATCGGAACGTCAACACAGGGTATCATTAGCCCCAGGATTTTTATGCCAGTGCCCTGAATGTCTGGGCAATAGCTACTTTCAGCTGTGCCCACGTCCTCAGGTCGCAGATACAGTTGAATACTGTGGCAAAGCTGGGAGCTGTCAGCTCCTTGCTCCTCCATTCTCTCTCACAGGCTTGGTCTGCAGCCCATGAGATGCGCGGATGAAACTCTTGCACAGGTCGGTGCAATGATGTCCTAACATCGCGTTGGCCCATGCAGGGATTCAGTCCTGGCATGCCATAGACTGCAGAGTGCAGACCTGAAGAGAGTGCATGCAAAGGCAGCACCATTTCTGAGAAGGGGTGCTGTGGGGAGCACCATTATTAGGAGGGGGTATTGAGGGGCACCATTACTGAAAGGAGGCACTATTATCGAGAGGTCACATTAAAGGGGCACCACAACTGAGGTAATTATTGAATTATATTCATTTTCCAGATCTGACATGTCACTTTGTGTGGTAATAACTTGTGATTCTGAGAATGTTTATTCATGACCCATTGTACTTCATGTTCGTGGTAAATTTGGGTCGATATATTTTACCTTTACAGAAAATTTGGAAGAATTTGTAATTTTGCAAATTTTAGTTTTTTACTGGATTACCTTATGGATTGCATTCTATGGATTTTAGGGCCTCGATTTTATTAAAATGTTTTTCAGGCACTATGTCAGGTTTACAGAGGCCCTGAGCTGCCAAAATACCCCTGAAAAGACCCCATACTGGAATCTACACAACACAAGGAATTTATCTAAGGGTGTATTGAGTGTTTTCGCCCCACAGGTGTTTTATAGAATATACACTGCTCAAAAAAATAAAGGGAACACTTAAACAACACAATGTAACTCCAAGTCAATCACACTTCTGTGAAATCAAACTGTCCACTTAGGAAGCAACACTGAGTGACAATCAATTTCACATGCTGTTGTGCAAATGGCATAGACAAGAGGTGGAAATTATAGGCAATTAGCAAGACACCCCCAATAAAGGAGTGGTTCTGCAGGTGGTTACCACAGACCACTTCTCAGTTCCTATGCTTCCTGGCTGATGTTTTGGTCACTTTTGAATGCTGGCGGTGCTTTCACTCTAGTGGTAGCATGAGACGGAGTCTACAACCCACACAAGTGGCTCAGGTAGTGCAGCTTATCCAGGATGGCACATCAATGCGAGCTGTGGCAAGAAGGTTTGCTGTGTCTGTCAGCTTAGTGTCCAGAGCAGAGCATGGAGGCGCTACCAGGAGACAGGCCAGTACATCAGGAGACGTGGAGGAGGCTGTAGGAGGGCAACAACCCAGCAGCAGGACTGCTACCTCCGCCTTTGTGCAAGGAGGAACAGGAGGAGCACTGCCAGAGACCTGCAAAATGACCTCCAGCAGGCCACAAATGTGCATGTGTCTGCTCAAACGGTAAGAAACAGACTCCATGAGGGTGATATGAGGGCCCGACGTCCACAGGTGGGGGTTGTGCTTACAGCCCAACACCGTGCAGGACGTTTGCCATTTGCCAGAGAACACCAAGATTGGCAAATTCGCCACTGGCGCCCTGTGCTCTTCACAGATGAAAGCAGGTTCACACTGAGCACATGTGACAGACGTGATAGAGTCTGGAGACGCCGTGGAGAACCTTCTGCTGCCTGCAACATCCTCCAGCATGACCGGTTTGGCATTGGGTCAGTAATAGTGTGGGGTGGCATTTCTTTGGAGGGCCGCACAGCCCTCCATGTGCTCGCCAGAGGTAGCCTGACTGCCATTAGGTACCAAGATGAGATCCTCAGACCACTTGTGAGACCATATGCTGGTGCGGTTGGCCCTGGGTTCCTCCTAATGCAAGACAATGCTAGACCTCATGTGGCTGGAGTGTGTCAGCAGTTCCTGCAAGACGAAGGCATTGATGCTATGGACTGGCCCGCCCGTTCCCCAGACCTGAATCCAATTGAGCACATCTGGGACATCATGTCTCGCTCTATCCACCAACGTCACGTTGCACCACAGACTGTCCAGGAGTTGGCAGATGCTTTAGTCCAGGTCTGGGAGGAGATCCCTCAGGAGACCGTCCGCCACCTCATCAGGAGCATGCACAGGCGTTGTAGGGAGGTCATACAGGCACATGGAGGCTACACACACTACTGAGCCTCATTTTGACTTGTTTTAAGGATATTACATCAAAGTTGGATCAGCCTGTAGTGTGTTTTTCCACTTTAATTTTGAGTGTGACTCCAAATCCAGACCTCCATGGGTTGAAAAATTTGATTTCCATTTTTTTTATTTTTGTGTGATTTTGTTGTCAGCACATTCAACTATGTAAAGAACAAAGTATTTCAGAAGAATATTTAATTAATTCAGATCTAGGATGTGTTATTTTTGTGTTCCCTTTATTTTTTTGAGCAGTGTATTAAAATTGGGCCATGAAAATGCAAAATAAAATTTTTTTCAATGCAGTGCACTGTGGGATTTGGTTCTGCTGGGGTGGTATTTCGTGCTGCACTGTGGTATTGCTAGCCCTGCCTATTTCTGTTGTCCCTGCCTACTTGTATTGTCCCACCTTCTTTTAGATTGGACCCACCTACAATATGGGGCTACTTTTAAGGTTTTTCCCAGGGCCACTTTAAGTTCTCAGTCCACCCCTGTTCCATGGGCACACAAAAGGGCTCAGCAGGGAAGGAATGCCATTCAGAATTTGCTGGAATGGCTTTTGAGTTCCATGTTGCATTTGCAGTGGCCCTGAGGTACCCCTACAATGGAAATCCCCAAAAATTGACCCAATTTTTGAAACTATACCCCTCAATGAATTGAACTATGGGTATAGTGAGCCATTTTCCCCAGAAAGGTTTCATACTATTTATTAACACTGGGCCATGAAAATGAAAAAATAAATTTACTCCAATAAAATGTTTTAACCCTAGAGTTTTCATTTTCACAAGAGCTAATAGGAAAAATAGCACCTCACAATTTGTGTTCTCAAATTGCTGTCTAAGCATACGTATAGGCTGAGAGGCACAGTTTGGCTTTTGGAGTGCAGATTTTCCTGGAATGGTTCTTTGGCACCATGTCACATTTGCACAGTCCCTTTCAATAGGTATTGTGGAGATAGCCACTGTCAGATACTTCTGGCAGAGGCTTATCTCCTTAGAGAATAAAGGGATCAGGAGTTGAAATTCACACTCGATCCTTCTTTCCTGACATCATCTGTCAAGGAGTGTCGGAACCTTCCTGTACACATTATATTATTGGCTCCTCTGGCCAAAAACAGCAGGTTTGGCCTACAATTTAATGTATATGGGGCCTTTAAAGGGGTCTTCTGGGATTTTACTACAGATGACCTATCCTCAGGATAGGTCATCAGTATCTGAACGGTGGGGTCAGACACCCTGGACCTTGACCAATCAGCTGTTTGAGAAGGCACCGGCGCTCCTGTGAGTGGAGCTTGCCAAGCACAGCGCTGTACATTGTATTGCAGCTGTTCTTGGTATTGCACCCAGCCCCATTCACTTCTATGGGGAGCGCCGTTGCCTTTACAAACAGCTGATCAGCGGAGGTCCTGGTTGTTGGACCCTCACCGATCATATACTGATGACCTATCTGAGGAAAACTGTTATTTGAAGGAGATAAACAGAAATAAAATGAATAGCAATAAATACAGAATCAGATATTGTAAACCGGTTGGCTGGATAGATATTATGTGAGGCAATAGGATAGATATTATATTTCTAATACTACAATGGAACAGTTTCTAAGTTGAACCTGACATCATGTCCCAAAAGACTGAAAACACTGACAAAGTCAGTTTCTTGCAATGTTTTTTTTTAACTTGTTAACCTCTTCCTGATGCAACCATTTTTTTCATTTTTTTTTATTCTCTTCATTCCAAGAACCATAACCTTATATCAAAATCTGAAGCAAAATTTCTTTACATCACATATTCTGACACCTAACGTTTATAGATTTCTGTTTAGGGAGCTAAATGAGGGATTTTTTTTGCAGGCCAGTCAGTAGTTTTATTGACACCATATTCTTTTTTTTTACCATTATGCCATACACTATACTGAATAAATACTATTTTTTATTTTTTTGTAAAGTGGAGAACGAGGGTTGATTTAAATTTTTAAATCTTTTTTTTTCAGCTTTAAAAACTTTTTTCTACTTTTTTTTTTTTTTTAGCCAACCCCCCTTCCCTCCCAAACATGTAATAGTTGGATCACTTATACCATAGACTGCAATAATATACTATTGC
Organism: Bufo bufo; assembly: GCF_905171765.1. NCBI lineage: Eukaryota > Metazoa > Chordata > Amphibia > Anura > Bufonidae > Bufo > Bufo bufo. The sequence continues at coordinate 281,487,570 of NC_053390.1, read as the reverse complement.
AGCCTATGGCAGAATTGCAATTAACTAAAGTGTTAGTGAAATATTCAGATGCATGCGCTGCAGGTTGTAATCCCAGGCTGTGATCACGTGCCAAATGCACAGCACAGTATTGTGGCTGCATCTTGGATAACCCCTTTAAGCACTGCGTGAGGCAAAGCTTAATAGGAACTTAATGCAGACCTGGGAGCAGTCAGAAAGCCTCACACTGCCATTGCAACAGCTCCTGTGATCTCGTTGCGTGGGGCTTTTGGTCACCATGAGAATCATGCTCCCGTTAAATAATCACTCACATGCTGTAATCACAATTGACCATGGCATTTTAGGGGTTAATAGTCCATGATCAGAGTTGCCTCAGGTGTCGGCTGTGTAAAACTCAGCTCCTGAGTTTGTGCCATCTTTATAGGGGTATTCCCATCTCAGACACTGATGGCATAGCACTAGTATATTCCATCAATGTCAGATAGGTGCCGTACATGTATGACAGATGTCAGGAAGGGGTTAAACATCGAGATGAGAATTTCTACATCTGCATATTACCCCTACCTAAACTGATGATCCATTACATTCTAAAGGACTTGGTAATCATGAGGAATACAAATTTCTTGTGACCTTCAAGGGGAAACAGATACTCTACTGTGTTCATCATTCACATTCGGGATCACAATAGGAGACACATGATACAGTAAATAACCTGTCTGTGTGAACTGAACAGGTGTCATTTTGGAGATGACTTGTCTTGTGCATCCCACAGCAACATACACTGCTCAAAAAAATTAAGGGAACACAAAAATAACACATCCTAGATCTGAGTTAATTAAATATTCTTCTGAAATACTTTGTTCTTTACATAGTTGAATGTGCTGACAACAAAATCACACACAAAAAAAAAAAAAATGGAAATCAAATTTTTCAACCCGTGGAGGTCTGGATTTGGAGTCACACTCAAAATTAAAGTGGAAAAACACACTACAGGCTGATCAAACTTTGATGTAATGTCCTTAAAACAAGTCAAAATGAGGCTCAGTAGTGTGTGTGGCCTCCACGTGCCTGTATGACCTCCCAACAACGCCTGTGCATTCTCCTGATGAGGTGGCGGACGGTCTCCTGAGGGATCTCCTCCCAGACCTGGACTAAAGCATCTGCCAACTCCTGGACAGTCTGTGGTGCAACGTGATGTTGGTGGATAGAGCGAGACATGATGTCCCAGATGTGCTCAATTGGATTCAGGTCTGGGGAACGGGCGGGCCAGTCCATAGCATCAATGCCTTCGTCTTGCAGGAAATGCTGACACACTCCAGCCACATGAAGTCTAGCATTGTCTTGCATTAGGAGGAACCCAGGGCCAACCGCACCAGCATATGGTCTCACAAGGGGTCTGAGGATGTCATCTCGGTACCTAATGGCAGTCAGGCTACCTCTGGCGAGCACATGGAGGGCTGTGCGGCCCTGCAAAGAAATGCCACCCCACACCATTACTGACCCAATGCCAAACCGGTCATGCTGGAGGATGTTGCAGGCAGCAGAACATTCTCCACTGCGTCTCCAGACTCTGTCACGTCTGTCACATGTGCTCAGTGTGAACCTGCTTTCATCTGTGAAGAGCACAGGGCGCCAGTGGCAAATTTGCCAATCTTGGTGTTCTCTGGCAAATGCCAAACGTCCTGCACGATGTTGGGCTGTAAGCACAACCCCCACCTGTGGACGTCGGGCCCTCATATCACCCTCATGTAGTCTGTTTCTTACCGTTTGAGCAGACACATGCACATTTGTGGCCTGCTGGAGGTCATTTTGCAGGGCTCTGGCAGTGCTCCTCCTGTTCCTCCTTGCACAAAGGCGGAGGTAGCGGTCCTGCTGCTGGGTTGTTGCCCTCCTACGGCCTCCTCCACGTCTCCTGATGTACTGGCCTGTCTCCTGGTAGCGCCTCCATGCTTTGGGCACTACGCTGACAGACACAGCAAACCTTCTTGCCACAGCTCGCATTGATGTGCCATCCTGGATAAGCTGCACTACCTGAGCCACTTGTGTGGGTTGTAGACTCCGTCTCATGCTACCACTAGAGTGAAAGCACCGCCAGCATTCAAAAGTGACCAAAACATCAGCCAGGAAGCATAGGAACTGAGAAGTGGTCTGTGGTCACCACCTGCAGAACCACTCCTTTATTGGGGGTGTCTTGCTAATTGCCTATAATTTCCACCTCTTGTCTATCCCATTTGCAGAACAGCATGTGAAATTGATTGTCACTCAGTGTTGCTTCCTAAGTGGACAGTTTGATTTCACAGAAGTGTGATTGACTTGGAGTTACATTGTGTTGTTTAAGTGTTCCCTCTATTTTTTTTGAGCAGTGTATAATCTCTCACTTACTGTAAATTTCTATTCGGAAAATCCTACCATGTTTAGTTTATTGCAACAAAGAAAGCAGCTTCTTATGTTGTGTGAAAGTTAATACGAAATAATAGCAAACAATTTAATAATAATGAAAGTATCTTGTGTGTTTTCTAATCTTCTTGGAGGTATCTCCTAGCTGGGAACAGGTATATCTTCAGTAATGGCCAAGATGTGTCAAAGTCTGCAGTTTTCAATCATTTGAAGGATGGTAACAAACAGGTGATGCGTCTTAAAGAGGAGCTCTCACCACTCCTGACAAGTCATTTTTTTAGTTTTAGTAACTACTTGCATTCCCCATGTAATAACAATTCTGGAGCATCTACTATTATGACTCTATGTCGTGCCATTCTTCTCTTATTCCTGGATAAAGGTACTGATGGGTGTGGGGGGAGGGGGGGTGTTCCTGTACAGCAGCACTGATTGGACAAGGTCAGAGTGTGCAGGCACACCCAGCCCAACTGGTAACTCCCCTCTGTGCATTTATCCCAAAACTTCTAGCAGGAATAATAGAATAATGGCACAACATAGAGTCATAACAATAGATGCTCCAGAATTGTAATTTCATGTGGAACAGAATGAATGAATTACTAAAACAGGCATGTCAGGAGAGGTGACATGTCCTCTTTAACACACTTTTTGGTGTCAGCAGCAATATCCACCTCCTGTTTTAAATAGCATGTATTATAGAAGGAAGTGGCAATCGTTTAAAATATAACATAGTCATTAAAAAATATCTTCAGAAGTACCTGGTAAATGCCAGTGTAATATCAGGATAGGAATTCTGTTTGGACTAGATTATTGGGGTCTCTGCCAAGCCCTGTAGCTGGCTGGGTATAAATCTGCTGTGTACTATGTCCTAACACCAGCAAAGTGGAGCACCCACCCTGAGAGGGTAAGCCCAGTCCAGTACTGGAAGCTAATCCCTGATTACCTAGATTCTGCAGACCGTTGTCTCCTATGTGTTTCACTTCTGAGATGTTCTGGCTTATCAAGGAGACAAAAGGCAGTATAGTGTCGATATCAGGGTAAAAATGGCAATGGTGAGTGGCTGACATCTTGCCTTTCCTTTTACATCCAGTGCTCCGCCCCACAGGAGGGCTCAGTCTGCTCAATGGCCAAGCAGCACTCGTAGGCAGAACCTTCACCTACCTCTGTTGTATGTGATTGAGCTGTTCAAGACCTGTCTCCAGTGCAGATGCAGCCCAGTCACCATGGAGACCTATACAGCATGTCTTCTGGCCTACCAAGTAGTGATGTGCTGGTCATCTGAATTGAGGTCTGTATGTGCATCATAGAGGCATGTCTAGCAGTTAACGATCTCTCACCAAGAAGTACACTACCCAAAAGTACCCTCTGAGAGCCTATTTAGAGGGCAGCTGGGGAAGCACTTTTACACCCTCTTGTAGCAAGACCCAGTGTCTAACCAGACCACAAATATAATAATTCACATATCTGCCTTAGACATAAAAGTTAAGTTCTGCATATATACACACACAATTTGGAAGTCAGAAGTAATTAACAAAACAAAAGCATAACAATGAAAATCTTCACCAAAATGTTCCCCTAAGGAGAGTTTATGTAACATCCATATTAATTATCAAAATCCATGGCTTCTATAGCTGACACCATAAATGTTTCTTCTTCAGCCGCTCCTCCAGGAGTACATCATGACTCCTTGTTATGTCCTTCTCTTTTAGGAACAGAGCTTTCTTTCTTTTTTATCTTTACATTGCTAAAAAATACGGAAATTTGTAAATGTGATATGATTACTTGTAACAGTGAATAAGGCAAACTTGTGGCCAGAGACAGTGTAATTGTATTTGTACATGAAATATTAAACTGAGGCCTTGTATACATGAAGTCCCTTGCTTGTTTTGTTTCTGCTTCCTAAAACTTTGATGCAGTGCTCAAACAAAGGCATAGTGAGTGATATTGGATGCCGAGTAATATACATTATTAACTTAAGAAAAAACCTAACACCTCATTTCCCAGACTGCTGTATTATTTACAGAAAATCTTCTACTCCATAAATATAAAGGGTGGGAATGTATCATTGTAGTTGTATATGAGGTTTGTTTTTTAGAATGGAGTTGCTATGACAGTGGCGCATGGTAATGAATTTGGTGCAAATCCTGGAACACTACTGCACTTGCCGGATCCGGCATTAATTTCCCCAAAAAAAGATACCCATTTACATACGGATTTCCGCATCCGGCAGGCAGGCAGTTCCGGATTCTAACAACGCTAGTGTGAAAGTACCCCAACCCGGAATAATAAATTGCAAGTTCTGCTGAATCATTTCCCATAAAACTATATATCAGCTCAGCCTTTAATTATTGCTGCTCCTCTTTTTTTTTTTTTTACTTTGGCCATCCTGCTATTTGTTAAAAAATAAAAAACTTAAAAGGTTTTGAATAGTGTTGATCGAGCATGCTCGGCCGAACACCAGCCAATAAACGTTCAGGTAAGTACTGCCCTTCACTGTAATGCCGTAGCCATGTTGGTTACTGACATTACAGTGATTGGCTGGCCGGAACACGTTATCGGGTGCTACATAGCACCCGATGACACGTGTTCGGCTCAGTGTTAGTCAGGGAGAGCTGTTCTGTGAAGGGAAAGATAGTGTAGGGAGTGAAATAAAAAAAAAATTAAGTTGAAAAACTTGTCAGAGACCCAAAAGTCATTTTACTGTGTGGCAGCAGCAATATATATATTTTAGCGCAACCTGCGCTAAATTGCTAAAACTTTACAGACCCAAAAGTCCTTTTAAGGACTATTGTGTGTGGCAGCAATATCTATTTTTAGCAGATCCTGCGCTAAATAGCGAGCAATAGTTAGGCCGCTGCAGACAGCGACATTATCTGTGCTACATCTCCTGTGTAACGTGTGCGCATCCCAAAAATATCTGTGACATCCAGTGTACTTTTTCCTTAGACGGTGTCCGCTGCGGACAGTGACATTACCTGGGGTACATCTACTGTGTAACGTTTCCACATCCCAAATACCTGTGACATTCCCTGTTATTTTATATTAGCCACTGGTGACATCAGCGACATAATCTGCGGTATTTCTCCTGTGTAACGCTTCCACATCCAAAATACCTGTGACATTCCCTGTAATTTTATATTTGTCGCTGCTGACATCAGCGACATTATCTGCGGTATTTCTCCTGTGTGACGTTTCCACGTTTCAAATACCTTTTTTTTTGCGCATACACTTCCTACGCTACTGTACGTGTGACATACTTTCAAGCATATATAACATTTAATATGAAGAAGGCGAGCAGTAAGGGACAGGGAGGTGACCGTGATGCTGATGGTGCACGCAGAGGCCGTGGCCCTGGGCGTGTTGAAACTGTGCCTGCTGCCAGAGCACAAGAAAAAACAATTATCCACGATACCTAGCTTCATGTCGCAGTTTGCAGGGCGGCGCAGGACAATGCTCTCAAAATCAGATCAATGCGACGAGGTGGTCGGTTGGATTGCGGCAGATAATGCTTCCAGTCGGTTAAGCACCTCCCTGTCTTCCACCAAATCCAGTCTCAGTAGCCAAGAGTCGGGTCAACACAGACCAGATCCTCCTTCCTCCCACCATGGAGAGTCTTGCCAAACAAGTAATTCCACACTCGGATATTCCGAGGAGCTCTTTTCAGCACATTTCCTTCATTTGGGCCTCTCGACAAGCCCGCTTGAAGACGGACATGAGGATCTTGTGCCCCTGATTCCCAAACTCTTGAGCATCCACAGTCACAAGAAGATGACAGTGGGGAACGGCAATCAGTGTTTCACGAGGTGGATGATGATGATGAAACACAGTTGCCAATAGTCAACGGCATTAGTGTCTCAAAAGGTTGATGATGAGGATGAGACACAGTTGTTAATAACTGAGGTTGGTGTTAGGTCAACTAGTCAGGAGGATGAGCAGAGTGAGGAAGTGGAAGAGGAAGTGGTGGACGATAAAGTCACTGACCCAACCTGGGAAGGTGGCAAGCCAAGCGAGGACAGCAGTACGGAGGGGGAGGGATCCGCAGCACCACAACAGGCCGGAAGAGGCAGTTGGGTGGCAAAAGGGAGAAGGCGGGCCACACCAAACAGGCCCGCAACTGTTCCCCGGAGCACACCCTTGCGAAAATCTCCATTGCCAAGGGGTAGGTGTTCCGCAGTCTTGCACTTTTTTGAGGAAAGCGCGGACGACAAAAGAATTTTAATTTTCAACCTGTGCCATACAAAAATGAGCAGGGGCATGAACACTAGCAACCTCACCACTACCAGCATGATCCGCCACATGGCATCAAAGCACCGTAATAGGTGGGCTGAACGCCTGGGTCCACAATCTGTGTCTGCGGGTCACACCGCTGCCTCCTCTTCCCCTGTGTTACGTGTTGGCCAATCCCCTGTTGAATGCACGGGCCCGGTTGCCTCCCGTCCTGCACTTGGACCTTCGCAAGCACCATCAGCGACCACATCCATTTCCGTGTCCCAGCGCAGCGCACAAATGTCATTATCCCAGGCATTTGAACGAAAGCGCAAATACCCAGTTACCCACCCACAGGCCATAGCACTAAATGTGCAACTTTCCAAATTACTGGCCCTGGAAATGTTGCCATTTAGGCTTGTGGACACTGAGGCCCTCTGCAGCCTGATGTCGGCCACCGTCCGTCGTTACGCAGTCCACAGCCCCCACTATTTTTCATGGTGTGCCCTGCCTGCCTTACACCAGCATGTGTCCCAATCATCACCCATGCCCTGACCAACGCAGTTACTGGGAAGGTCCACTTAACCACTGACACATTGACAAGTGCTTTCGGCCAGAGATGCTACCTTTCCCTGACGGCACACTGGGTGAACGTTGTGGAGGCCCTGACCGAGTCCTACCCTGGGATGGCACAAGTGCTACCGACGCCAAGGATTGCGGGCCCTAATTCCATCAGGGTTTTCGCCAACACCTACGTTCGTGGCTCCAACCCCCACTTCTCCTCCTCCGCCTCCTCATCTACTTCCACCTCTTATCCTCTTGCAGCACTAGTCAGCCATCAGTCGGTATTTGGAAGCAGTGTAGCATTGCAGTGGGGAAGCGTCAACAGGCCGTGCTTAAGCTGATCTGCTTAGGTGACAAACAGCACACCGCCGCAGAGCTGTGGCAGGGGATAAGAGACCAGACTGAGCTGTGGCTCTCGCCACTCAACCTAGAACCAGGCATGGTTGTGTCTGATAATGGGCGTAACTTGCTGGCGGCTTTGGAGCTCGGCAAGCTCACACACATCCCATGCCTAGCCCACGTCTTCAACTTAGTGGTTCAGCGGTTTCCGCAAGTCATCGACAGCTTCCGCCGGTCAACACTGCAGCAGCGCTTACAATTGCCAGCTCACCGACTGTTGTGCAACATGAGCACGCGCTGGAACTCCACGTTTCACATGTTGGCCAGGCTTTGTGAGCAGCAGAGGGCAGTAGTGGAATACCAGCTGCAACATGGTCGTCGCCTTTTCAGTCAGCTTGCGCTGTTCACAAGCGAGCAGTGGGCATGGATGTCTGACCTCTGTGAGGTTTTAAGAAACTTTGAGGAATCAACACAGATGGTGAGCGGCGATAACGCTATTGTCAGCGTAACCATCCCACTTCTGTGTCTACTCAAACGCTCGCTGCTCACAATTAAGGCTGACGCTTTGCATGTGGAAGAGGTGGAAATAGGGGAATACATTACACAGGGTGATAGCCAGACCACCCTCAGTTCGTCTTCTCAGCACAAATTGGATGATGATGAGGAGGAGGAGTTTCAGGAGACAGTTGCCTCCGCTACATAGTAACATAGTAGCATAGTAACATAGTACATAAGGCCGAAAAAAGACATTTGTCCATCCAGTTCGGCCTGTCATCCTGCGAGTTGATCCAGAGGAAGGCAAAAAAACCTGTGAGGTAGAAGCCAATTTTCCTCACTTTAGGGGAATAAAAAATTCCTTCCCGACTCCAATCAGGCAATCAGAATAACTTCCTGGATCAAGGACCCCTCTCTAGTAGCTATAGCCTGTAATATTATTACACTCCAGAAATACATCCAGGCCCCTCTTGAATTCCTTTATTGTACTCACAATCACCACCTCCTTGTGTACAAACCTTCTTTCCTCCAGACGCAGATGATGTCCCCTCGTCACAGTTACAGTCCTGGGGATAAATAGATGATGGGATAGATCTCTGTACTGACCCCTGATATATTTATACATAGTAATTAGATCTCCCCTCAGTCGTCTTTTTCCTAAAGTGAATAACCCTAATTTTGATAATCTTTCAGGGTGCTGTAGTTGACCCATTCCAGACCCATTCCAGGAGTTGCCCTCCTCTGGATCTTCTCCAGCTCTGCTATGTCTGCCTTTTTCACAGGAGCCCAGAACTGTACACAGTCAGGGCCGGCCTTTGGGGTGTGCGGGCTGTGCGGCCAACAGCTCGCAATGTAATCTGCGCCGCGGCAGGCGAGGCTGTACTTGTGTTCTCCCTCGGGGCGCCCCCTCCATCTCCCCTGTCTGACCTGCCTGCTGCCCCCGCCGCTGCCAATAAGAAGAGAGACAGGAGGAGGAGGGGAGGGGCTGTGGCCACTGCGCCACCAATGAAGAAAACTGACCTGAATACAAATACAGGAGGCGGGTGCTGGAATCAAATAGCCGGCACCCGACCTCTGTGACAGGGAGCTGCGATCAGCTGCAGTTGAGTTAACCCTTCAGGTGCGGTACCTGAGGGGTTAACTGCCGCTGATCACAGCTCCCTGTCACAGAGGTCGGGTGCCGGCTATTTGATTCCGGCACCCGCCTCCTGTATTTGTATAAGAAACGTTGGTGGCACACTGCGCCCCCCCCCCAAACACCCCAGTATAAGAAACATAATTGGTGGCACAGTGCGCCCGCCCCTAGTATAAGAAACATTGGTGGCTCAGTGGGCAGTGCCAATGAGGGTTAAAAAAAAAATAAATAAATTAACTCACCTCCTCCAGTTGATCGCGTAGCTGCCGGTCTTTCTTCAGGACCTGTGGTGACGTCACTGAGCTCATCACATGACCCATTACCATGGTGATGGATCATGTGATGAGCACAGTGATGTCACCACAGGTCCTTTGACAGGTCATGAAGAAAGAACAGAAGACGATCAATTGGAGGAGGTGAGTTAATTATTTTTTTATTTTTTAACCCTCATTGGCACTGCCCACTGCGCCACCAATGTTTATTATATTGAGGGGGGGCGCACTGCGCCACCAATGTTTATTATATTGAGGGGGGGCGCACTGCGCCACCAATGTTTATTATATTGAGGGGGGGCGCACTGCGCCACCAATGTTTATTATACTGGGGTGTTGGGGGGGGGCGCACTGCGCCACCAATGTTTATTATATTGAGGGGGGCGCACTGCGCCAATGTTTATTATACTGGGGTGTTGGGGGGGCGCAATGCGCCACCAATGTTTATTATACTGGGGTGTTGGGGGGCGCACTGCGCCACCAATGTTTATTATACTGGGGTGTTGGGGGGGGGCGCACTGCGCCACCAATGTTTATTATACTGGGGTGTTGGGGGGCGCACTGCGCCACCAATGTTTATTATACTGGGGTGTTGGGGGGGGGGCGCACTGTGCCACCAATGTTTATTATATTGGGGGGGGCGCACTGCGCACAACGATGGGTTAGGGAAATTTCACAGCAGAGTGTGCATGCGCTGGGAGCCTCGCCGGCGGTTAGGGTAGGGAAAAATAATGGGCCAGTGCACAGGTGCGGTGATCGGATGGATGTTCTCAGCAGGACACCGGCCGACACTGCGCATGCGCTGGGAGCCTCACCAGCGGTTAGGGTAGGGAAAAAGCACTGGCCCGTACGTAATTTTTCTCTTCCCTAACCGCTGGTGAGGCTCCCGGTGCATGCGCAGTGTCGGCCGGTGTTCAGCTGAGAACATCCATCCGATCACTGCGCCTGCGCACTGGCCCATAGTTTTTCCCTACCCTAACCGCCGGCGAGACTCCTGGCGCATGCGCACTCTGCTGTGAAACTTCCCTAACCTGTCGTTGTGCGCCTGCGCTGCACACCTCCTCACGTCATGTCCGGTGCGACCGGAAGTGACGAGGGTAGGGAAATCTCACGAAGTAGGGAAGTATAACATTACACCGGCCTTTGGGGTGTGCGGGCTGGTAACTACTTGGTTGGATAGTCAGCCAGCCTATGCCATGATGCCAGCAACAAGCAGTGTTTTTTTTTTTTTGGGGGGGGGGGGCGCCACAAGGTTAGCTCGCACAGGGCGCCTGGACACCTAAGGCCGGCCCTGTACACAGTACTCCATGTGTGGTCTGACTAATGATTTGGCAGAAACTGCCTGACACTGGTTTTTGCAGCTTAGTTTGCTGTTTATTAAAATTCCTAGATCCTTTTCCATGTCAGTGTTACTGAGTGTTTTACCATTTAGTATGTACGGGTGACTTGCATTATTCCTTCCCATGTGCATAACTTTACATTTGTCAGTGTTAAACCTCATCTACTGTAGTAGTATACTGTCCTTATTCAGTGTTAATTACTTTACACAGTTTAGTGTCATCTGCGAAAATTGATATTTTACTATACTATGTCGCTGATGGTGCTTGCGAAGGTCCAAGATCATTAATAAATATATTGAAGAGAATAGGGCCCAATACTGACCCCTGAGGTATCCCACTAGTGACAGTGACCCAATCTGAGTGTGTACCACTAATAACCACCCTCTGTTTTCTATCACTCAGCCAGTTACTTACCCACAGACCGAGCATTCTCATTTTATATGCTAACCTTTTATTTGGTACAGTGTCAAATGCTTTGAAGAAGTTCAGATATACGACACCCATTGATTCGCCGCTGTCAAGTCTAGAACTTGCCTCCTCATAGAAACTGAATAAATTAGTTTGGCATGACCGATCCCTCATGAAGCCATGCTGATATGGCGTTATTTGCTATTTGTTAAACTTACCGCCCTATAGTTTCCAGGCTCTGTTTTTGGACCCTTTTTGAATATTGGCACTACAGAGGGTAGTACCCATGGAAGTTTAATTCCATCTGTTCAGCGTGGATGGGCAGAAGAGGAGGTAGAGGATGGTACTCTGGTACACATGGCTGACTTTATGTTAGGCTACCTTTCCCGTGACCCACATGTTTTACGCATTTTGAACAACACGATTACTGGTTGATCACCCTTCTCGACCCCCGCTACAAAGAGAACTTCTCATCTCTCATTCCTGTGGTGGAGAGGATGGGCAAAATGGTGCAATACCAGAAGGTCCTTGTGGAAAAATTGCTCCAAAAATTTCCAGCTGACAACACTGGCGGCAGAGTACGTAGTTCCTTGGGCAACTGAGGAGGGGAGACGAGGGGAACACACAGCAGTTCCAACAGAGGCAGGGCAACGCTCTCCAAAGCCTGGGACAGTTTCATGACACCCTGCCAGCACCCTCACCCTGATGTGCGGCCTAGTGTCACAAGGAGGGAAATATTTTGGAAGCTGGTAAAGGAGTACGTAGCAGACCATGTCAGCATCCTCAATGATCCCTCTGTGCCTTACAACTACTTGAAGTCCAAGCTGGACACGTGGAACGAACTGGCTCTCTACACCTTGGAGGTGCTGGCCTGCCCTGACGCCAGCGTTTTGTCAGAGCGTGTATTTAGTGCTGCTGGGGGCATAATAACTGATAAGCGCATCCATCTGTCAACTAAAAATGCTGACAGGCTGACTCTTATAAAAATGAACAAGGCCTGGATTGCCCCTGACTTCTCTACTCCACCAGAGGAAAGAAGCTGAACATAAAGGCACTTTAAATGTGTTTTTTATAATGTACTGAATACACTGTGTTCCCATGCACCCATTCCACCACAAAAAAGGGTATATGGTTCAATCTTCCTTTTCTCGTCCTCCTCCTCTTCCATTATATGAACATGTTTATTAGTCTGCCCTCTTAATGTTGTAGAGTGTCAGCTCACCTGCAGGCCCTCGCATATAATGTTTTAGAGGGTCAGCTCACCAGCAGGCCCTCATCTACAATCTTTTAGAGGGCGAGCTCACCAGAAGGCCCTCACCTACAATCTTTTATAGGGTCAGCTCATCTTCAGGCCATCGCATATAATTTTTTAGAGGGTCAGCTCACCAGCAGGCCCTCACCTACAATCTTTTGGAGGGTTAGCTCACCTGTAGGCCCTCGCATGTAATGTTTTAGAGGGTCAGATCACCAGCAGGCCCTCGCATATAATGTTTTTGAGGATCAGCTCACCAGCAGGCCCTCAACAATAATGTTTTACAGGGTCAACACACCAGCAGGCCCTCGCATATAATGTTTTTGAGGGTCAGCTCACCAGCAGGCCCTCAACCATAATGTTTTACAGAGTCAGCTCCTTAGCAGGCCCTCGCCCACAATTTTTTAAATGGTTAGCTAAGCAGCAGGCACTCGCCCATAACTTTTTCAATGGTCAGCTTAGCAGCAGGCACTCGTCCATAATTTTTTCGATGCTCAGATCAGCAGCAGGCATTCGCCCCTAATTTTAAGAGAGTCAGCTCTGCAGCATACCCTCACCCCTAATGTTTTAGATGATCAGCTCAGCAGCAGGCCCTCACCCGTAATGTTTTAGAGGGTCACTAGCAGGCCCTTGCTCCTAATGTTTTTGAGGTTCACCAGCAGGCCATCAATTATAATTTTTCAAGGGTGTATGATGCCCTCCTTTATGTGTAATAAAGGGTGTATTGGAGTGCTGGTTCCTTGTAATTTTTGGAAGCCCTTTCACTTAGTGCATAGGCTTTATGAATGTAGGAGTCCCCTACATGAACAATTGTATCACAAAGTGAATGAGGCCCTCCATTATGTGATATACAGGTTGTATCGTAGTGCCTCTTCCTTGTAATTTTTGGCAGCACTTGCACTTTATATACCAGTAAATATACAGGAAAGAATGTTTCCTAACAATTTTTCCTCTAAAATTTGGTGCTCGAACAACACTAGTTTTGAGAAAAGATGCTCAAGAATTATCTCTTGGAGAATTTAAGTATTTAATAACCAGGCATGTCAGGAGTGGTGACAGGTCAACTTTAATCTTCAACAGAGAAATACTGTAACGGATCTCCTGGCACCCCGCTGGGTACCTCTGTTGATGGATGCTCCTTGTGCTTCCCGAGGGCTCCAAGCACTCCACTAGTGCTGTCCAGTGAGTCCACCAAGGTTGTGTGGGTAACTGGTACTCCCGGTCTCTGTGTTGCTCTCCGGCTGGGAGTGGAGGCTGCTTTGTGGGCAGGGATCAGCGGTACTCTGCCCTGGTGCCAGTGCTTCAGCTGGGCAAACTTGTGCGCAGTCCTGCTCGGTAACAAAGGGACAGGTAGGGCAGAGGTAGTGCGCTCTGCCCGGATGCCAGCGTTTCTGCTGGGGTAGCATATGCTCTGGACAAGAGGATCGGGGAGGGCAGAGGCCGACTGCACTCTGCCCAGATGCCTACCCCCAGGACCTGTTTGCGGATCTGCTGTGGAGAGGAGGGATCGCTTACCTCCTCCTGGCATTCCTGCGGGGTTGGTTGGGGATCTGTACCGGCCGTCCAGCATCCCTGTAGGTCTGGTGCAGAGACCGCGGTCCCATCTGCACCATCAAAGTTAGGGGTGCTGTCCCCCTGTGGTTGGGGAGAGAGACCGGTTGTCTCCTCTCCCCCTCAAGGTACACTGCCGCTGGGGAGGGGAGACAATGCTCTCCTCTCCCTGCAAGGTATACTGCCGCTAGGGAAGGGAGACGATGCTCTCCTCTCCCTGCAAGGTACGCTGCTGCTGGGGAAGGGAGACGATGCTCTCCTCTCCCTGCAAAGTACACTGCCACTGGGGACGGGAGATGATGCTCTCCTCTCCCCACAAAACATACTACCGCTGGGGAGCAGGACCGACTGTCCCTACTCCCTGAAACGCCGACTGCCCAGCATCCCTGTAGGGCCGGTGGAGAGACCTCGGTCCCATCTCCACCTGCCATATGGAGTTCCCCCCAGAACCCGTCTATCAGATCCCCTTCCTCTGTAGCTGGTAGTGAAGTAGGGGTTACCTCAGCCGGGTATTCTCAATTACGTGGAGCGTACGGGTATTCTCAAGTACGTGTCGGTAGTCCTGCTCCATCCCCCACTACAGTGTCACTAGATATTCCAAGTCTGGTCTCACCTCTTTGGGGTCAGCCCAATCTTGCATACCCTCCCTGAAGTCGTAGATGTCTCTGTAGTGCTCCTGAACTCCGGTTCTGTGAAAGCCTCCAACAACAGGCCAGGGCCATCGTAATCATACCCCTCTGGGTTGTCGTGCTTCACCGTCCAGGGTGTATGCCGAGCGGTATACCACCAGAGCGCCTGTTAGGCATTCTCCAGCCACAGCTCCTGTTGCACCCGGAGCATGAGCTCCTTCACCCACTCCTCCAGGGGCTGCTCTCCCAGGAGGACCAGTCGCGTCTGCCATCGCTGGTCCTCACTCTGGAGTCTCTCACCCTGCCGATGCTGTAAGCCCTCCAGGGCCTCATACCAGATGCCTTTCCGGACTGTATCCCGATCGATCAGGTCCTCCTCCTCGTCTAGTGATGCTGTTTGGTTACAAACTGGTTCTATACTGCTGTAGCCAGGGGCGCTGTACGGGGACAAGCATTGCCCTTAATTTTGTAAATCCACAAACGATGTCTCTGAGATGCTTCTCCTTGCACTAGGACGCCATCCCACCCCTGCCACCACTGTAACAGATCTCCTGGCACCCCGCTGGGTACCTCCGTTGATGGATGCTCCAATTGCTTCCTGAGGGCTCCAAGCACTCCACTTGACATCATAAGCACTGCAGAACCCTCAAACCGCAGCAGCTTGGTTGGGGTCTCGCCATCTCCTACCCACCCTGGACCTACGACAAGGCTCCAGTGGGGGAACCTCTCTTCATTCAGAGAACGATGCAGGAACAAGCTCTTAAAAGAGCTCAGTGATTATAGCCAGGGAAGTATACAGTGTATAGCAATCCCCAGTGTAGATGCATCCTTTCCCCCCACACATGAGACAAGGCTCTATGTTGAGGGTAAAACAGGAACTCTTTAATGGGGCTAACATGTCAGCCTTTTATGCAGGTCTTCCAGCAAGGGACACCCCCCCTGGGGACCCAGTTTATACATTAGCCAATCACATGCATTTACAGTATGGAAACACTCCCAGCAATTATACACAACCCCCCTCTGCCTGTGATACTATTAACAAACACAATGGGCTCTGCCTGTGATACAATTACCAAACACAATGGGCTAACTTAATCACTCACAGGCAGAAAACACACATTTTACCCAAAACACAGAAAACACCCCAAAGCTCCACATATCCCCATAAATTATACATCCATGGATAGCTCTGATCTGGGCGAACAACATATCCAGAAATCACCCAGATCCGAGCAGGGGTTCCCAAATTCCATGGAAGTCACATTTGACCGTCCGCAAGCATGGCTTTCCTGCCCAAAACAGTTCTACAGATTAAGGCTTTCTCCTTTAAAGTTTTAGTATATGGGCCATAATCCTGAGGCAAGAGGCTGGCAAACAGACCCCTCCAAAGCCCAGTGGCAAGGTTATTTCCGCCACAAATATATTTTAGCTTTATTTTGCTTTTTTTTTTTTTAAATACTCAGACTATCACTACTGCTGCCTCCTATTACTACCAATTTACACTGAATTTTTAAATTGAGTACGGTAACTTAATTGATGGTCCTTTAGCACTAACTCTAAAGTTCAGATGCTTCGACATAGAAGATTTTCTAACAGAAGGACATCAAGACCTGAGTATTTTTTTCTATGGTGGTGGGCTTCAAGCAATGCATCTACAACTGAAACCCCTAACATACCACAAACACCTGAGTGATATCTTTACACTAGTGAAAAGGCAATTTCAACCATACTGTATATTACATCTGTATTAGATCTGTATTATGAAATTATAGTAAGCCAGAATATACCAACTTCAGTTAGAGTTAGAGTGTTTAGGCTTCTCCTTGGCTTGCCCGTGATTTATATGTCCATTTTCTCACTTTTCTTTCTTTAAATGGGTTTTATTAGCTCAGACATTGGTGGCATATCGCACCTATCTTCAGAATGGGCCCCCGAAAGTAAAGGAGAGAGCACCTATTTAATTTCTATGGGAGTTTTCGCAAGTCCAATAAAACTGAATGGAGATTGCACTGCGCAAGCGTGGCCACTATTCCATTCATCTCTACGGGACTGCCGGAAAGAGCCAGTACTCGGCTATTTTTGGAACCCCCATAAGAATAGTTCTGGGGTCCCATTCTTGAGATAGGAGCAGGTACTAGAGTTGGGACCCGCAACTATCATAACAATATGCCACCAATGTCTGAGGTGAGACAACCCCTTTAATGTTTATAATAAATATGTCCTACATAATATAACATAGTCTGGTAATAAGAGACTAACACATAAACAAGAGGACACAGCCTGAAACAATTTAGGGGGAAGATCAAAAACTTCCAGTAAATGTGGTGGGGAAATCCACAGTAAGTAGATGTATACATGCCTAGGACAAACCTATATCTATTCTAATAGAAAAGTAAAAAAGTAGGGTAAATAATAAAAGGGCAGATGAGATGGACCATGTCAGCGTGGTCTTTTTTTGCCATCATTCTTCTACATTTCTTTGGACATTCAATTTTTGCTTATAAAAGGAAACATTGCTCTTAGATAAGTGTTAAACTTAGTCTATCTACATAACTGGGTAATGGTGGATAGACTGATTATATTTAGATGCAGCTAAAGGGATATTCCAGCCTAAAACATTGACCCCCTATCCACTTGATAGTTCAAGTTAGAATACCCCTCTACTGTATTAGTGTTGAACCTGAGCAAGCAGAGCACATACAATCTAGTCTTGTCTTTCTGTCCTGTAGGGTTGCCAACCATCCAGAAATTTCTGGACAGTTTGTAAAAATAGACAATTTTTTTCCTGTGTCCGTGAAAAAATAAAATAGATGAGTCCGTGATTTTTGTGAGGCTGGTGGTTCTTGAGTAGGTTACTTTTGTAGTAATTATCATCATTTTACAGCTCACAGTAAATGCTGGTAATAAGTTCTTATCAATATATTGAGCTATAGACATGTATTCCTTATAATCTTTATCACTCATTATGGGTTTCCAATTTGTCAGTAAAAAATATCTGTCTGCGATTTTTGGATAAGTTGTCCAGAAAAAAGAGAAATTATGGTTGGAAAACTTGCTGTGCTAGTGTTGGAATAATTTACCAGTGGTTAATAAATGAACTGTTACCGGAGACTATGGAGCTTTTTACATTACCATATTTTTCAGACTATAAGACGTACCAGACTATAAGACGCAACTGGGATTTGGAAGAGGAAAATAAGAAAAAAATATATTTTCCATTAGACCTCAGAGCAGGCCCCCAAATCAGACACCCATTCTTCATCAGACCTCAGATCAGACCCTCATCAGACCCCCAATCATCATCAGATCCCCATTCTTAATCAGACCTCAGATCAGACCCCAGAATCAGACCACCCAACTTCCCTCAGCCTCAAATTAGACCCCCGAACCTCCATCAGCCTCAGATCAAACCACCCAACCTCATCAGCCTCAGATCAAACCACCCAACCTCATCAGCCTCAGATCAGACCCCCAGCCTCCAGTAACCTCAGATTAGACACCCCCAGCCTCCATTAGCCTCAGAGCAGCCCCCATCAGACTCAGATCAGACCCCCAGTCAGCCTCAGATCAGAACCTGCAGCCTCCATTAGCCTCAGATCGGACCTCCATCAGACCTCTGATCAGACATTAAAAAAATAAATAAAAAAACTTACCTTACTTGCTCCAGACAGCACTGCAGTTCCAGAACTCCCCGCTCCCCGCACTGTTTCTACCAGCCTGTGCTGCACTGTAACCTAAAGTCACACAGCATCAGGTCATAGTACGCACCTACGTGCACTACGTCCTAACGCTGTGCCTGGTCAAGACACAGTGCACAGCAGGACCCAGAAGAAGATCAGGGAGGGTGAGTACAGCCAAAGCAGTGCTGCCTTCACCTCACAGTGTAGAAAATATATGGAAATTGGTAACCTTTAACCTTCCATATATTTTCTACGCAATCACCAGGTACCTATTACTCGAACGGTCAATCTCTAAGCTAGTTAATAAGTCCCTTCACCTCACAGTGCCTCCAGCATATTGATGACCGCTTCTAAAATGGAAGCAGTCATTAGCATTTGGACTATAAGACGCACTGACACGTTTCCCTCACTTTTGGGGGAAAAGTGCGTTTTATAGTCAAAAAAATATGATATATTGTAACTTAAATCCAACACTCTTTTCTATAACATTTTGTTTTAAATATTTGAGAGTTAATTCTGTTTTTCCATATAGGTTTTATTTATGATGTATTATATTGTATATTCAAGTCAGTTCTTCCTGTAGCCAGAATAAGCTATTTAAATTGATGTGTCATTAGGATATTCTGTATAATATACAGTACTGAGATGTAATGGCGAATAATGATTTCCTTTGAAATCCTCTAGCCTGTTTGATCAGGCATATCCTATATTTAATGTGAACACAGTAGCTTTCATATTAAATATCTCTAAACAAGAAAACTATTAACACCTGTGCTGAATATTATATGTCAGAAAATAATCCTCTTGTGACATAATCCTGTTGAAGTGGCAAGCCTTCTTTCCTCCCAAACTAGATTAATTACTCTGTAATGAAACAGGCCTAATGAAGGATCAAGAGTGGTTGAAACTCAATCGAGAAGAAGGTAGAGTTACTGCTTCTTATCTACATAGCAGTCAGGCTAGTTTTATAGAAGGATGTAGCCACAGGCTGAGCCTCTGTCTCTGAGTGTGAATTATTAAGGAATCTTCCTAAGAGAACGGCGCTTCTACTCTCATGCAGTGACTGCAAAAGTGTGTCCTAAAGACTTTATTAGATCTTCCTTCCTGAGGAGCCAGAATGGAGAAACAGGTAACTTTAATGGCTATTTGTCTTTATTTTTGTGTTATGATAGCTACATAAAATGCCAGTATTTGGCATTACATCATTTGCTTGAAGAAATATGATTTATATAATATAATATCAATATTTATGAAATAATAAAATTGCACCAGCATTGTATAGTGAGTAAAGTGTAGATCAGTTCAACTTTATTAGATTGTACTTTATTGATCTATTGTGCTTAATTTGAAAAAAAAAATAAAAAAAATTCTGCATGAAAAATATATACAACCTAACACCACTGGTCTGTTGGTACATGGGCAGGAGATACAACTACTACACAATATGCTTGGCAGCATCTCCTAGCTGTGCCATGTCATGTGTCATGGGCACGAGATACAACTACAATACCACATACTTGGCAGTATTACCTATATATTCCATTATCTGTAATGATGTTATGCAAGATTTTGAATGTTCTCAAAAATTGAGTTATCTAGTTTCCATTTCTTTTATTATCTTGGCTCTCAGTATTTAGCAACTTGGTAATATATAGTATGTCCTGTGACATGGCAGGACCATTGATGAGCAGACAGTCACACACTCATCCATACAGAAGGTGCGATGGACATGCTGCTATTATGTACACAGTCTGCTGTATGGTTGAGTTTCTAGTGTAAAACGAGATCTCAGCAGAGACCAAATTGCCACAGGGAGCATGTGAATTAAGTTAACCCTATTTATAGCAGAAACACTGCTATTTTGTGTTCCTATACTGTACTTGAGCAATATGCCCATTTGTATAATATGTAATTTTGGCCTGTGTAAGTGTGTAACAAATTAAAAAATTCCTTGTTTGTCGGCAGCAAATCATCCTGTGTAAACATGGCTTTGCTGCCATCAAACAATGAAACTCTATGGGGATGAACAATTGTAGTAACGATTGTTCATCCCCATATATCACCGTATGTAAATGCAGCTTATGAGGGAGTAATGATTTTGAATGTCTAAATCTCTTCCTGATCATCTTCCTGATGTAATGGGGCCCTTAGTCGGTCAGAAGTGCATGTTTATTTCAATATCTCTGACGTGTCTGGCAGAGTTTATCTAACAGGGGGGAAGTGATTGGCAAACTTGCCTGATCCTTGTTTTGCCATCAGGGCTTCCCCATGCATACCAGATGATCAGCTAAAAGTTTGGACAACTACAGCCAACTTTATGAAATTGTCCCATAGTTTTGCATTGCTTGGCATAATAATCAGCTTGCCAGTAAGCAGCAGCAGCAGTCCAGAGAATTTTTTTTATTTGCAGTTTTAAATCTACTGTAAAATCTGATATATTAATGTGTTTACAATCATTACTTTAGTTTTTTTTATTGCAATTAAACTTTAAGTACACAATTTTCTAAGTCAGATCCATATGGCAAAGTGTTTTTTTTTTTAACTGTCCCAACATCCTCTATCTTTAAAATGTTCCCAGGACAAGAATTTCGATTCTGCAACAGTCGAGAGCAAGAATGGATTGATACATTTTGGCGCTCGGAAGGGTGTTCTTTTAATGAACGTTTTCACCTGTCTCTTTTCGTTAAACTTGCTAGAGGAGAGGTTCAGTGGAAGGGTGGGAGATGAGAGAGGGAGGCAATACCATTGGCAGGTGGAATAGCTTGTCCCATGTATTGAACTGTCTCTCTCGCTGCCTGTGTCTTCACCAAATAAGAAGGGAAGGCTCCTAACAATTCTCTATTGTTTCCCATCATCTTGAAATGAGTGTCAGATCACACAGGGGGTGCTTTGACCGTTAACTGCACAATTTAGCCCTCCCTCCCCACCTTGTGAAGGGCGGGCTCTTCATCTTGGACTTTCTCAGATTAGACAGAGAGCGTTAGGGAAAAAGAAGCAGTCTTGATCCTACAGAATGGGCTTACTCTGAGTCTTTGTCCGCAGACTGCCCAGTGTGAAATCCACAGCGACATTAAATGTTTTCTAATGAATAATTACTCAAAGGGAATTCAGCAATATATGTGTAATGGATTGTACAGCGTTAAAACGTTTTATACGGAGTACAAAAAATGTTATCCGTCACAAGCATGGTAATTGTTGTGGGAGAGCTTTTGTAATGGAGAGAGGGAGGGGGTTGTGGATCTGAAAAGCTGATCTGATGGTTTGGCATTCCAAAACAAGAATCAAAGACAGGCTTTGGCAGTAAAGTAGGATTTCAAGAGGGCAGTCAGAAAACCCGTCCTGCATTTTGAGCTGCGAGGAATGAATGATTTCCCTCTTTTTCTTCAAGTCATCAGACTAGTTCCCAGTGTTTCTGAAGGCCAAAATATATTGTAGGTATAGCACGACCACTTGTTTTCTATTAAGCTGATTAACGTTTTTTATTAAAATGCCCAGTGATTAATGGTCATGCAAAATAGTGGAATCCAGAAGTGTCTAAATAAATTTGCTATTCATTCTGCAAACAGTATAACACACAAACTACTCATTTTGTATGTCTAGACACTGAGCATAGTTCAGGGCATACAAAATACATACATACAAAAATAAGTGCCCTTAAGGTCTCATTTACACGTTTGCCTGTGTCCATTTTGCTGATTTATTTTTTTACACCTTTTTAAACATTTTTCTAAGCAGTGTATCTGTGATGGATGGATGGGCTTCACGGACCAAAGAAGTGTTTGTCTCTGTTGTTTTTCCACTGACCCACTGTTAAAAATCAAGAATGTGTGAATAAACACACTAAAATCTGTGGATATCTGTGCGTGCTGTCCATGGAAAACACGGATAGCACACAACCCTGATTCACAGATATGTGAATACGGCTTTATTCACACGGAAGAGAGTTGGTCAGTGTTTGATGATTAATTTCCATCTGTTATTGTGAGCCAAAACCACCAGTGAATGGTAAACAGAGATAAGGTACAATGGAAAGATATTCACAAGTTCTGTATTTTTGACCTTCACTCGGTTTTGGCTCACAATCACTGATGGAAATCACAGACCAAACACTGATGTGTGAATAATGCCTTATTCACTCTTCCGTATTCATGACAAGATGGCCTTTGTTTCTTCTGTAAAGATGTACGTGAAGGATCCATGTTTGGGCTGTGTGCTCATTTTTGCCCTTCTGTCACCTGTATTCCATGTACACTGCTAGACTGGAAAAGGGGTTTACCGAGCATCTTCTTCCAATGGTCAGTGAAATCACTGTGATTATGTGTGTCTTTCAGGTGAATCAACAAGTAAAATATATTGCAGTTTAATACAACCACCAAAACTGCAACTGCAGATACCAAGCAATCTAAAGTTTTCTAGTATAATATTATTGTTGGAATAACTCCCTTTAGCAATAACCTAGAAGGGCTGCAGGGAATTTTGTATTTATCATAATTGTTCTAAAGGACCTTCAGTGGGGTGCAAGCTGCCATTCCATAGACTGTATAACATCTAATAGCAGGTCTGTAGAGGAATCTCAAGGAATCTGAAATACTCTGCAAGGAATGTCTTATTTGCTAATATTGGCATAGTACTATGAAATTTTACAGAGGCACAGGGGCGTGCCTAGGGTGTTTGGCACCCGTAGAATTGCCCTCATTGTACAACCTTCACAGTAGTTTTGTACAGATGTGTGCCCCCTCACAGTAGTAATGCCCACATTGTGCTCTCTCTGTGCCCCTTTCACAGTTGTAATGCTCTCTTTGTGCCCCCTTCACAGTAATAATCCCCATTGTGCCCCTTCACAGTAATAATCCCCATTGTGCCCCATTCATAGTAATAATCCTCACCGTGCCCCTTTTATAGTAATAATGCCCATTGTGCCCCTTAACAGTAATAATGCCCACTGTGCCCCCTTCAAAGTAGTAATGCCCATTGTGCCCCTTCACAGTAATAATGCCCATTGTGCCCCCTTAATAGTAGTAATGCCCACTGTACTAGTAATGCCCTCTCTGCCCCCTCCATAGTAGAAATCCTCATAGTGCCCCCTTCACAGTAATAATGCCGAATGTGCCCCCTTCACAGTAATAATGCCCTCTGGCTCTGTGCCCCCTCCATAGTAGAAATGCCCATTGTGCCCCCTTCACATTAGTAATACCCTCTGTGCCCCCTCCATAGTAGTAATGCCCTCTGTGCCCCCTCCATAGTAATAAAGCCCTCTGTGACCTCACTGTATTAAAAAACAAACAAACAAAAAAACACAGTAACTACTCATCTTGTCCCGCTCCTGAAGCTCACATACCTCTCTTATGCAGATTTCCGGGCTGCAGGCTCCGCCCACACAGGCCGGCAGCGCAATCTGTGCCTGCAGGATGAGTGGTGGAGCGGGGAGAAGTCTTCCTGCTTCACCATTCTGTGCGCCGCCGTCCTGAAAGAGGGGAGGAGCGCTGGGAGCTGAGCCGTGAGTGAGCTCCCTGCGCTCCAGCAATGAGCGCTTCCATCTGTATTGATGGAAGCGCTCATTGCTTTTGCCACCCCCCTGAGAGCTGGCATCTGGGGCGGATCGCCCCCCCACCCCGTTAGTACGCCACTGCTGAGGGATGTGCTGTATCTCTCAAAGCAAAGCACACCAATTGAAGAATACAATTTCTGAGCTACAATGCAGAAAAGTGGTGGAATTATTAAAGGGAGTCTGTCAGCAGTTTTAAACATGTAAAACTGTAGTATCCAACCAGAAGACCACTACAGCTGTCACTCAGAGCAGAGCGGTGGAGTTTTGTATGAAACAGCTCAATGCAGAGAATAGAGAGAGTACCTCACAGTGAAGCTTTGCCTCCAGTGCCACTTCCAGCAGGACCTGGAGGAATAAAAGTCCATATTCTCACTACATCCACAAAAGGGCATGTTTTTCTTGCCCTCCTCAGCTCCTAACTAGCGCTGTCAGTGATTTAGCATGGTCAAAACTCCTGATAGACTCCCCTTAAACTTTTCAAGTGTCAGGAAAAGCTGTGAGAGTTGGAGGACTTGATAATTATGTATTTAGCCTGACCTAATTACACTGATATATGTGCCTCAACAAGCACATATACAAATGGAATTATTGTTGTAACGGAGTTTAAGGTGGCCCCAACACTACCCTGGATACCCCAGATACTGTTGAATTACCACGTGTTGCTGCTCTCTATTGGTCATGTCAAGGCATGGTTCAACCCATTGGGAAATAAGTCCAGAGAGTCAGGGTTTGTAGTAAACCAGTGTGCTTCTTTACTGGAGAAACTGAAGTGCATAACAATACAGACAACACACTGAGCTAGCTTCTCCAGTTTCCTCTCTGACAGAAGAAGGTTATATGCTGAGGAAAGGCCTGAGCTTGTTGTCCCTCTGTCTCAGAAGGCTGATACCCTGGCCAAAGGGCTGGTGGCATAGAGCCTGCTGCCAGGGATGGACTGGGACAATAAAGTGGCCCTGGACTTCAGCCAGACCGGCCCACTTTATTTTTCCCAAACACACTCAAAAAAGGGGTTATGTCTCTTCAGCAAGTGGCATTTATCTTGTAGAGAAAGTTAATACAAGGCACTTACTAATGTATTGTGATTGTCCATATTGCTTCCTTTGCTGGCGGGAGTCATTTTTCCATCACATTATGCACTGCTCGTTTCCATGGTTTTGACCACCCTGTAATCCAGCAGCGGTGGTCATGCTTGCACACTATAGGAGTAGCCGGGATTGTGGGAGTGCACATAGTTTGGTGCTTTTTTCGACCACCAATGCTGGATTACAGGGAGGTCGTAACCATGATGACGAGCCATGTATAATGTGCTGGGAGACATTTTGTCTCTATGGCACTATCTGCCCTAATAGTGATACAGTGCCCACATAGAGCACGATAGTGCCCTCCTATTCACAGAAAAATAGCGCATTTGTACCCATATAGTACCTACCTAGGTGCATAGAAAGTGCCATACTTTGGCTCTATGTCGGCACTGTATGACTGTGGCCAAAGTACTGTAGGTTTTCACTTTAGGTAGGTACTGTATGGCACCATAAGCAAGAAATACACCATTTATCTGTGCATAACATGGCGCTATCTGAGCACTGTATGACCGTGGGAAGACCTGGGCATACTATGCTCAGATAAGTTGTGTATTTAGTGTCTACAGTGCCCACAAAGTGCCATATCATACCTACCTAGAGCTAAAACGTGGGCAGAAAGTGCCATACTTTGCCTATAATTATACTCTGTCTACACAAGTATGGCGCTTTCCGAGTATGGGTTCTATATGGCACTATGTGGGCACGACAGGCACTAAATGCGCCATTTATCTGTGGATAGTATGGCACTATCTGCCCACAATCATACAGTGCCCACATAGAACCAAATATCGCCGTACCCACACTATTATATGGCAGTGCCCAGAGCGCCATATGTTGACTATGTGGGCAGATAGTGCCCTACTATGCCCAGATAAATAGTGCCCTTAGTGACTGCAGTGCCACACTGTACCCACCTAGAGCCAATCTGTGCACAGAAAGTGCCATACTTTGTCCACAGTGACAAAGTGCCCTTTCTGTGCACAGTCTGGCTCCAGGTAGGTATTCTACTACACGTGGGGGCACAGCGCTCATCTCTTTAGTAAAGAGTCTTTACTACCTTACATTCAGCTCCCGCCTCCAGCCTCCAGTAACAAGTGCGGGCGGCAGCGCTCACTCACTGACGTCACGCGCCTGCGCCGCCTAGTGGGAGGAGCAGGCGTGTGACGTCAGTGAGTGAGCGCCGCCCCCACACTGCCTGCTGTTACTGGAGCTTTACCCCCCTGATGGCGGCCCTGGCCGGCCCATAATTCGATCGGCCCACCGGGATTCTCCCGGTACTCCCGATGGCCAGTCCATCGCTGCCTGCTGCTCAGCTGACAGGCAGGGTATCCCCATCTCAGTGTCTTCTGGTCACTTGTGAAGTCTGGCAGAGTCTCTCCTACTAAAAACTGTTCCCTATTTTCAGAACCTTAGGGTCTCTACTTGTATACAATTTCTAACTGATTCAGAACCTTCTAGTGGGAGTGGTGAAGCTGGAGAAGTACAGCCTAACAGGAACAATGTTGCAGTTCACAGTTGCCATAGACTTGTATTGTGCTTCAATGCAAGCAAATGGAAATAACTAAGGCCTCTTTTACACTTGCGTTGTCCGGATCCGTCGTGCACTCCATTTGCTGGAGGTGCCCGCCGGATCCGTAACAACGCAAGTGAACTGAAAGCATTTGAAGACGGATCCGTCTTCAAAATGCGTTCAGTGTTACTATGGCACCCAGGACGCTATTAAAGTCCTGGCTGCCATAGTAGTAGTGGGGAGCGGGGGAGCAGTATACTTACCGTCCGTGCGGCTCCTGGGCCGCTCCAAAATGACGTCAGAGTGCCCCATGCGCATGGATGACGTGATCCATGCGACACATCATCCATGCACGTGGGGCGCCCTGACGTCACTCTGAAGCGCCCCGGGAGCCCCCCGCTCCCCACTACACTTTAGCGTCCTGGCAGCCATGGTAACCATTCAGAAAAAGCTAAACGTCGGATCCGGTAATGCGCCGAAACGACGTTTAGCTTAAGGCCGGATCCGGATTAATGCCTTTCAATGGGCATTAATTCCGGATCCGGCCTTGCGACAAGTGTTCAGGATTTTTGGCCGGAGCAAAAAGCGCAGCATGCTGCGGTATTTTCTCCGGCCAAAAAACGTTCCGTTCCGGAACTGAAGGCATCCTGATGCATCCTGAACGGATTTCTCTCCATTCAGAATGCATGGGGATAATCCTGATCAGGATTCTTCCGGCATAGAGCCCCGACGACGGAACTCTATGCTGGAAGAAAAGAACGCAAGTGTGAAAGAGCCCTAAGCTGTTTGCAAACATAAACAACCATCTGACAGAGCTAAACCAGTCCATCAAAAGTTCACTGTGTCTGTTTTTTCCCCATCCAAAAGTCAGCTCTTTATAGTCCCTTATTACAGCAATGGAAATTACTAGTTTCTCAGTTGACAGACTGGAAAGTCCCAAAGTCTGTTAGTATTTGCTGGCTGTGCATTAAAGGGGTTGTCCTATCTTGGACATTGGGGACATATTGCTAGGAAATGCCCCGAATATCTCATAGTTGTGTGTTCCACCTCTATGCCCTCAATATCTCATAGGTGCGTGTCCCACCTCTATACCCTCAATATCTGGGACCCACACCTATCTTTACAACGGAGCCCGCAAAGTGACACAGGGCGCACCGTGCATAAGTGGCTGCCTTCCATTTATTTCTATATATAATGCAGTTCAACGACAGAAAACAGGATTATAAATGTGAACAATGGCATAAATCATAGTGCAAGTTAACCCTTCAATGTTCAGTAAAATAGGGAATTGATGGCTTTGCATAGCAGCAATAGGGGTCAATGCCTACAAACGTCCATGCTCCAAAGTTCCCTTGCTCCAGGGCACTACACTATTTCGGGCCAATTTTTGCTGGGCAAATATAATTCAATAGTTATGGTATGTTTGGCAAATGCACAGAATGTAGAAAATTGTGAGAATTTGGTGCAAATGTATACCAAAGAGTGAAAACAGTCAGGCTGGGTTTACTTGTTGCGTATTTTTTACCCTAACAATGACGCAACATGTAAATCCAGTCTAAAACCACCAACAATTGACGTGAGTGACTTTTAATACAATGGCACTTGCAAAGTGGTGGGATACATTAGGCACCAAATGAACAGTCATTTCTTGAAGCTGATGTGGTGGAAGCAGCAGAAATAGACAAAAGTAACCTACCAAAAGTGGTTCAAAGAAGGACAACCAGTGAACCAGTGTCAGTGCGTATTCACATGGCTAAGATCTGCCAGTGATTCAGCAGCGGAAAACTTGTGTTTTCTACTGCTAAATCCACATTCAAAACTCTACCAACAGTTTCCCCACTGATTTAATGTAAAAAACAAAACAAAAAACTCTATGTTGTGTACACAATGTAAAAATAGTAGATTTTTTTCAGTAGCTGATTTGAAAAACTCTACAAATCTGCCTTAAAAAAATACCTATTTTCAGTTGCCAATCTACTACTGATTTTTCTGCAGTTGATTTTAGCCGTGTTACATACCCTCATAGTCATGACCACCCAGGGCTCATTGATCTGCATGAGGAGCTAGGCTAGCCTGTCTAATCTGATCCCACAGAAGAGTTATTGTAGCACAATTTGCTGAAAAAGCAGTTGTTGAAAAGTGTCAGAACACAGTGCATTGGGGCCTGCTGCATATGCCACTGCAAATCGGTAAGTGTGCCCATACTGATTCCTATCTACCACTGACAGAACCTACAATGAACATGTGAACATCAGAACTGGACCATGGAGCAATGGAACACAGTGGCCTGGTTTGATGAATCACAATTTCTTTTACATCAGCTGGATGGCCAGATTTGTGCACATCGCTTACCTGGAGAAGATTTGGCAACAAAATACATTAGGTAAAGAAGGCAAGCCAGAGGAGGCAGTGTATTGCTCTGGTCAGTGTTCTACTAATAAACCTTGGGTGCTGGCATTCATTTGGATGTCACTTTGGTGGTATTCCCTAAAGGCAGTGACCCCTTTAAGCAGGATACTTTACCCTACCACACTGCAAAAGCTGTTTGTTCTGCTCACCTGCCCTGGCCCAAGGCAGCGTGGTCCCAACTTCCGCTGTTCCCTTCTTCCCAGCAGGTCTGGCCACCGAGCCTGTTGTGTTCCTCCACATAGGCTGCGGCCCGCTTGCTCTCTTTCTCTGCTTATAGCATGAGCAGACTCTCTCCGGCTCTTAAAGGGCCATCGTGCACATGTACTAATTGTCACCAGCATGGAAAGGTGCCTGAGCAATAGGTTCCTAGCCTTTTAATACCTAAAAGGTGTGATGTATTCATATTCTGCCCATGTATTGACCTGCTTGTTTCCTGGATTTTGACCAATTGCTGCCTGCCCTGACCTCAGACTTTTTAATCAGATTATTCGTACTGTGCCACTCTGCACTGGTGTCTCTGACCCCCATGAGTTTGCTGTCCATCATAGAGACAGAGTTCACAGGAGGTAGCAGCCTGGTGGTTCCCCTGCAGCAAAGTCCAGATCTCCGTTCCTAAGGTGATTTGCTAACTCTGCAAGCACCTCAGGTTGAACGTTTCAACAGTGAAATGTTAGAATCTAAGGCAGCTTTATTTTTTTGAGATCCATTGCTCTGAGTATTAGGTTGTATTCTCTCAATGCAATGTAGCTAGAGGTTTCATGATGTGCTGACGGCTGTTGCGACAGTTTGTGAAAGTAATGTATACAAAGAATATTATGTAGAAGCTAATGTAAATTGCTCATGTAATCTGCTGGTGGTTTTTGAAGGTGACCACAGTAAATTAGACATGTCAGCTCTCTTAGCTTAGCAGAGCAGGCAGAAGCAGGAGCCTGCTCCGCTCAGGTAATCCTGGCATAGTACGTGGGTGCAAGGTACCTATGTGCTATGCCAAACGTTAGTAATCATCCAGGGAGCACATTGCTGCTCCTGCCCGTACTCACGGCGCTGCTGCGGCCCCATTGATAAAATGTACTCCGTACTTCGTACACCACTGAGCTGTCAGCGGTGTACAGAGAACAGAGTTTTAAGCACACCAGTGAGCTTTAGGCAGGGAAAAGTGTAGTAAAAATAGAAAATTGATTAATAAAGTATATTAGAGATTGTTTTATTACGGCATTAGGGACAACATATTAAAAATTTATGTAAAGGTTTAGTTACTCTTTAATAATTAAATAATAAAAAATAATACAATTTAATAATAAAATACATTTCAAAATTTGGGGTGTACTATATCTCTTTATAGAGAGCGCCTTAATCCATGTGAGGAGTCTTCTGTGTGCTCCTCTGGAATTCTGGAAAGAAGGTATGCAAATGAGCTCTTAGCAAGCTCTACATCTGATGCCACAGACAAAATAATAGCATTTGACCAGCAGATATTTGGGACCTCCCTGATTATTACCATTGTTATGTTCTGGAAGAGCTGTGTTACTGCCTGTGAGTAGCTTCTGATATTTAAAAATGTAAACAAGGCTAGGATGCAAAGACAGGAGACCTTCCATAAAATAGATGAGGTCATCAATATCAGTTCAATTCCCAGCAACCCCACCAATTAGTTGGCTGCAGGAGCCATGGTGATTCAGAACAGGCAGAGCTCCATACATTGATTAGTGGTAGTGAATAGTAGAAAAATAATAATGTGGACGAACAGCTCACTCCCTTCACAATTCTGGAGTGGGTGCTCTAGTCTCAATTGATTCACTCAAATCACACAAAGGAATATTCAATAAAGTATAATGAGACTGGCACTCCCTCGTACGGAAAATAATCAATATAGTGGTGTTAACTAGTTATAATACAATGTTTAATATGGCACATGGGCTAAAGTACAATATTATAATACTTCACAATTGCTGCAGCATAAAATCACAATAATCCCTAAAAATACCCAATGTTTCAATAAAAAATCAATAAAAATCCTAAAAAAAGGGAAAACGTAAGTCCTGAATGAAAGAAAAGTACGGTATATAGTGCAGACCAAGGTATAGTTTATCCAATCAGTCTATTCCTTATGCTTGTATTGGTCTCTCATATCCATTTTCCTATAGACAATGTCACAAAAAACATTCAATGTACTTTTTCAAAAATTCGAAGATATCCGATTTTTTCATATTCGGTGAGGTATCCAATTGAACATAAAGTTTTAACTCACAATTCGATGTCGATATTCCCACAATCCAAATATTCGGTTATTACTCACGGTAACTTTATCGTATTCCCGCGGTTTCGATGTTTGGCGTCCCACTTAGTTTGTGCGTCTCTGGTCTCTCTCGATTGTTAGTACACCAATCTCGGATCTGGTCATGTAACCGGAGTGTAATATCGCGAGAGGTGAACTTATGCTGACCAGTTTCAGTAGATGGAATTCCGGATCTTTTCTTTTTATGTTGGAGCGCTCCAATTTTTCGGTATATATCCGGATATCAATGTGCGAACTTTCAGTGGGGGTCTCTTGTTGGGGATGTCTTGGAAAAGGAGATCCCCGAAATGCGTTTGGTGCTTTTCCAAGACATCCCCAACAAGAGACCCCCACTGAAAGTTCGCACATTGATATCCGGATATATACCGAAAAATTGGAGCACTCCAACATAAAAAGAAAAGATCCGGAATTCTATCTACTGAAACTGGTCAGCATAAGTTCACCTCTCGCGATATTACACTCCGGCTAAATGACCAGATCCAAGATTGGTGTATTAACGATCGAGAGAGACCAGAGAAGCACGAAGTAAGTGGGACGCCAAACATCGAAACCGCGGGAATACGAAAAAGTTACCGTGAGTAATAACCGAATATTTGGATTGTGGGAAAATCGACATCGACTTGTGAGTAAAAACTTTATGTTCAATTGGATACCTCACCGAATATAAAAAAATCGGATATCTTCGAATTTTTGAAAAAGTACATTGAATGTTTTTTGTGACATTGTCTATAGGAAAATGGATATGAGAGGCCGGTAGTGAATAGTACCGGAGCTCTCTCTCTTATTCAAAAGAACTGCTATACCATTGATGGTCATTAACCTGTTCCGGACATAGGGCGTACCGGTTACGCCCTGATTTCCCGATCGTTAAGGACACAGGGCGTACCAATACGTTCTATGTATTTACCATCACCGCCGCTCGGCGGGGAGTGCGGCAGGGAGGGCGGGCGGTGCGGGCGGTGCTTGGGGGGGCGGGCAGGCATGCGATCATCCGCCTGCCCCCTCTCTCAGGATAGCCAAGCGGTTTGCAGAGTGTCAGCACATTGCTGACACTGCTTGAAACGCCTGACATCTGTGCTGGCACAGATGTCAGGCTTTTAACCCCTTCCATGCCGCGGTCCGTAGGGGGCTGCTGTGCCTTTTCAGCCCCCGATGGGAGAGGGAGGGGGCCTCCCTCCCTCCTCATCACCCGCTGCTCTGCTGTGGCAGCGAGTGATAGTTACCATGGCAACACTATATAGTGTACTGTACTGTAGTTTCACTTTACAAAGTCTGGAAGGCGTCCGGCTGTTCATGGTACTGATCAGAGGCTGTCCATGGTGCTGATCAGACTTCTGCTAAAGGCAGAATATTAATCAGACTTTGTAAAGTGAAAATACAGTACAGTACACTATATAGTGTACTGTACTGTATTATACAGACATCAGACCCACTAGATCGTCAAGAACCAAGTGGGTCTGGGTCAAAAAAATAAAAAAAAGTGAAAAAAAAAGTAAAAATCAAAAAACACATTTATCATTGATTAAAAATGAAAAAAATAAAAAATTCCCTACACATGTTTGATATCACCGCGTCCGCAATGACCTGATCTATAAAACGGTCATGTTACCTGACCCGCACGGTGAATGCCATAAAAAAAAAAAAAACTATGATGAAATTGAAATTTTGCCCAGCTTACTTCCCAAAAAAGGTTATAAAAGTGATCAAAAAAGTCGTATGTACGCCAAAATAGTACCAATCAAACCGTCACCTGATCCCGCAAAAAATGAGACCCTACCTAAGATAATCGCCCAAAAAACTGAAAAAACTATGGCTCTCAGAATATGGAGACACTAAAACATGATTTTTTTTTGTTTCAAAAATGAAATAATTGTGTAAAACTTACATAAATAAATAAAAGTATACATATTAGGTATCACCGCGTCCGTAATAATCTGCTCTATAAAAATATCACATGACCTAACCCCTCAGATGAATACCGTAAAAAAAAAAAAACGGTGTAATAAAAGCCATTTTTTGTCACCTTACATCACAAAAAGTGTAGTAGCAAGCGATCAAATGGTCATATGCACCCCAAAATAGTGCCAATCAAACCGTCCACTCCTCCCGCAAAAATCATACCCTACCCAAGATAATCGCCCAAAAACTGAAAAAAAACTATGGCTCTCAGACTATGGAAACACTAAAACATGATTTTTTTGGTTTAAAAAAAGAAATCATTGTGTAAAACTTACATAAATAAAAAAAATGTATAAATATTAGGTATCGCCACGTCCATAATAACCTGCTTTATAAAAATATCACATGATCTAACCCCTCAGATGAATACCGTAAAAAACAAAACAAAAAAAGGTGTAAAAAAAACTATTTTTTGTCACCTTACATCACAAAAAGTGTAATAGCAAGCGATCAAAAAGTCATACGCACCCCAAAATAGTGCCAATCAAACCGTCACCTCATCCCGCAAAAATCATACCCTACCCAAGATGTTCGCCCAAAAACTGAAAAAACTATGGCTCTCAGACTATGGAGACACTAAAACATGATTTTTTTTGTTTCAAAAATGAAATCATTGTGTAAAACTTAAATAAATAAAAAAATTGTATACATATTAGGTATCGCCGCGTCCATGACAACCTGCTCTATAAAAATACCACATGATCTAACCTGTCAGATGAATGTTGTAAATAACAAAAATAAAAACGGTGCCAAAACAGCTATTTCTTGTTACCTTGCCTCACAAAAAGTGTAATATAGAGCAACCAAAAATCATATGTACCCTAAACTAGTACCAACAATACTGCCACCCTATACAGTAGTTTCTAAAATGGGGTCACTTTTTTGGACTTTCTACTCTAGGGGTGCATCAGGGGGGCTTCAAATGTGACATGGTGTCAAAAAAACGGTCCAGCAAAATCTGCCTTCCAAAAACCGTATGGCATTCCTTTCCTTCTGCGCCCTGCCGTGTGCCCGTACAGCGGTTTACGACCACATATGGGGTGTTTCTGTAAACTACAGAATCAGAGCCATAAATATTGAGTTTGGTTTAGCTGTTAACCCTTGCTTTGTAACTGGAAAAAAATTATTAAAATGGAAAATCTGCCAAAAAAGTGAAATTTTGAAATTGTATGTCTACTTTCCATTAATTCTTGTGGAACACCTAAAGGGTTAACAAAGTTTGTAAAATCCGTTTTGAATATCTTGAGGGGTGCAGTTTTTTAGATGGGGTCACTTTTATGGAGTTTCTACTCTAGGGATGCATCAGGGGGCTTCAAATGGGACATGGCGTAAATAAACCAGTTCAGTAAAATCTGCCTTCCAAAAACCATATGGCGCACCTTTCCCTCTACGCCCTACCATGTGCCCGTACAGTAGTTTACAGCCACATATGGGGTGTTTCTGCAAACTACAGAATCGGGGCAATAAATATAGCATTTTGTTTGGCTGTTAACCTTTGCTTTGTTACTGGAAAAAATGGATTAAAATGGAAAATTTGCCAAAAAATAAAAATTCAGAAATTTTATCACCATTTGCCATAAAACTATGATGAAATTGAAATTTTGCCCAGCTTACTTCCCAAAAAAGGTTATAAAAGTGATCAAAAAAGTCGTATGTACGCCAAAATAGTACCAATCAAACCGTCACCTGATCCCGCAAAAAATGAGACCCTACCTAAGATAATCGCCCAAAAAACTGAAAAAACTATGGCTCTCAGAATATGGAGACACTAAAACATGATTTTTTTTTGTTTCAAAAATGAAATAATTGTGTAAAACTTACATAAATAAATAAAAGTATACATATTAGGTATCACCGCGTCCGTAATAATCTGCTCTATAAAAATATCACATGACCTAACCCCTCAGATGAATACCGTAAAAAAAAAAACGGTGTAATAAAAGCCATTTTTTGTCACCTTACATCACAAAAAGTGTAGTAGCAAGCGATCAAATGGTCATATGCACCCCAAAATAGTGCCAATCAAACCGTCCACTCCTCCCGCAAAAATCATACCCTACCCAAGATAATCGCCCAAAAACTGAAAAAAAACTATGGCTCTCAGACTATGGAAACACTAAAACATGATTTTTTTGGTTTAAAAAAAGAAATCATTGTGTAAAACTTACATAAATAAAAAAATGTATAAATATTAGGTATCGCCACGTCCATAATAACCTGCTTTATAAAAATATCACATGATCTAACCCCTCAGATGAATACCGTAAAAAACAAAACAAAAAAAGGTGTAAAAAAAAACTATTTTTTGTCACCTTACATCACAAAAAGTGTAATAGCAAGCGATCAAAAAGTCATACGCACCCCAAAATAGTGCCAATCAAACCGTCACCTCATCCCGCAAAAATCATACCCTACCCAAGATATTCGCCCAAAAACTGAAAAAACTATGGCTCTCAGACTATGGAGACACTAAAACATGATTTTTTTTGTTTCAAAAATGAAATCATTGTGTAAAACTTAAATAAATAAAAAAATTGTATACATATTAGGTATCGCCGCGTCCATGACAACCTGCTCTATAAAAATACCACATGATCTAACCTGTCAGATGAATGTTGTAAATAACAAAAATAAAAACGGTGCCAAAACAGCTATTTCTTGTTACCTTGCCTCACAAAAAGTGTAATATAGAGCAACCAAAAATCATATGTACCCTAAACTAGTACCAACAATACTGCCACCCTATACAGTAGTTTCTAAAATGGGGTCACTTTTTTGGACTTTCTACTCTAGGGGTGCATCAGGGGGGCTTCAAATGTGACATGGTGTCAAAAAAACGGTCCAGCAAAATCTGCCTTTCAAAAACCGTATGGCATTCCTTTCCTTCTGCGCCCTGCCGTGTGCCCGTACAGCGGTTTACGACCACATATGGGGTGTTTCTGTAAACTACAGAATCAGAGCCATAAATATTGAGTTTGGTTTAGCTGTTAACCCTTGCTTTGTAACTGGAAAAAAATTATTAAAATGGAAAATCTGCCAAAAAAGTGAAATTTTGAAATTGTATCTCTACTTTCCATTAATTCTTGTGGAACACCTAAAGGGTTAACGACGTTTGTAAAAATCAGTTTTGAATACCTTGAGGGGTGTAGTTTCTAGAATTGGGTCATTTTTGGGTGGTTTCTATTATGTAAGCCTCACAAAGTGACTTCAGACCTAAACTGGTCCGTAAAAAGTGGGTTTTTGAAAATTTCTGAAATATTTTAAGATTTGCTTCTAAACTTCTAAGCCCTGTAACATCCCCCAAAAATAAAATATCATTCCCAAATTGATCCAAACATGAAGTAAGCATATGGGGAATGTAAAGTAATAACTATTTTTGTATGTATTACAATGTATTATAGAAGTAGAGAAATTGAAACTTGGAAATTTGGCATTTTTTACAAATTTTTGGTAAATTTGGTATTTTTTTATAAGTAAAAATTATTATTTTTTTACTCCATTTTACCAGTGTCATGAAGTACAATATGTGAAGAAAAAACACTCTCAGAATGGCCTGTATAAGTCAAAGCGTTTTAAAGTTATCACCACTTAAAGTGACACTGGTCAGATTTGAAAAAAACTGGCCTGGTCCTTAAGGTCAAATAAGGCTGTGTCCTTAAGGAGTTAACCAATGTATGGAGCTGTGCCAGTTCTGCTGCCTGTTCCAGAGTGCAGCAGCTCCTTCAGGCGGTCGAACGGTGTGGGTGTTGGGAGTGTGAACACAACCTATAAGATACTGATGACCTAATCTTATAATAGATCTGTAACAACTAGAGAAGCTGCACTCCCCCTGCATTGAGAGCCTGACAGAGTGTTTATGTGTTGTGTCAGCAAGCTGGAGGTGGAACCAATGTTCCATAGACAGTTGAGGAAGTTTTAGGAGAGCACACCACAGGTCCTGGTCTGAGACAGAGAGAGAATCTGTAAGGTGTTCTACAGTGAGAAACAGCAGAGGTATCTACAGACGTAGTGACCTGCAGAATTAAAGAGGAAGAGATGCAAGTTAAAGATACAGTATTGAGCAGAGGAAAATGGATTGCAAAACAGGAGCAGTGTGACCTGAACACAAGCACTTGATTGCAACACAGAGTGAGTCTGTTATCACGTATAAAGGGTATCTGGTGTAACAAATGTTGAACTGTATCCCAAATAGAATATTTACAGATTTGCATTACAGTGGTTGGCCTGATGATGGAATAGTTTTTCTAGAGACTGTTCACAATTAGAAATTTAAAAGACATTTTAGTTGTTTATTGTTTGCATCTGCCATGTTATTTGTTGATTCATACTGTTATCTTCAGTAAAGAACTGTTGTTGCCTCAGTGTTATTGTCACCATTATTTGCAATGTTACATTTGGCGTAGCCGGCAGGATGGATTGAACTATGGCGACAAAAGGAGCACCATCTTCCTCCAACCTGACTCAACCAATGATTCCGGTGGGAGCACAGCTGAACCACTAACAAAATTTAATGAATCTAACCTACTATTAGAAGATTGGCGAGAGAGATTAGAAGGGGCAGCCTGACTGTGCAAAGTGACCCCACTTCTTAAGGCTGAACTCTCCCTAAGTACATTAGAGAGGGAAGCGAGAAAGACAGTGCTACTGTAACCTGCTAGACAGAGACAACAATTTGAACAGATTTTCAGTTTCTCCGAAGATGTATATGGTGATATGTCATCTGAAGCTATGGTGAGAAAAAAGTTCTTTGGCTGCCACCAGAGAGACAATGAACCACTGTCAAAGTTTTTAAACAGTCTGCAGGTATTGATGACCACACAACAGAGAAAGAAAGAGCTGGTGGCCACATCATTCATTAATACAGTGGTCATCCTGTGAGATCAATTAATTCTGGGCCTCAGAAGCCAACCATTGTGGAGAGCCCTGTGTGAGAGGCTTGAGCTGGAACCTAACTTAACACTACACCAGGTGCTGAAGGAATCCATCCTTTTAGTAAAGGAGGAACAAGTTGTGACAGTCCTGGCAGTTCAGCAAGTAGAGGTGGTGCCAGACAGAGAGAATGTAAGCCATGAACCGGGGTAGGCTCCCCAGGATACAGAAAAGTCACGAACAAGGAAAGCAACTCCAACACCAGCTTTTGCTAAAACAGAATTTTACTAAAAGATGTGGTAATGAACACAACCACAAATGCTGGGAACATAAGATAAATTTACATATACCCAGCCTGAAGGCTGAGACCATTGTGCTGCACAGCTCGGCGCCCTCTGATGGATGCAGCTGGAAAATGCCGTAAATTTACCTACTGGCGGGCACAACTAAACTGCCACACCTTACCTGTTATCACCCTAAAGGAACTAGAATCACTGTATGGGTGTGCGGTACGGGCTGGCCTGCGGTGCAGAAAAACAGCTTACAATCTTACACGGATCTACAGTATTCCCCCTCCCATAACTGGTCCAGTAGCACGTGCCTGAGAATTTCTTCTGAGCAAAATGCCAGCCTGGCTTGAGTTTGTGGGAATTTTATCAGCTCTCCAATGTGAAATCAGAATAAATCCCAGCAGGCGTATCGATTTTTTCTTCAATGCTTTATTGATCCATACAGAGATTGATCCATACACAGGACGCGTTTCGGCCCATCCAGCCTTCCTCAACTGCATGTTTAACAACTGAAGATATCACATATTTATAGGCTTAGTCACCTGACCCTGCCAATCAATTTAAACAGGAAATGACATCACATCACAATTAGTATCAACACATTTGTAACACCCTTGCGAATACTACGATGAACAGGTGCCCTTATAAATATTTATAGCAAGAGTCTCCTCCCATCATGATCGTGTCGTAGTAGTCTGCAAGGAAACATATAAAAAATCTAATTAAACACTTCATCACTTCATGATCCTTATTCAGACCCTTGGGATGTAAAGTATCAAGGGTGTGGATCCAGAACGCCTCCCTTTTGAGTAACAACTTTTTCAGATCCCCCCCTCTCCGTGGTAAATGTACACACTCAATGACTTGGTATTTCAATTGTGATATGGAATGCTTGTGATTATGGAAATGTAACGGTATAGGGAATAAAAGATTCTTATTCCTTATTGTCGATTTGTGTTTGTTGATCCGGTCTTTTACTTTCTGCATTGTCTCCCCTATATACAACATGCCGCAAGGGCACTTGATTAAATATACCACATT
Source organism: Bufo bufo (assembly GCF_905171765.1). Taxonomy (NCBI): domain Eukaryota; kingdom Metazoa; phylum Chordata; class Amphibia; order Anura; family Bufonidae; genus Bufo; species Bufo bufo. The sequence goes on along the minus strand of NC_053390.1, from coordinate 281,448,322 downwards.
TGTTGTTTCGCATGTATAATAACCCTTGATTTTATAGGATTTTCCTGTCTGTGGATGTTGAAAATACTGACCTTTCTGCACATTGCTGCATTGCATACAGTGGAGACAAGGGAAAGTTCCTCCCTTCTGATTAGTGAGTGTACTCTGTAATGGGGCCTTCTCCATAGTGCCAATATATGAGCGAACGAGATGATCTCTCAAACTGGGATTGCGTCTATTACATATAAGTGGTGGGTTTTTAAATTCCACTATAGTGGGGTACGCCTTCTCCAAAATATACTCCAATGTGAAATGTCTCTTTAAGTTATGGAGTCCTTGCAATGAACAGTATTAACACTTGTGGCCTGACACAAACAGAGACCCTAACTAGCTAACTACAGGCCTGGTCTCAGTCTCTAGGCGCCAACACTGTAATGAGGTGCATGGATGATCTTACCGGCCCGGGTCTACTCTGCATCCGCTGGTGACTCTGAACAGAACAAATGTCTCTCCAACAAGCATGCGGTACCGCAGTGTATGTTGCTTTGTTCCTCTGCTCTAATCAGCGTTCCTGGCAGCAATCTTCCTTCCTCTGGACAGGATCAGGGTCTTAGACATGATCAGCTTCACTTAACTGCAGCTCTGGTCACTGAAGAATGCTCTCACACCTGAATTACGTCCGCTTCTCTGCTCACACAGCTCTTCAGTCTCTGCTGCTTAAGATGGCTGTCTCCTCTTCTTCCCCAAGCTCACCACACCTCTCATAAATATGGAAATATATATGCAGTCAGTCAGCTGTGCCTAGAAAACAGCGGCATCTTGTGGCCAAACAGCAGGACATCAGTCCAGAACATTTAATTTAATCCACAGAAACAGTGTTCAAACAATGAGAGCTTTCCCCATCTCACAAGAAGAGCATGGAAGTCCTGTTGACATCCTTAGAATAGACTGTAAAAGAGTTAAAGGAAGCCCTGAGAACCCAAGGGAAAGGAGTTGGGCTATGAGTAAACAGAGAGGAATGCTACCCTATGGGAAGACAGGCTGAAAGAAGGGGCCGACCAAAAGGAAGATGCTGGGAATGTGACCATGAGGGATATTTGCCCACCTCACTGTCAGGCTGCCACCCAGAGGTAATTAAACTAGTGCAGCTCATAGTAAAGGGGCAAATCACAAGGGGAAGTGTTAGAGTATGCCCCCTGTTAGAAGCAATTGACTTGGTAGACGAGGGTCCTGTGGTGGTGGCCAAGTGTAATGGAGTGGAGCTGTCCTGCCTAGTAGATATTAGGTCCCAAGTGACAGCTATGGCCAAGTTAGTCTTTGAAACTCATTTTCCCTCCTCCCTGTATGAAAGCAGTGCCACCTGGATTAATCTGACGGCAGCTAACAGCTTGCCCATCCCAACAGTCAGAGTCATGCAAGCAGATATTGTGATATTAGGCTGATAATTAAAGAAGAAAGGAGTAGTTGTGGGGGAGAAAGTAATGGACCGTAATATTCCAATAATTCTGGGAATGAATGTGTTAAGAGACTAGTGAGTTGGGACCCAAATACTGAAAACATGTCCCGAGTCAGAAGCCCCCACCACATACCGCTACAGAGATCTCTGAAGCAGTGCCGGGCTCAGGTAACATTGCCAGATCTGCCTGAGAGAGTAGGTTGTGTGAGGGTGCCTTCCACCAGACCCCTTGATGTCCCAGACAGGGTCGCAAAGTCTTGCTGTCCCTGCCAGTGAACACAAACCAAGGTTGAAAAGGGGTCACAGTGCTGATAAAGCCAGTTCTGCAAAAAGAGAGAGTAGCGGTAGCCTAAACTCCGTGCATGGTCCAGGCTGGACAGGTGGTGTTGAGAATGGTGGACGTCAATAAGCACAGTGTTATCCTTGTGCCAAAGGAACTGATGGCTGAGGTGTTCTCGGTGGGGAAAGTTTAGCCCATACAGAACATAGTTGGCAGATTGAATCCACTGATGCAGATACAGCTACCTTGACAATATGCCAGGTCAGAGCCAATGCTATGAGAAAGACAGGAGAAGGGCTGCTGAAGAAAATGCTGTTGGTTCTGAAAAGTTGTCAACTGTAGAACTTAGATAGCAAGAGTTTTAGGTCAGCACCCTTATGCCTTCTCCCAAAATGAGACAGAGCTTGGATTGACTCAGACTCCAGAGGATGAATTCGCAACTGGGGACACATGCCCGACTCAAGAGAGCTGTAATCACATCTTTCTAGCACTCTCAGGAGGTCAAGACTCTGCTGAAGAAAATGCAGGGCAGTCAGGTGATCATGCCAAGCAAGAGTCACTGGGCATCTCCCATAGTGTTAGTAAAGAAGAAGGATGGAAGCTTGTGATTCTGTGTGGATTATTGGCATCTGAATGCTTGTGAGCACCTAAATTAGACGCTGTTACAGCTCCGACATATTCTGGAAGTCCAGAAGAAGGAGAGATGGTCTGATTATGTTGATGAACTTGTATGGGTGTATAATAACACAGTGATGTTTGAAAGAAATGGATGGTGCCCCCTTAACATGATGACGCCAGTCTGTAATAAAAGTGAAGAGAAGACACCACAGTCCTAGGCTGAAGGCCATAAGGAGGAAAATGCAGGAGATGTATGATCTAGTTGATCAGCGACTAGGCCCTCACATGCCGGTGGCTAATAGGGAGCTAAAGGCGCTGCCTTTACAAGTCGGGGACAGATTTATTATGCACAATAGAGTTGTAAGAAGAGCTGGGAAATTGCAGTGGATGTAGGACTCCATATCCTGTGAAGTTATGCAGCAGCCAAATCCTCAGATAGCAGTCTTAAATGTGAAACCTGAAGTTACTGAGGGACCAACATTGAGTGTTCACCGAAATATGCTAAGACCCTATACCTTTGTAAGTAGGCCTTCAAAGTCGACAAAAACCAGCCCTACCTCACCTGAGGTGGCACCTTTGGATGAAGACTGGTGGGCACCACCCCAGCAGGGGCCAGAACCAGAGCCACTAGAGAGAAGAGTCCTCTATCCCGTCTGAAGAAGTGGGAGGTTTAACTTCAGGATTATATTATTTTTTTGAAGTGTAACAATCACAGCGGCCAAACTTTGGCAGGTTGCCCTCCAGAATTAAAAGGGTTATGCCATGATTGTTGTAAAATGAAAATCATACATCATATAGTACATGACATTCTCTTTCTAACAAAGCCAGAACCCGCCCTATACTTCATATGAGAGATCCCCCATTCATTGCTCCAATTGCTCTGCTAGATTCTCTTCAGGCTGGGAGCTCAGGTGGCATGTTCTTTCTGCTGTAGCTCTCTACCTGTAACCATTTATTTCAGCTATATCTAAACATTTTGTTCATGTGTTAATATTATTATTATTATTAGGAGTATTATTTATTATGTTACAGTTACATCCATGGTTTTGGGATTATTAACACTTTTTTTTAATTAAAGGGATATTCCCATCTGGACATTTATGCCATATCGATACGATATGCCATAAATGTCTGACAGATGCAGGTCGCACCTCTGGGGCACACACCTATCTCAAGAATGGGGCCTGCCGTGAATAGAAAGCAAGCCACGCATGTGCAGCTTTCTCAATTCACTTCTATGGAACTTCCAAAAATAGCTGAGCACTGGCTTTGCTATTTTCAGAAGTCCCACAGCAATAAGTGGAGGGATAGCCAAGCATACATGGCTTGCTCTCCATTTACTGCTATAAGACTTTGGAAAGCAGCCAAGCTCGCTTATCTATTGCCAAGCCCTTTAGGGCGCATGCTCCTGCTGACTCTTATAGGGCCAGCACGCGCGCACCCCGATTTGTTCCAGCCCATGGCTAGCCACCTACTGTATGTCCATTTAAGGTGTCTTCCCCAGAAGAAAGGTGCCTGAACTTCAGGTTTCCTAGTTTACTAGTCCTAGTTTAGCATACATGTAATAACTCCAAACTCATGGACGTAACTGTAGCATAATCATAAATACTACTGCTAATAATAATATAAATACATGAGCAAAATGTTTAGAAATTGTTATTTAGCTCAAATAAACAAATACAGGAAGTGTAAGATGATACAAAGTATGCAGACCCCTTCACTTACACCACGCAACAACAAAAGAACTTTTCGTCTGCTACTGGGCAAAAATCATTTGTCCTATACTAAATCAAGTGTGCGGATTACAAATCCGAAGTCAGAATTGTTGTAACACGTCACAAAATTTTGCTATACATAAGTATGCCTAAATGAATTAAGCGCTTGGAAAGCATTGAATAAATTTGAACAGAACGAGTTTTACTCCAACAATTACCTGATCTACATCAAAGTTTGCGTAGTAAACAGTGTATGAAAATGTAATGGAATAACATTTCAAAAAGTCTAGTTTTTCAGTTTAAAAGTCTTACTTGAGCAAGGCCCAGTACTGTTAACCCCTTAGTGACCACCCATACGTGTTTTTACGGCGGTCACTAAGGGGCCTTGGGCTGGAGCGCCGCCTTTTTACGGCGGCACTTCAGCCCAAGTTAGCGCTAAAATCAATCACTGTAGCTCCGTGCCCGCAGCTACCGGAGGTAGCTGAGGGCTTGGGGGCAGTGATCAGAGACCGTGACAAGTGGTCTCTGATCACGTGATCGCCGTGATACACTTTATCACGTCGATCACCGAAAATGCCGGCAGTGGAGATGCCTGCACTAAACTTTCTCCCTCCTCTCATGTAAGAGAGGAGGGAGAAAGTCTCCGGTGCTAGGATCGGGTCCCCCAGCGCTTCAGGTCCTAAGCTGGGTCCAGATCCTCACCCCCACCCCCCCTTACCCTCAAGGAAGATGGCGGCGGCTGCCCGGCGCATGCGCAGACTTAAAGCCGGCCGCCGCCACTGACTGTAAGGTCTCTCTCCTCAGGAGAGGAGAGAGAAGTTCAAATTATGCCCCGATCGGGTCCCCCAGCAATATGGCCCTCAGATATATTTCAATAAAGTTATTAGGGCGCCCACCCATCTAATAAAAAAAAAATGGCGCAGACATGCGCACTGGTTACTGTGCTGAAGATCTGCCTTCAGCACAGTAACCATCAGGGACCAATAATAATGGTCCCTGATCATGTGGTCTCCATGATAAACCTATCATGGAGATCACCTACATTATATTTACAAAACAGAGCCAGGACATGGGCTGTGCTTCTCTCTCCCCTCAGCGCAGTTGTTCTGTGAGGAGAGAGAGATCAGACTTCTGTCCTGGCTCTGTGAATACATACTGTGAAAAAAAAATGAAAAAAAATCAAATTATAAACTGTCCGTCAGTAACTGGCAGTCAGTGGGTGTCCGTGATTAGGCGTCCGTCATTAGACGTCTATTAGTTACGGTCAATTATCTTTATTAAGGACCCTGTGTCTCTCTGTTACTGGCGGTCAGTGGGTGTCAGTCAGTTGTTGGGTGTCACTCTGTCAGTCGGTGGGTGTCACTCCGTCAGTGGGTGTCAGTCAGTCGGTGGGTGTCAGACATTTTTAGGGACGGTCAGTTATTTTAATTTCTTTCTGAGCTGTACAGAAAAAAAAAAAATGGCTCGGAGATTGTTAAGTGCGGAGCAGGCATACGAATTTCTCTGCTCTGACCACTCTGAATCTGGCACCGCTTCAGAGGCGGAAATATTTGCAGATAGCGGGGACTCCGATTCCATCCCCAGACCCCATAGCCCTATGGTGGTAGAAGTCCCCAGCTCCTCTCATTCTCCACCCAGCGGTCCCGTCCCTTCTGCTACGTGGGTTCCTGCCACTTCATTTTCCCCCCAAGTACCCCAATTTTTATCCACTCCCCAAATTTATGTGGATGTCGGCAATTTTACCTCTTATGATTTTTTTCATTTATTTGTGGATGATAACGTCCTTGAGTTAATTGTGCAGCAAACAAATTTGTACGCCACACAGTTTGCTGTACAAAAGCCCACGTCTATTTATGTAAGACGGTGGACCCCCACAAGTGTCCCTGAAATAAAAAAAAATTTGGGTCTTACCCTGGACATGGGCATTGTAAAAAAAACCTCTGTCTGATCCTATTGGGCTGCGAGTACTGTCCACTCAACCCCTGTGTTTGCAGCAGTTATGTCCCGTAACCGCTATGAAGTCCTAATGCGGTTCATGCATTTTTCTGACAATTCCCAAGTCCCCCCCAGAACTGACCCAGCCTTCGACCGCCTAAATAAATTGAGACCCCTTATTTCCCTCTTTACAGATTTATTCTTGAAATTATATACCCCTGAGAAAAAATTATCCGTTGATGAGTCCCTTTTTAGTTTTAAAGGCCGCCTTTCCTTCCGTCAATATATTCCCTCCAAGCGTGCCAGATATGGGGTAAAATTGTATAAGGTGTGCGAGAGCACAACCAGCTACACCTGTGGTCTGTCTATTTATGAGGGCAGAGACTCCCAACTTAACCCCCCCAGGCTGCCCCGAAAATCTTGGGACATCGGGAAAAATTGTGTGGGATTTATTGGCGTCATTCCTGCACAAAGGGTACCATGTGTACACAGATAATTTTTATACCAGTATACCCCTTTATAAATCCCTCCATGCTGCAAACACAGGGGCTTGTGGGACAGTCCGCAAAAATAGAGTTGGATACCCACATCCACTGGTCTCCAAACGTTTGGAGAAAGGAACATCCTTCGCCCTCGCAAGTGACCAGCTGCTTGCTGTGAAGTGGAAGGACAGGAGGGATGTCTACATGCTGACCACCTTGCATGCAGACACCACAGTGGCAGTTAGGGAGAGGGGGCTACAGCGGACAAGCACAAACCAGTCTGTATGACAGACTACAATAAATTTATGGGAGGTGTAGACCTCTCGGACCAGGCGCTTCACCCCTACCTGGTGAAGCGAAAAAACAGGGCCTGGTATAAAAAGGTAGCAATCTACCTCATCCAGATTGCTACCTACAATAGTTTTATTTTATTTAAAAAGTCCCAGGGAAACCTCAACTTCCTCGAGTACCAGGAGAAGGTGATTGAGAGTCTCCTGTTTGAGTCCCCCGCACCTAGGCAAGCCTTTGAATCGGAGGATGTTCGAAGGCTTTCAGAACGCCATTTCCCTCACCCTGTCCCTGCCACTACCAGCAAAACTTATCCACAGAAAAGATGCCGGGTGTGTAGAAAACATGGAAGGAGGAGGGACACCCAGATTTACTGCTCTAGTTGCCCATCACAACCAGGCCTCTGTAATTACCCCTGCTTTGAAACATACCATACGGTTGCGAATTATTAATTTTATTTAATACCAAAAAATACCAAAAAAGAACGGGGGGGGGGGGGGGGGTTCAGGAATTCAATTTATTCTCATTTTCTGTTTAGTTTGTGGGCTTTCCAGGGAGGGAGGGATCCCTTTGGGATGGGTCGTGGAGCCAATTTTTCTTTTCCAGCCATTGGAATTAATTTTACCTTTTCTGATATGTTTCCTTACATTTTGGAGTGTACATCTTCATTTTCATGTGCTCTGTAGAAAAAAAATCTGTCTTTAAATTGACACTTTTGTGTAAAAAATGAAAATTCCATATTTTTTCACCTTCTTAGCTTTAATTTCTACAAAAAACTAGGTGGTCTAAATGCTCACTACACCCCTAGATGAATACCTTAGGGGGTCTAGATTTCAAAATGGGGTCCAAAAGGACGGAGAAAGCCTCAATATATATCCTGTCTAAAAAACGTTGAAGGGAAGGTAGTCATTGACCCGGCAGGCATTAGCGAGATAGTAGGCCAATATTATGAGGCATTATATAAAGATCATTCCTCAACATCACTAGTGGATACTCTCTTAGATAGGGTGGAGTTGCCCACGGTGACATCGGAACAGCTTCTGAAACTGAACGCGGATGTGACCGTGGAGGAACTCCAGCTGGTCATCAGGGGTCTGAAGAACGCAAAAGCTCCAGGGCCTGATGGCTTCACGGGAGAATATTTTAAGATATTAATCGCGCAGATCTCCCCAATAATGGTACAGCTTTATAATGATGTATTGAAGGGCAAATCCCATCCAGATAAAGACAATGTATCTTACATTAAACTCCTGCCTAAACCAGGGAAAGACCCCCTTATGCCTAGTTCGTATAGACCTATATCCCTAATAAACGTAGACACAAAGATCCTATCAAAAATCGTTGCGGACAGGCTAGCTTCTTTTTTACCATCTTTGATAGGTGATGAACAAGTGGGGTTTGTCCAGGGCCGTTCAGCGGTCAAAAATATTCGGACAGTTTTAGCAGTTCTGGATAGGGTTAGGAATGACCCTCAGCCAGGGGAACATCCAGCCATGCTCACCTTAGACGCAGAAAAAGCTTTTGATAACGTAAGGTGGGCATGGCTGGAGGCGGTACTGGACAGATTGGGATTTGAAGGGGCTTTTAGGACATTTATTACAAATTTATACAATAACCCAAAAGCAAGGGTATACACCCAGGGCTATCTTTCCAAACCGTTTAAATTGGAAAAGGGTACAAGACAGGGGTGCCCGCTTTCTCCCTTGCTTTTCAACCTAGCGCTTGAACCCCTATCGCGGCTTCTTTGCTCGTCAGATTTATACACGGGTGTTGAGGTAGGAACCAAACAAGTGAAGGCGGCGCTCTTTGCCGATGATGTGGTGTTATTTTTGGCCAGACCGGGGGAGCACATCCCAGTTGTATTCGAGGCTTTAGAGGCTTTTGGAAGCTACTCAGGTTATAAGGTTAATATTTCCAAATGTGAACTCCTACCTTTGGTGCCCATGAATAATATCTTACAAAAGGTAAAAAGGGATCAAGGAATTAGTATAGCCAAGTCTAGCATAACATACCTTGGGGTGAAAATAGGGAGGGACCCACACTCTTTATACCAATTAAATTTCCCACCGTTACTGTCCCGCATAGGAGCCGATCTGGATAGATGGCAAGGTCTGCCCCTCTCCCTGATGGGAAGATGCTGCTTGGTGAAGATGATGAGAGTCGCTAGATTATTATATCGAATGCAGACTATTCCATTGTTACTAAGACATGATGATGTCAAATTACTGGAAAGCAAATTTGTGCGGTTTATATGGCAAAGTAAGAGACCGAGAATTGCTCTGGGCAAACTGAAATTGAGAAGGGAGGTAGGGGGAATCAACTTTCCGGACGTTAGGGGTTATAATATTGCGTGTAATAGCAGATACATATTGGATTGGGCAAATCAGACTTCTTATTATACAAATCTCAGCTTGGAGAAGCAGTTAGCAAAACCTTGGGACCTGATGGCATTATTACATACTACTATACCTAACCTACCGGGATCAATTAAAAAGTCATTATTATTAAGAGATACTATTATAGTATGGAAAATTCTGAGGAAGATGTATGATTTGCCCTATCGAATATCTAAACATCTCCCAATTGCAGCCAATCCTAGTTTTGAGCCAGGAAGGAATAGCAAAGGTATAGCAATATGGTTAAGTAAAGGGATAAGGAAAATGGGTGATTTATTCCATGAGACAGAACCCAGATGGAAAACGCAGGAGGAAATGAAGGAGAGGTGGGGATTGCAAGGTCTAACTTTTCTATCGTACATGCAACTTATGTCCTATGGCAAAGGACTGTGTAAGGATCTAACAAAAGAATGGAGTGCAAATGAATTTGACAGACTCCTGCGGTTAAAAGTTAGACCGACAATTTCACTTCTTTATCAATCCTTAAGAAATAAATGGGAGAGAATTGACCCCAAGAAAATGTTTAGGAAGTGGGAAATACTATTGGAGGTTAAGGATGTGCATCAGTTGGTTTGGGCAGGCATAGGGGCGTTACATCAGGCTGTTCCAGATGAAAATTGGCGTGAGACCCACTTCAAAATTTTGCATCACGCATTATATGGTTTTGATGTCCCAAATGCAGGTACAAGACAAGACAGATTGGTAGCATGCCCAAAATGTGATTCTCCTAGATCGGATCTATACCATGGATTATGGAGCTGTCCGAGATTGAAGTCATATTGGGATGGAGTCTCGGATCTTCTGAAAAAGTGTGGTAGGAACGAGACGGAAATCACTCCTGCAATGGTGATCTTACATATCCAATACAATAAGGAGGACCAGTCCGATTGCTACACAACGGCATCTCTTTCGCCACTGGAGCACAAGATTGTGCTAGGGGCCAAAAAATGTTTGTTAAGTCTATGGCTTCAATCTCAGATCCCCTCTGTTTCTATGGTCACCTCGCGTCTCAGACGTGTATTTCATCTAGAATGGCTGGAAGCGATACAACAAAAAGAGGTTAGAGGGAAAAAATTATATTTAACATGGCGCAAATTTATTCTGGGTCATATTGATCAAGGAGAACACAACCGGATTATGTCTCCTTTTAAATTGACAGAGTGGTATATGCTAGAAGACCTAAAGGATAGACTGGGAGTTTTGAAAGTGACATAGGTATTACCAAGAACTTATATAGTAATGTGAAGCCAGGTAAGGCGCTAAAGCTGATGCTGGGAAGGGTGGGGGGAAGGGGGGAAATGTTACATTATGTTAATTTATGTTAATATTCCAGAGATGTAACATGCTGATCTATCTATGTCAAAGTCATCTTCATGTATGCAATGGTATGATGTCAAATTGTTACTTTTTTGGATTGGGAGAAAAACAATAAAAAAACTATATTTCAAAAAAAAAAAAATGGGGTCCATTATGGGGGTTTTCTATTGTTTTGGCAGCTCAACGCCATTACAAGTGTGCAATGGGGCCTGAACCATTTTGAAGCAAATTTTGTGTTCTGAAAACAACTGGGTGTTCCTTTATGTTTGGGCCCTGCCGTTTGTCAAGACATAAGATTAGGGCCACAATGGGGGTATTTCTGAAGACAGGGGAAACGGGGTGATACATTTTGGAGTGTACATCTTCATTTTCATGTGCTCTGTAGAGAAAAATGAAAAATATATTTTTTCGCCTGCTTTGCATAAATTTCTACAAAAAACTAGGGGGTCTAAATGCTCACTACACCCCTAGATGAATACCTTAGGGGGTCTAGTTTTCAAAATGGGGTCCATTATGGGGGTTTTCTATTGTTTTGGCAGCTCAACGCCATTACAAGTGTACAATGGGGCCTGAACCATTTTCAAGCAAATTTTGTGTTCTGAAAACAACTGGGTGTTCCTTTATGTTTGGGCCCTGCCGTTTGTCAAGACATAACACCCATAGATAAATACGTTAAGGGGCCTAGTTTTTAAAATGGGTTCACTTTTGGGGGGGTTCTATTATTCTGACACTTATAAGCCTCTGCAAACTTGGCTTGTTGCAGGAAAAAATATGTACTTCAAAAATGTTAAAATTTACGTTAAAATGTAAAGTCTCCTAAATAAAAAAATAAAAAGTTAAAAATTTTTGTGAGTGCAGCCAAAATAAAGTAAAGATGTGGAAATATATTTCTGATAAAAAAATATTGAATAGTATTTATGTATGTATTTGAAATATTGCAGTTGAAAATAGGAAAATGTGCCAATTTTTACAAATTTTCATAAATTTTCACTTTTTTAATAAAGATACGCATATTTTATCGGTAGAATTTTACCACCTAAGTAAAATACAATATGTGACGAGAAAACAATGTCCGAATTACTTTGATGTGCAAAACCGTTACAAAGTTATTCTAAGCTAAAATGACACGTCAGATTTCCAAAATTTGGCTTGGTCATTAAGGCCCAAACAGGCTTGGTCACTAAGGGGTTAACGGTCATAGTTTCCTGTTGCAAAAACCAGCAGTAGCCCCCCATCATGTTGGGATTCTCCATTGTAGAAATATCTTTATGGAACCGCTCTCCATGTTCGTCACTTACGTGTCCCAAATTGGGTGGGAAAAAGTCAAGATGGGAATGTAAGAAATGTACTTTCAATGACATTCGGCAGCCACGTTGTTCATATGCTGTAAGCATGTTGTCTACTAATTCAGCATAGTTTGCATCTTGTCTGTTCCCAAGGAAGTTCTGCACTACTAGCACAAATGCATCCCAAGCTGCAAGACGCACTCGCTTTGTCAGATTCTTGCTCTGATCATAAGTAGTGTATTTGCCACATATGTAGCAGAAATTGTCTGGATTGTTAACACATTTGCGTTTATCCATCTTAAGTTTCAAAACTGATAGCACTATAACAGATCACTTTATCAAAATCTGTCCAGCTTGCCTTATATACTTACTGCTTACATCAGCTTGAGTGCGTCCGAACAGGTCTGGACATGTCCATTGGAATATCTCCAATATAATGCATTAATATTATAACTGAATAGGCTTTGCAGGTATAACTTAACCCTTTAAGGACCATAGCCTCCAGGATTCTGCTATTTTAAATAGCAGAGAACCGCGGCACATGAATGCAATCAGGCATAAGGCTGATTGCATAAATTTTCCCTTTCAGATGCCGTGGTCAAATGTGACCATGGCATCTGTGCAGTCCGGAAGCGGAAGTCGCGCACTTACGCTCCGGTAACAGCGTTCCCCGGCTGAGATCGGGGAACCTGTTACATTGATCTAATAGGCTGAAGCCTCAAGTAGGCTTTGGTGCCTATTAGATGACTATACCAATACAGGCCACTAGGTGGCAGCATTGTATTGGTATAGTGCAAATGAAGTGTTTAATGGTGTCTATATAGACATCAATGAACGCAAAAGGCAATCTAATGATTGCCAGTTAATGTCACCCAAGATGACTTAAAAAAAGTTTAAAAAAAGTTTTTGCAAATAAAAAAACCTTAAAGTTCAAATCGCCCCCTTTCCTTAAAATAAAAATAAATGATAAAAAAATAAACATCATGGGCATTGCCGCATGCAAAAATGTGCATACTATTAAAATATAACAATATTAATGGCATACGGTAAATGGCGTAAAGGGAAAAAATAAAAACACAAATTGGTTTGTCACTTCAACTACCCAATAATTTTTTATAAAAAGTGATCAAAAAGTTGCACACACTTCAAATCGGTATCACTGAAAAGAACAGATCGTCTCTCAAAGAACGAGCCCTCACACAGCCCCGTACACATAACTACAAAAAAGTTATAGGGGTCAGAATATGGTTATAAAATTATTATTTTTTTCCTTCAAAGGTTTAAAAAAATAATTCAGTGTTAAAACGCAAGAAAAATTATCCAAGTGTGGTAACCGTACTGACCTGGAGAATAAAGATAACAGGTAAATTTTACCGCATAGTGTACAGTGTAAAAAAATAAAAAATAAAAACTTTTATCAGAATTGTGTTTTTTTCCCAATTATACCCCATTTGGAATTTTTTTCCATTAGAAAGTACAACTTGTCCCGCAAAAAATAAGCCCTCATAAGGCTATGTGAATGGAAAAATAAAAAAGTTAGGACTATGGGAAGACGGGGAGTGAAAAAGGAAAACGCAAAAATGGAAAATCCCAGGGTCCTTAAGGGTTTAAAATCTAGACGTGTCAGGCAAATTCCGAGTTCATATTTGGAATCTGCGCGCTCATTTTAGTATAAATCACATGTTTTTCTCTCAGTAGCAAAATCATTGTTGCGCGGTGTTATCACACATTTTATTACATTACAGGTTTTTTTTCCTATAAAATTAAGGCTTCTTTTACACTTGCGTTTACATTTTCCGGTATTGAGATCCGGCAGCCAGATCTGTTCATAATAGATGCAGCTAGTTGTATTATCAGTAACGGAAGCGTTTGTGCTGATCCCTGCTGGATCAGGCAAAAACGCAAATGTGAAAGTAGCCTAACACATATTAAAAATTATTCCTTTATTATGTTGATGTATTTTGAAGGAGCCATGGAATGGGGAGCAAAACAGCATGACCCACAATGCAAGTCAATGGGGACGGATCCGTTTTTCCGTCATTGCTATGTTAAAGATAATACAACCAGATCTGTTCATAATAGATGCAGCTAGTTGTATTATCAGTAACGGAAGCGTTTGTGCTGATCCCTGCTGGATCAGGCAAAAACGCAAATGTGAAAGTAGCCTAACACATATTAAAAATTATTCCTTTATTATGTTGATGTATTTTGAAGGAGCCATGATGCCTACATTGTAACAGGGGTGCAGGACAGCATTGAAGGGAACACAGCACTTGTATGAGTGCCATGGCTCCTTAAAACAGCTGATCGGTGGGGAAGCACAGAATTGAACTCCCATCTATCTGATATTGATGACCTAAGAAAAAATAATAATAACTTTTGTATAGATAATTATACTCCCGGAGTCAAGAGCACAAACACAAATTCCCTTAGGAGAGTATTATATAGGGAGCTAAAACATAACCTTTACTTTAATAATTAATAAAACATAGCGCCACAATCAGTAGACGATGTACATATATAGTATTTAAAAGATATTTGAACGATCTTACCAAATTCAGGTGTACCCCACACGACAGCCCCAGCGTGGTTTTGAGGCTCAGAATGTCTTATCGGGTACTTTGGTATTGTCACTAAGTGCTTCGATGTAGAGACACGGCAGGAGACCGATCTCTCTAATTATGCCTGGATATAGGGAAGGGACATTGCTAATGACGCCCTGCCTGTCTATACTGAGTACTTGCCCCGCAAGGGGCGACCCCATCCGGATACCTGACCCTATAATGGGACGGTATCCCTATTGTGCCCTAGAGGATAGTTTCCGAGGTGTCACGTTTCAAATCATATATCATCAGGGGAGGTAATCCAATAAGGTGAAAACAACCATCCTAAAAAAGGATACATTGGTATAAGGAACAACTCAAAACATTACATTGAGAACACATTAACCACTTAAGGACCACAGGTTTATACCCCCTTAGTGACCAGGCCCTTTTTTACAAATCGGCACTCCACAACTTTACCGGTTTATTGCTCGGTCATGCAACTTACCACCCAAATGAATTTTACCTCCTTTTCTTCTCACTAATAGAGCTTTCATTTGGTGGTATTTCATTGCTGCTGACATTTTTACATTTTTTGTTATTAATCGAAATTTACAGATTTGTTTGCAAAAAAATGACATTTTTCACTTTCAGTTGTAAAATTTTTGCAAAAAAAACTACATCCATATATAAATTTTTCTCTAAATTTATTGCTCTACATGTCTTTGATAAAAAAAAATGTTTGGGTAAAAAAAAAAATGGTTTGGGTAAAAGTTATAGCGTTTACAAACTATGGTACAAAAATGTGAATTTCCGCTTTTTGAAGCAGCTCTGACTTTCTGAGCACCTGTCATGTTTCCTGAGGTTCTACAATGGCCAGACAGTACAAACACCCCACAAATGACCCCATTTCGGAAAGTAGACACCCTAAGGTATTCGCTGATGGGCATAGTGAGTTCATAGAACTTTTTATTTTTTGTCACAAGTTAGCGGAAAATGATGATTTTTTTTTTCTTACAAAGTCTCATATTCCACTAACTTGTGACAAAAAATAAAAACTTCCATGAACTCACTATGCCCATCACGAAATACCTGGGCGTGTCTTCTTTCCAAAATGGGGTCACTTGTGGGGTAGTTATACTGCCCTGGCATTTTAGGGGCCCGAATGCGTGAGAAGTAGTTTGAAATCAAAATCTGTAAAAAATGGCCGGTGAAATCCGAAAGGTGCTCTTTGGAATGTGGGCCCCTCTGCCCACCTAGGCTGCAAAAAAGTGTCACACATGTGGTATTGCCGTACTCAGGAGAAGTTGGGCAATGTGTTTTGGGGTGTCATTTTACATATACCCATGCTGGGTGAGATAAATATCTCGGCAAAAGACAACTTTTCCAATTTTTTTGTACAAAGTTGGCATTTGACCGAGATATTTCTCTCACCCAGCATGGGTATATGTAAAAAGACACCCCAAAACACATTCCCCAACTTCTCCTGAGTACGGCGATACCAGATGTGTGACACTTTTTTGCAGCCTAGATGCGCAAAGGGGCCCACATTCCTTTTATGAGGGCATTTTTAGACATTTGGATCCCAGACTTCTTCTCACGCTTTAGGGCCCCTAAAATGCCAGGGCAGTATAAATACCCCACATGTGACCCCATTTTGGAAAGAAGACACCCCAAGGTATTCAATGAGGGGCATGGTTAAGCAACATTCAAGTATCATTTGCCCATTGTGTGTATTCGTTTGTAGGTGCCGCAATGTGACCTTCATGCACTTATTGTAATATTGCACTTGCTTTTGCACTTACAGCTCTTGTTCTCTCCCCCCATTCAGATGTCCGTATGTGTTTTGCGGATCCGATCCATGTATCAGTGGATCCGTAAAAATCATACGGACGTCTGAATGGAGCCTTACAGGGGGGTGATCAATGACAGGGGGGTGATCAGGGAGTCTATATGGGGTGATCACCCCGTCATTGATCACCCCCCTGTAAGGCTCCATTCAGACGTCCGTATGTGTTTTGCGGATCCGATCCATGTATCAGTGTACGGATACATGGATCGGATCCGCAAAACACATACGGACATCTGAATGGAGCCGTACAGGGGGGTGATCAATGACAGGGGGTGATCAGGGAGTCTATATGGGGTGATCACCCCCCTGTCATTGATCACCCCCCTGTAAGGCTCCATTCAGACGTCCGTATGTTTTTTACGGATCCACGGATACATGGATCGGATCCGCAAAACACATACGGACATCTGAATGGAGCCTTACAGGGGGGTGATCAATGACAGGGGGGTGATCAATGACAGGGGGGTGATCAGGGAGTCTATATGGGGTGATCACCCCCCTGTCATTGATCACCCCCCTGTAAGGCTCCATTCAGATGTCCGTATGTGTTTTGCGGATCCGATCCATGTATTAGTGGATCCGTAAAAATCATACGGACGTCTGAATGGAGCCTTACAGGGGGGTGATCAATGACAGGGGGGTGATCAGGGAGTCTATATGGGGTGATCACCCCCGTCATTGATCACCCCCCTGTAAGGCTCCATTCAGACGTCCGTATGTGTTTTTCGGATCCGATCCATGTATCAGTGGATCCGTAAAAATCATACGGACGTCTGAATGGAGCCTTACAGGGGGGTGATCAATGACAGGGGGATGATCAGGGAGTCTATATGGGGTGATCACCCCCGTCATTGATCACCCCCCTGTAAGGCTCTATTCAGACGTCCGTATGTGTTTTGCGGATCCGATCCATGTATCAGTGGATCCGTAAAAATCATACGGACGTCTGAATGGAGCCTTACAAGGGGGTGATCAATGACAGGGGGGTGATCAATGACAGGGGTATGATCAATGACAGGGGGGTGATCAGGGAGTCTATATGGGGTGATCACCCCCATCATTGATCACCCCCCTGTAAGGCTCCATTCAGGCGTCCGTATGTGTTTTGCGGATCTGATCCATGTATCAGTGGATCCGTAAAAATCATACGGACGTCTGAATAGAGCCTTACAGGGGGGTGATCAATGACAGGGGGGTGATCAATGACAGGGGGGTGATCAGGGAGTCTATATGGGGTGATCACCCCCGTCATTGATCACCCCCCTGTAAGGCTCCATTCAGACGTACGTATGTGTTTTGCGGATCCGATCCATGTATCAGTGGATCCGTAAAAATCATACGGACGTCTGAATGGAGCCTTACAAGGGGGTGATCAGTGACAGGGGGGTGATCAATGACAGGGGGGTGATCAGGGAGTCTATATGGGGTGATCAGGGGTGATCAGGGGTTAATAAGTGACAGGGGGGGGGTGTAGTGTAGTGGTGTTTGGTGCTACTTATTACTGAGCTGCCTGTGTCCTCTGGTGGTCGATCCAAGCAAAAGGGACCACCAGAGGACCAGGTAGCAGGTATATTAGACGCTGTTATCAAAACAGCGTCTAATATACCTGTTAGGGGTTAAAAAAAATCGCATCTCCAGCCTGCCAGTGAACGATCGCCGCTGGCAGGCTGAAGATCCACTCGCTTACCTTCCGATCCTGTGAACGCGCGCGCCTGTGTGCGCGCGTTCACAGGAAATCTCGGCTCACGCGAGATGACGCCAATCGGCGTTAGTGTGACCTGGGAGCGCCGCAGCAATGACGCCTTTCGGCGTTAGCTTGTCGGCAGGTGGTTAATACTGGACCAAAAGAGGGGCCTACCTTAGATCAGTGGATCAAAAAGAATAAATGTAAGGGACATCAGTGATTCCTTTGACGCGGTGCTCCCCGCATAAAAGCTTGGGGACACCGGAGGAGCAGCTACATATAACCCGACAGCTGCACGCTGGTTGAGCCTGTGAGGCGCCATGTTTATACCGGCAATGCACTCCCTGGATCCCTGAAGGCACGCCCTCTAGGGCACAATAGGGATACCGTCCCAATCTATGGTCAGGTTTCCAGACGGGTCACCCCTTGCGGGGCAAGTACTCTGTATAGACAGGCAGGGCGTCATTAGCAATGTTCCTTCCCTATAGCCAGAGATAATTAGAGAGATTGGTCTCCTGCCGTGTCTCTACATCGAAGCACTTAGTGACAATACCAAGGCACCCGATAAGACATTCTGAGCCTCAAAACCACGCTGGTGCTGTCGTGTGGGGTACGCCTGAATTTGGTTAGATCGTTCAAATATCTTTTAAATACTATATATGTACATCGTCTACTGATTGTGGCGCTACGTTTTATTAATTATTATAAGTAAAGGTTATGTTTTAGCTCCCTATATAATACTCTCCTAAGGGAATTTGTGTTTGTACTGATGACCTATCCTGAGGAGAGGTCATCAATATTATGAAAACTGACAACTCTTTCAAACTAAGATACTCCTAAGGGGCTGGCGCTTTGCTAAGATACAGCCACACTCCATCTAACAGCAGGGCTACAAATGGAAAGCGAGACCCTATGACTTGCGTTTGTTTGCTCCATCTAAGGGGCCTATGAGAGGGGCGTTATGCCACATCATTGACTTGCCCACCATATACTGTCACGTGACCACAGGCCTGTGGGGGCCGATGGAGCCCAAACCTGAAAAAAGTATCAAGTAGCTTGTTTATTGCAGTTATATTCATGGCTATATATTTTAACATGACTGCACAACCCCTTTAATGGTTGACAGGTTTCCTGTATAAGTTTACATACATCGATAGCCATTAATCACTGAATAGGACAACAAACTGGACTTTTAAGGCTCAGAAAGAGCATAGATTTCGGTCAGTGGTTTACAAATTTTGCTGAAGCTTTCCACACAAATCTATACATCAATCTACCCAGCTCCTTCTGCTCTGTGACATGCTGTCTACAGAAAGGACTGCACTTTCAATATGACAGGTTCCCTTTAAGAGCCTTCTGGAAAAGTCACATCCCTGTCACTTAAAAGTGATTTGTCTGGCCATTCTACCATAAAAGCCTGATTAGTGGAGCGCTGCAGAGATGGTTGTCCTTCTGAAGGTTCTCATTGTCAGAGTGACAATCATTGGGTTCTAGGTCACCTCTTTGACCAGAGCCCTTCTTCCTTTATTACTCAATTTGGTTAGGGGTCAAGCTGCAGGAAGAGTTGTGTTTTTTTTTGGAACTTCTTCCATGTTGTTTGGAACCAGAGTACCAGAGGATCCTGTGGGCCCAGGCTCTGATGCCAAAATGGGCCCCAAATATCCAGGAGAAAAAAAACATTTGACTGCCTAAAGAGCCAATCACTTGCCACTAGGGTCGATTTCTTTGATTCAAAACCTGTTAGACATTAAAGGGGTTGTCCGGGTTCAGAGCTGAACCCGGACATACCCAGAATTTCACCCAGGCAGCCCTCCGATGCTTTCCCTTGCCCTGTGCTGGATCGCTTAGGGCAAGGGATTTTTTTATTTATAGCAACAGCATTGTTCCCGGTGACGTCACCGGCTCTGATGGGCGGGCTAAAGCCCATCAGTGCTGGTGACGTCACTAGGCTCACTGCTGGGCGGAAGCCTCCGTCTAGCAGTCCTTATGGAGCGCCCAGTACGTCACCGGAACTCCATAAAATGCCTTTGCCCTCCATAATATGCCTTTGATTCAGCGCAGGGCAAAGGAGAGCATCGGAGGATGAAATGCTCTGATGCTCATAACAGGGTGCTGCCTGGGTGAAATTCTGGGTATGTCCGGGTTCAGAGCTGAACCCCTTTAGTGATGATATTGGGGTTGGGCGCCGACATTGTTCGGAACCTTCAATTTTGTATCAATTTGTCTGTACTCATACACTCCAGACATGCTGAGTAAACTGATGAAGCAGTAGCTAGACACATATGCCCAAAGCATACTAGTGAAGGAAGCATAATAGCCCATTTCAAAGCAGCTCTGACATCAGACCGCAAGGGGGACGTCACGTAGGTTGGGTGTGATTACAGAGGTCATGACTCTGCAAAGCTCCAACACTGGGTAAGCTATTTGCATGTAATATTGCATGTGCCATTATTAAAGTTTTTTTTCTGTAGGATATGGTTGGAATACTGTTTAAAAGTCCTATAGCACCATGCCCCCAGTTTAATCATAAAAAAGCCGGACAGGTTCCCTTTGAGCATTTGAGCATCATAGCAAATAGTTTAAATGTATTCCATTTTTTGTCTTTGCCTTGAATACATTTGCACAAATTTCAACAAATTTGATTTTACTTTGTCCATTTTGGGTATTGCCTGTAAATTGCTGAGAAAAAAATACTGTTGATTTCTAGAATAAAAAGCCACATCTGTCTGAAAAATAATAATGTGATCACAATATGTGATAGTGTATGTTAAAAGGTATTGAAGATTAAATTGGGGGAACAGCAGAAATAACAGAAAAACAGTAAAATGTTTAATGTACTGGTTTTGAAATATTTAGTCGCCATCTAGTGGCTGTGACAATGTTTCAACAATGCATCATCTGTAGCAATTAAAGGGGTTATCCCACTTCAGCAAATGACATTTATCATGTAGACAAAGTTAACACCCGGCATTTACTAATGTACTGTCATTCTCCATATTGCCTCCTTTGCTGGCTTGATTAAATTTTCCATCCCGTTATACGCTGCTTGTTTCCAGGGGTTAGGATTACCCTGCAATCCAGCCTTATATGCGCAGCAAATCCCATCCTGGCCATCTCATATCTGCGCTGCAGTGGTGGCCGTAACCGCAGTGTATAATGCAATGGAACAATTCATTATTTTCTGATTGTAGATTTTTTTAATTCTATTTTTCATTCTATTTCCTTAATATGATTATGGGGGCAGCCATATTGCCTGAGCTGTTGTTAACAGCATTTAAGAATATGCTTTACAGCAGCCACATGAGCCATGAGTTTTCTAGATATACTCTGTGACCTGTGCAGAGGTCAGGAAGCAGAAGAAAAGCTTTCAGAAGGGTGGATCCTGTGTTATCTATACTGTATATAGGTGTCATTCTATACCTGCCTGTAATAATAAGCAGATAACTGAAGTAAAGTGATCTGTACAGAACAAGAAGTGGTGCCTATTATTAGGCTTAGTGGTCTAATATAGATATTGACATGAAAATTAAAAATAACCACCAAAAATAATAAAAAAAATATGTTTAACATAAAAACATTTAAACAATAGGTAATTTTCTGATGACACATTGCATTTAATTCATACCTTTGAAACTTCTGCAGCTTTACTATAACGCTATTTATAATGATATATGATGATAATAATAATAACTGCCATTTATAATGCGGGGCCCAAAACTGAAACTCGTATTCGAAATGTGGTCTTACAAGGGATGTAAAGAGGGCCTGTGCCTCCATGTGCCTCTGATTGTAGGCTCAAAGAGGTTATTATTTTTCTCATGGATTCCATGACAATCTGAAAAAATGTATATACTGTATATATGGCACAGTCCGTCACATGCTGTGAATTTGTTGTTAGGCTACTTTAACAAGCGTTTTTGCTGGATCCGGCAGGGTTCAGCAAAAACGCTTCCGTTACTGATAATACAACCATCTGCATCCGTTATGAACGGATCTGGTTGTCTTATCTTTAACATACCCAAGACGGATCCATCATGAACTCCATTGAAAGTCAATGGGGGACGGATCCGTTTTCTATTGTGTCAGATTGTGTCAGAGAAAACGGATCCGTCCCCATTGACTTGCATTGTGGGTCATGACGGATCCATTTTGCTCCGCATCCCAGGACGGAAAGCAAACCGCAGCATGATGCGGTTTGCTCACCGGTATGAGAACAGAACGGAATGCATTTTGGTGCATTCCGTTCTGTGCAGTTACAGTTTGTCCCCATTGACAATGAATGGGAACAAAACTGAAGCATTTTTTTTTCCGGTATTGAGACCCTACGACAGATCTCAATACCGGAAAATAAAAACACTAGTGTGAAAGTAGCCTTAATATGCTTTCACTTGTATTCTCTTAACTTTTGTACAATCCTATCTTTTTTTACAGGTGTCAAATGGTAACGAGAAGGACACAGATATGCACATTGAGGGTTCCCTAAGTGCCCGGGAGAAGGTTGGAGTGCAAGATTTTGTGCTGCTAGATTCCCACACCAGTGAGACCGCTTTCCTTGAAAACCTACGCAAACGGTTCCAGGAGAATCTTATCTATGTAATGTTTTTTTATACCTTGGTGGTGGTACCAGTGTCATGCAGCAATATATTCCTGTGGGATGAGGACTACTTGACATGAAAGAGGACAGGGAATATAATGGATTAGCAAAGGCTAATGTTATAGTCATACCTGGCAAATTTATTGCAGAAATTTCTGTACTGAAAATCATTCATCTGAAATGGTTTGCTTTGGTGTATCCAAATAGGTAGGGATCTGGCCTGCTAGCTTGGTGGCTTCCACAAAAGTCCAGTATGCAAGAAGAGTCCAAGGCACAGCCAGATATATATGTCAGTGCTTTATTGTGCAGCACAAAAGCAAATAGGCAGATTTTAGCACAAGTTTGAGGAAGACCTGCATGCTGTAACGTGGCTGTTATGTGCTTTTGTGCTCCATAATACATAGAAAATTTGTCTTACCTGTAATTATACTTTTCTCGAGTCTGCAGGAAGCACAGAGCGGGATATTATGTCACCTTGTCGCCACCCTAGGACCAGCCTACATAAATTACTAAATTAAGAATTAGCATAATTAATTGCTGGTGCTATATGAACACTTTCTTACAGCTCACTCATGTGTTAAAAAATAGACGAATGGCTCCAAAATTATTAGGAGGGTATGTATGTGCTGCCTTCAGACTCGAGGAAAGTAAAATTACAGGTAAGACACATTTTCTATTCCCTCATCGTCCTCAGGCAGCACAGAGCAGGATGTGAATAGCAAAAAAGAAAGGGAGGGTAAATTTTGCAGAATGACAATTAAGAGAAATATGGCCCTCTCTGCCCCAGGGGTGGAAGCTGAATGGGCAGATCAGGCTCTTACTGGAAAAGGAGACGACCCCGTCTACCATATAATAGAATTTGATTGGTTATTTGACCTTCCAAGAATGTAGAGTCTACATAATGAACGCCTGCACTTATTGCAGGCTCCAATTACATATTACTTACCACAGAAAACATTTCAATTAGGCTACATGCACACAAACGTGGTTTGGTTCCGCAGCCAAGCCGCATTTTTTGCGGCTCGGGTGCAGACCCATTCACTTCAATGGGGCTGCAAAAGATGCGTACAGCACTCCGTGTGCTGTCCGCATCTGTTGCTCCGTTGCGTAGCCCCACAAAAAAAATTGAACATTTCCTATTCTTGTCCGTTTTGTGGACAAGGATAGGCATTGTTACAATGGATCCGCAAAAAAAACGGATGCCACTACGGACGTCATCCATTTGCGGACCGCAAAACACATACAGTCGTGTGCATCTAGCCTACATTGCTTGAACTTGTTGCAGAGGACAAATCACATTGTGTAGTCTGAATTTAATGTAAGAAAAAAAATCTACAGTACCAACCATACTGAGCTTGCTGCCAGAAAACTCATGGAGAGCTATGTTATGTGCCTTATAACAGGCATAATCCAAGATAAAACCAAAGGCGGCTTGTGTAGACAACCTGCACCTGACATAATCAAGACACAATAAAACACATAAATGAGCTGTGAGAAATGGTTTATATAGCACCAGCAATAAATTATGCTAATTCTTAATTTAGTAATCTAGGTGGCCATGTTCTAGGGTGGAGACAAGGAGACAGAATATCCCGCTCTTTGCTGCCTGAGGACGATGAGGAAATGAAACATTTCGGCAACAAATCGGCTGCGTGTGAATATACCTTCACACACTAATTTGAGGCTGTTATCCCCCTTCTCCAGCACTGAAACAAGTAAAACCCTGTGCTGATATGGGGTCTATTTGCGGTATTTTCATGACCATAAGGCTACATTCACACGAACGTATTTTGTTTCCATGTCCGTTCCGTTTTTTTGATTGGATGAGGACCCATTAATTTCAATGGGTCCGCAAAAAATGCAGACAGCACACCGTGTGCTGTTCGCATCCGTATGTCCGTTCCGTAGCCCCACAAAAAATATAGAGCATGCCCTATTCTTGTCCGTTTTGCGGACAAGTATAGGCATTGTTACAGTGGATTCGCAAAAAAAAAACGGATGCAACACAGATGTCACACAGACGTCATCCGTATTTTTTGCGGAAACGCATTTTGCGGACAGCAAAATACATACAGTCGTGTGAATGTAGCCTAAAAGAATACTGCTATAATGAATAACATTCTTTTAATGAAACAATATATGAACATAAAAATAAAAATAAATGGAAGCATTGGATCTGCCATTTGTTGACACCAATGGCATCTAAAGGACCCCATTGACTATAATGAGGGCCATCTGGTTTGCATTACGGGTTCTGTGATTCTGCCGGATAAAATACAACTAGATGCTGCTGTATTTTGTCCTGCTTTTTTGCTGGAATCTGCAACAAAGGCTTCCAAAGGAACCTCTGCCGCAGATGTAAATCTAGCCTTACGGTGGTTTCACACATTTTGGAAAAATGCTGTTTTTGTAGTTTTTCTTGATGGGTTTTTTTTCACTTTTTTTGTCACAAAGTTCTAAATGAGATGTTAGCTGAAGGTCATTAGTGAAATATAAAACACATTAGAAACTGTACATATTTGTTTGTGGAATTTTTCTTCACTTTTTTTTGGGTCTGTGGTTTTTTACTAACAATGCGATATGATCTTGGGTTTCGGCACATCACTGTGCACATTACCACCACGGTAACACTGGGGACAGTAATTGGCTGCAATGGTCACATGATGTATCCTGGCACCTCACCACTGCTGTTTGTAACCAAACAGCAGCAGGAGAACCAGAACCCAGAACCAGACCCAAATTATTTTAAGCCATGTTAGTTTTTTATTTTAGATTTTCAGTTATCTTGGACAACCCATTTAGGGTCTAATTCAGATTCCCCAAGTGTACCCTGATGCAGTCAGCAACGTGCAGATAACATTTGAATGAAAAGAGTGTACTAATGGGCATCCTGATAGACCCACTTCTCTCTCTATATGAACAGAGTATTGTAAGTGGTAACTCATTGCTTATATGGGTTGTCAGGGAATACATAGAGGGTCGTTTA
Organism: Bufo bufo; assembly: GCF_905171765.1. NCBI lineage: Eukaryota > Metazoa > Chordata > Amphibia > Anura > Bufonidae > Bufo > Bufo bufo. The sequence goes on along the minus strand of NC_053390.1, from coordinate 281,422,911 downwards.
TCAAACTGGTGTAAAGTAGAACTGGCTTAGTTGCCCATAGCAACCAATCAGATTCCACCTTTCATTTTCCAAAGGAGCTGTCAAAAATGAAAGTTGGAATCTGATTGACAGTCTGCCTCCCGACCTGAAAGGATCATAGTTACCTGCTCTCCACTGCTCTGGTCCTCCACTCTGGCTACCGAGTCTCCATCTTCCAGTAATAGGTTTGTTTTCTTCGTCCATGGCATGAGCATGGTCAACTGATTCTCTCCAACTAACCACTTAAAGGGGTTGTCTGGGTTCAGAGCTGAACCCGGACCTATCCCTATCTTCACCCCTTCAGCCCCCCTGATATTTGATACGATGCTCTTCTTTGCCCCACTCACAGCAAAAGCATTTTAATGAGATACGGTAATGTACTAGGCTCTCCATAGAGCCTTTGTTTACTTTGGTACACTGCTAGGCAGAGGCTTCCCTCCAGCATTGTTGCCGGTGACATCACTGGCTTTGATGGGCGAGCCTTAGCGCTGCCCTAGCTGTTTTACAGGCTAGGGCAGCGCTAAAGCACGCCCATAAATGCCGGTAAATCACCTGGCTCACTGCTAGATGGAAGCCTCCGTCTACCAGTCTCTATGGAGAGCCTAGTACATTACCGGATCTCATAAAAATGCCTTTTCCCGGAGCGGGGCAAAGAGGAGCATCGGAGCATGAAATGCTCTGATAATCATATCAGGAGGACTGGAGGGGTGAAGATAGGGATATGTCCAGGTTCAGCCCTGAACCTGGACAACCATTTTAAGCCAGCGCTGTGCTGAAGAGGATCAGGTGACCATGCCCATGCCAAGGAGGAAGAAAACGAACCACGGTCTGGAAGATGGATACGCAGGAGCCAGGACTGAGGACCGGAGCGGCGGGGAGCAAGAAACTATCACCCTTAAGTAAGGGAAGCAGACTGCTGGCAACTGTTAGATATTTTGCATTGCTGGACGACCCCTTTAAAAAGCCATTAAGGCATGGGCAGAGAACTGCATTTTTCTATTGATTCCCTGCTCTCTTTCCCAAAATGTGTTATCTTTTCATAGTATACCCTATGGGGCACAGTTACTAAGAACTATATACACCAGTCTTAGGGCTTATGCACACGACCAAATGTTTGGTCTGCATCCAATTTGCATTTATTGTGGATCAGATGCAAACCCATTTATTTCAATGGGGCCGCAAAAATGCAGTCAACACACTGTGTGCGGTCCACATCTGCACATCTGTTCCACAGCCCTGCAAAAAAGATAGAACATGTCCCATTCTTGTCAGTTTTATGAAAAATAAAATGGCAGCATGTGTTTTGCGGATCTGTGTTTGCGGACCACAAACCACATACGATTGCATGCATGAACTTTTAATAATAGGTCCATTGGAATAAAATCTGCTGAAGTTATTAACAGGCGTAAACCTCTTTACAAATTTGTCACATCTTGCTGTCCGTGTGAAACAAACTGAAATATGCGCTAGCTATGTACCCAATTTTATGTAAATTATGGTGAATGTGTCGGATGAAGGAAGCCTTATCTACATAAACTATAGTGCACTTACACTATATTGCAAAAATTACTTGTAAATGCACTACCAGTCACATTTAATTTTCTTTAAACTGCACAAGATTTATTTTGATATAGAACCTTCGATGTGCCAATCGAATAATGTGTTTGAATGTGTCAATGAATTATCAGTTATGACTATCTGTAGTGATCACTTATAATACCTATACAGTGTCATATGAAAATATAAATCTTTTTCTTTTTCTCAGACGTATATTGGGACACTGCTGGTTTCTATGAACCCATATATGGATCTTGATCTGTATACCCAACATCAGATGAACATGTACCAAGGTGTAAATTTAATTGAGCTGCCTCCACACATGTAAGACTGCACTTATTAAAACTATCTATACATATCAGTTGCAGAGTCATTTTTTGTTGTACTGCCCTATAAAAACCATCATGGTACCTTTTATATATAATCTCAAATCAACGCATATATTGCTGCTCTTGTCTGTTTCTTAGGTTTGTGAACATGTTGTCACTTTTCTCTCCTGCCTCATTCAGGCCTTTGGACATTGTAAAATGCTCTTGCTAAAGCTGGCAATATTTATTAGATATATTGGCAAAACCCCCCCCAAAAAAAAATCACTAAATTTTGCTAAAGTGGGAGAGAGCCAAACTTTGTGTCTTTTTGATTACAGTTTTCTGGTATAAATGGGTTGATAAATGTCCTTTTGTGCACATAGAATTGACTGTATCACTCTTTGTATTGTCTATTTTACTGCCTTTCTTCAGCTATGCAGTTGCAGATAATGCCTATAGGGTGATGTGCACAGAGAGGAACAATCACTGCATACTGATATCCGGAGAAAGTGGATCTGGAAAAACAGAGACATCAAAGAAAACCCTTCAGTATTTGGCTATGGCATGTCCAACCACAGAGAAGATTCACACAATCAGAGACAGGCTTCTCCTTTCGAATCCTGTCCTGGAGGTAACTACAGTACTGTTTATACATGCTATATATGTTTTATGGATTTAAGCACTTTTTACAAATATTTCATATTGATTTTTGTCAGGCTTTTGGAAATGCCAAAACTCTCTGTAATGACAACTCAAGCAGATTTGGAAAATATATGGATGTACAATTTGACTACAAGGTAAAATAAAACATCTGTCCATTGCCATGTCTCAGAAGGAGCTTTCATTTGAAAACATTTGAGATAATGAGATTGGGAGGGGATTAAAGGGGTTATCAACCCCTATAATGCCCCCCAAAATGCCCAGGCACCTCATACAGTATAAGTATAACCTGTATGAGGCATTATAGGTGTTGGATAACCCCTTTAAGGCTGTTACGATTCAGAGCCTCTTCATTGTCACCTTCATCTTTGTTCATGGTTCTGCAGGGTGCGCCGGCTGGAGGACATATTCTTAGCTATTTGATAGAGAAGTCACGGGTGGTCCATCAGAATCAAGGTGAGAGGAACTTCCACATATTCTATCAGTTATTGGAGGGAGGAGAAGATCATCTGATACGTTGGTTGGGCCTGGAGCGTAAACCTGAGCTTTATAGCTACCTTGTCCAAGTAAGAACACAATCTATGGGTCTTTTTTTAAAGTTTTTATATTAACTTAAATAAGATATATCTACAGTATTTTATTTTTCCTAACAAGGGTGAATGTGCCAAAGTAAGTACCATCTGTGACAAGTCAAACTGGAAGCTGGTACGTAGGGCTTTTACTATCATTGAGCTCACTGAGGCGGACATCGAGGTAAGAAACATGTGAGATGATGTGCCTGTTCACCATATAGTTTCTCATCACAATAAAGTAAATGACAGAAAAAGAAGATTGAAAATAGTTGGTGTACAAGACATTGCTGCAAATTACTGTATGTTAGAGGTATTCAAATATTCCTATTAAGGGTTATTTACACAACCATATGTATGTAAAAAATATGGATGACGTCCAGGCTGCATCCGTTTTTTTTGCGGATCCATTGTAACAATACCTATTCGTGTCAGCAAAATTGACAAGAATTGGACACGTATCTTTTTGCGGGACAGCAGAACGGACATAGGTGTGCTGTCCACATTTTTTGTGGCCCCATTGAAATGAATGGGTCTGCATCCAATCCGCAAAAAATACAGATTGCGGATCAAAATTACGGTTGTGTGAATGGGGCCTTTTCTGAACGACATATGCCTTTCAACCCAAGGTAAAAATGAATGTTTGCCCTGTACCTGACCTGAAATGCCACATATATCAATCGATCTTGACATGCAGAATGTTTCTTGTGTTTCCCTTTAAAACAATTGTCAAATTACCATATGTCCTCAATGTTCATATAGCTAAGTTAAAGGGGTTTTCACATAATCAAGAATTATCTGCTATCGACAGGATCACTTAGATCATTTTCACCACATGACGATGTGTGTTGCACAGGGGCGGACTGAGAACTTAAAGTGGCCCTGGAAAGAAACCTAAAAGTGGCCCCAATGTTGTAGATGGATCCAAGTTGACAGAAGGTGGGGCAACACAAGTAGATGGGGCCAGTACAATTTGGCTGGGTTAGCAATACCATAATGCAGCACAGAATAGTATCCCACAGAACCAAATATTCCAATGCAACACAAAATACCTCCCAGAAAATGTCTTTACCCTTAGCATGTTTCTTGGACTTTCTCTACAGTTCCCCCAGTAGTATGGACCCAGCCATCAGCAGTGAGGAAGACTTGCATGGCCATGTGGGCATTGGCCCACCAGGAAAATTCCCTGTAGGGTCTATGGCCAGTCTGCCCCTGTGTATGCATGTGTGTAGGGGGGCTGGATTCATGTAGAATGTAGTCAAGCACTCCATACAACTATACGGGAGGTACAAAAATTGGAGAGCACTTGACCGTTTCTGCAACTCCTATAGAGTTTGTAAGAAAATCAGCATGCAGGCTTGACCACAGCACCATGAAAAGTGCCCACAGTTATTATGTACAAATAAAAGGGAAACTTTAAACCCCTGCACTAGCGATCACTGGGGTTCCAACCATGGTGCCCCCTCAGATCTAACACTTATAATTGGCACTGTGGATAGCTGATAAATTTTGATTGTGGGTAATCTACTTTAATTTGGTGAATGAACAAGTAGGGCACAAATATTTGTACCATACTAGCATACAATCACATGAGGATTATTACGTTTTTTGTTGTTTTGTACTAGAATGAAATTAAAGGGGTTGTCTGCTTTTTACCATTGATAACCTATCCTCAGGATAGGTCACCAATATCAGATCGGCGGGAGTCCGACACCTGGCACCCCCGCCGATCAACTGTATGAGGAGACGGCGCGGACATACCGTCTCCCTTCTCTCTTCCTGTCCACTGCTGCTGTTTTTGACATAGACAACAGCAGCGGTGAACAGGAAGGGAGACTGGAGACGGCATGTGCACCGTCTCCTCATACAGCTGATTGGCAGGGTGCCAGGTGTCGGACCTAGGGGGTCATTTCCGAACTGATGTTCGCCAGTTTTCTAGTATAAATCTGTCGCAGATTTCTTTTCTTACGCCAGGTCTAAAAAACGGGGCGTGGGGTGGGAGGGGTTAGGTCAGCAGGGCCATCTCATTTAAATGTTTGATTCTTTAGTTTTTTATCATTTTGAAAACATTTTAAAACTTATATCAAGGCCCCTCCCAATTTACTACTGCAGTCTATGGGAATTCTCTGTAATTCCTGTTAAGACCTACCACAGGCTTAACAGGTATATTTAGTATGGCAGTCCTAAAAGCCTTCACAAGGGCCCAGGTCGTCATGGCAACTGCAGCATAAAAAGGTTAAATGACCAGGATAGGAGTTGGTTCCAGTGAGATGTTAGATGTATTATACAGCCAGCACCTGCTGCTTATGGATTGGGCTCAGCTTCTGAGCTCGCTCTATACAGTCTTTGCGCACCTCAGACAAACAGTTAGATCCAGATGCGTGACAGGATTAAAACACTAACATTGTGCAATTATATTTAAAGGGACACCATCAAAAAATTTTTATCATATATTACTATGTAATAATTTTTATGAATAAATGAGTGGATAGTTTTCTGGATATAAATTTTTGAAAACACGCCATGTATTCGACTTCTTGCCCTGGCTCTTAACTTCCTCCTTTGTTTGGACTTTTAGTGCCGCAAAAAGCCTAGTTTGACCTCAGTCAGACCATTCGTTGCAACTAGAGAGGGAAGGGGATGAATGACTCAAATACCTCATCATACATTACACTGAAAAGTGTAATGCCTTTCTGTGGACATCTTTATTTAGGCCTATCAGGAGAACAATAGTTCTGTTACCCAAAATCTACAATCTACTATTTTAGTAACAGATAACATATTTATTTCACAGAAGCAGTCAAATAAAGGAGTAAAGGAGTTTTCTCTCTCTGTGTTGACTACTACAGAATGAAAAAGCATTGCATTTTATTTTCGCTCAATTTCTTGTTCAATTATTTAGAATCTCTTTGGATTAGTAGCCAGTGTCTTGCATCTGGGGAACATAAAGTATGAGGAAGACAGCCATGGCCATGCCATAATTAAGAATGGCACACAAATCCAGCTGGTATCAAAGGTAGGTATAATCCTATGTCATGAAAATAATTTTTACTTAAAGGGGTTATCCCAAGGTGATAAATGTAGAATCTCTGGAGGTTGACTACTTGGGTCTAATTTCTAATGGAGCATTGTGCATATATTGTGCTCAGTTCCATTCACTTGCATGGGACTGATGTAGACAGTGTTCTGTCAGTTCTGTACAGGTGAATGTAGCAGTGGACTGTCATGTGCACTACCACTCCATTTAAACATGGTACTTGGGGTTCTCCATTCTCAGGATTGCTGGGGATCCCAGCAGTCAGACCCTTCACTAGGCATAACACAGTGCATCAGTCTTGCCTGGCAGACACTCCTGACATACCAGCTTCAGTAAATACTTGCATTCCCAATGAAATAACAAATCTGGAGTATCTTTTTCAATAACTCTGTGTTGTGATGTTTACCTCTTATTCCTTCTGGAAATATAGGAGTAGAATGCCAATAGGGTGGCTATTACTTCATCAGGAATTAAACATACATATCGGGAGAGATGAAAACCACTCCTGAAGAACTGTGACAAACTGCATATGGTAGAAAAAAAGAACTAGCCTAAGTGTTGCTTTCTGCTTTTTTTATCACAGCTTCTTGGAATTCCTGTGTCCCTGTTACAAGAGGCTTTAACACACAAGAAGATTGAAGCTAGATATGAGCAGGTTTGTTTTATAAGGTTATGTGTTGGATGATCATTTATAGTTCCCTCCAACAAAAAGTGAATAGTACGCTTTTATAGGGCTTCCATACCAACAATACCTGATCTCTCAATGATCTCTGCTTGCTCGACTTTTCAACACTATGTCACTACTGTATCTGTAGCAGGTCATCGTTGCAGCTAGTGATTGGCTGCAGCAGTAACATGCCTCTGTGTCAGAATGCTGGACCAGCAGGCAGATAGTGATGGGCGCAGTGGCGTAACTAGAAATGACTTGGCCCCACAGCAAATTTTTGAATGGGGCCCCCCTCCCCCAGTAAATTTTTTGTGCAACCCCTTCCTTTCATGCCACCCCCATTCCTGTGGCTAGTAAAGATCACTCTCTCAGACCAGGCCCGGCAGCTGTTCCATCCGTTCTCTAAACTGTCTATACTTTCACTGTATATAATTTCATTGTGTAATACTGTTGAGGGGGCCCTGACCAAATCTTTTAGTCCTCCTCCACCTGGATGGGCCCCTTCTGGGTCAGGGCCCCAAAGCAGCCGCTTCCCCTATAGCTACGCCCCTGGATGGGCAACTAGGCAGCATCACTACAGGAGTGGCGGGAAATCTGTGGGATGAGTACTGTTTTATTATGTTTAAACAGCACCCCCAGCACAATACAACATTTAAAAAACAATATGGGCTGATGATCAGGAATGAAAGTTAGTAAGAAAATGTGATTGGCTGATCATGAGCCAGTCTAAACATTCCACTGATCAGCCAGAATTTTTATGGGCATGGAATGGCTCGCTCTCACCATGTAAACAAGGAATGTGCCGCTAACAATGTGCAAACTCTATGGGGATGAAAGGTCATAGCAACGATCGCTTGTCCCCCATGCAGTTTGCATCAGTCCATGAAAAGGCTGTTTAAAGGGAATCTGTCACCAGCGACCTCCCTATCCTACTGTTTGCATAGATTTAGACCTAGCTGTGGTTCATCTGGTTAAAACGCTGGTTTTCTTTAATAGATCTGAGGCTCTATTCCCGAGTTATGATACTTTTTTCTTAATATGCAAATTAGGCCTTTAGTACAATGAAGGCATCGCCATTGCTCTCAATTGCACCCAAACACCACTCATTTTTATGACCAGCACCTCCCTTTGTGCTTTGCCACTGCCTGGTCCTGTCAATCAAAGCAGCTACGGAGGGGCTGACCACAGAAAGGAGTGGACCGTGGGTGCAACAAGAGTAATGGTGACACCTTCATTGCACCAAAGGCCTCATTTGCATATTAAGAAAAAGTATGATAACTCGGGAACGCAGCCTTGGATCAACAAAAGAAGAAGAGTGTAAATCAGATGAGCCACAGCTATGTGTGTATGTAAAGAGTTGGATAGGTCGCTGGTGAGTGGTCACTGACTCCCTTTAAATAAACCTCAATTAATGCGCTATATTGTCGATTGGCTCTTTTTATGTCCTGGCACTGGACCATATAAAAGGACCCTTAGAAGAATTTTCCAGTTTACATCAACATCCTTTAAAATAATTTTTTATGAATGTAATTGTCATTTTCTCATTTATTTATTTTACCTTCATTGCTCCTATCTTCCGGGCATATCTGTTAAAAACCATAAAATGAAAAAATTCCACGACATTCCCAGAAATGTAGATCAAATGTTGTGTTCTTTAATCACCAAAGCGATGCTTCAGTCCTCTTACTGGGACTTTTCTCAAGCATCTTAAAAACCACAGTAATCCTGGAAACCCCTTTAAGCTCTAAGAATGTCTTATCATGATTCTGCTCTCAGGTATTTATCGTTACTTCCAGGTTCTCAGTCCTCTGAACTTAGAGTTGGCCTACTATGCCCGTGATGCCCTTGCCAAAGCAATGTATGGGAGATCCTTCAGCTGGCTTGTTAATAAAATTAACGGATCTCTAGTTAATAAGGTAAAACATCGTATTTTTTGATACTTCTCATTGTATATTTCTAAAATAACATTTATTACTTTCTTTACTCTGGGAGAAAGACAAAAAAGTGGGCTTGGGAAATCAGAGAGTGAATGGTTGGATGGAAAGTTACTCAGGGGTCAGGTGAAGCCATGGCAGGAGGTACCATATTTTCATCCCTTGATGGCAGAACTGTGGTGACAAAGTGATGTGGATTGGCCATAGACGTCACAGGGAAATTTCCCGGTGGGCCGATGCCGAGGGTGCCGCCTGAGCCCTCCTCACAGCTGGCCAGTGGAAGTTTTTGGGGATGTATTTAGTGCTGCTGGCAGTATTTTGTGATGGACTGTGGTATTTGGCTCTATTGGGGTGGTATAATGTGCCACAATATGGTATTGCTGGTCCTGCCTTGCATCAATTTGGACTCAACTACAAAACGGGGCCACTTTTAATATTTTTTCCAGGGCCACTTCAAGTTCCCAGTCTGCCCCTGCCACTGGTCACCTGCCTGTCCCACAGGACACAGTTATGCCACATTCAGACACAGCAAGGTGCAGTACAATACATGTTTCATAAACCCCATTCACTTGTAGCAGATTTTTCCACTGTGGATTGGAGGATATGCTGTGGACTTTGAAATCCACAGTATGCCTGTTATGTCACAGACTTGCCACAGATTTTCACAGTGGATTTCAATTTCAACCTAGGATGCAAGGAACGAAATCAGTGGGCAAACCATGGCAAAACTTGCCTCAGAATCTGCATGTAACATATGAACATCTTTCTACGTATACCTTGTGGTTTTGTTGTGGAATAAGGGTGTGTCCACATGACGGAAATTTCATGCAGAAATCCAGTGCGTATTCTGATTCTGTTTGGGGCCAAAGGAAAATATGTCATAGCCCTATAGAGGAGCTGTCACCTCTCCTGACATGTCTGTTTTAGTAACTACTTGCATTCTCCATGCAATAGCAATTTTGGAGCATCTATTTTTACGGCTCTGTGATGTGCCATTCTTTTATTATTCCTCCTAGGAGTGTATGAATAAATTGCTGGAAGTCTGCAATGGAGTCCGACTGGGCATTTACAGTTGGGAGGTTTCCTTGCACAATTTGACACTGGCAGCACTAATGGATAGTGTCAGACTGTGCAGGGACACACTCCCTACTGGCAATACCCAGTTTGACTTTATTGTAGACTCCTGGAGCCATAATGTTTTTATGTTCCTTTTCACATAGCGATATGAGGGCCTGTTTTTTGCAGTAGAAATTGTACTTTCTAAAGGCACCATTTAATATTGCATAAGATGTAGTGGGAATCTAGAAAAAATTCCAACTGGGGTGGAATTGGAAAAAATATGTAATTCCACCACAGTTTTATGGGTTTTGTTTTTACTGCGTTCTCTATGTGGTAAAACTGAGCTGCGCCCTTAACTCTCTGGGACAGTCTAATTACAACGATACCACATTTGTATTGTTTTTCTTGTGCTTAAAAAAATAAAAACTTAATTTAAATTGAATTTCTTTTTCTTTTCATAGCCATATTCTGACCCCCATAACTTTTTTTATATTTATGTCTAAGGAGCTGTGTTAGAGCTCTTTTTTTTTGAGGGGCAGTCTGTAGTTTTCATAATATAATATCATTTTGGGGTGTGTATGATCTTGTTAACAACTTTTTATTCAATTTTTTGGATAGAGAAAGCGAAGAAAAAAAATTGCAAAATTGCCATTTAGATTTTTTTTGTTATGACATTCACGGTATGGGATAAACACTTCTATATTTTAATTGTTCAAGTGTTTTGGGATGTATCAGTGCATTATTTATTTCTATAGTTTATTTTTATTATGTGGAAAGGGAATGACTTTTTAAAAAATTTTAAGCCCCTCTAGGGGACCTGAACATGTATCATTAGATCACTTCTCCCATACACTACTCTGATTTATGCAGGATATTCTAATGTAGCAGTGTCACCTGCAGACCTCCATAGGAATATAACTCGCAGAGGCTCTAGCCTATCATCACCAATAAACAGCTTTCCCAATCTCAGCGCATCGCTCCTATGGAAAGCCACCTTAGATGCTGTGGTCACAACTGACCAGTTAAATATTGCTGATTGCAGACAGTAGCCCTGGGTGTCTGCTGTGTAAAACAGCAGAAAACCGGTGGCTATGGTACCTGCTCCGCTCTTGAACAGGCGCCATGTTTAAAGTTCCGACATCTACCAATCACATGTAACATCCTGCTCTTTAACTAATCTCTGCTGCCTTCATTCTGGAAAAGGAAGAAACACCATACAGCTCTCGATTTCTCATAAAATACTTTGTTCCTGAGCACTGGCCGAATTTGTGTGACCATGAAACACTAAAATAGAGATGATAAATTTTTAATATTCATGTATCAGTCATGTAGAAAATATGTCATTAAATTAGAAGTGGCCAAGTGGTGATGTGGTGATTTTTCCTCGTCCTATTCATATTTGAATGTGGTTGTATATTTATTTAAACACAACTCTGGTATTAATTACATGCAACTTTTATGTTGGACATCTTCTATGACATTGTGATAATACTTACTATGAACTTGAAATTAACAGGAACCACCAAAGAAAGCTGTAATTGGACTTTTGGACATCTATGGCTTTGAGGTTTTTGAAACAAACAGGTAAGTTGCTAACTCCACTTCCGAAAGTAATGTATCCTTAAATTCAGTAGTTTTGTTAAATTATTGGTGCTCTAATAATATCTTAATTTTTTCTTATTTAACTATATTTACCTTTTTTTAAATTAATATTTGTAATTGTATTATTGCTATTGATTCTTAGATTTTAACACTACATATTGTAAAAATGTACAGTTAGCCATCTATGTTTTCAGTTGGTTTATGTTCTGCTAGGGCACCACTATGTCATTTGCAAGTGGCTCACTGTGGGAGACAAAATTGTATACAACAACCCCAAAAACTCCAACATGGTCAGCATGGTTTTTTTTTCTGATAGGTTCCCTATCTATAATTTCATTGTAAGTCACGGAGAAGGTCACGCTGTCATGTAGTCTTAAAGGGGTTGTGAAAGAATGGGAGTGGGGGCTTTGGCAATCCTTCCATTTGGCCAGACCTGTAAAGGAAAGATTACTTACCTTATTGCTGGCGCTGGCTCCCCGATCCTTCTCCTCCAGGGCGGCAATGCTCCACTGGGCTCTCTCAATGTCAACATCTAGTTTGATATCGCTGCAGCCAATCACTGGCTGTGGCAGTGACTAGTTCTACTCAAATCATGACAAATGATCACATGATGCAAGTGGATTCGGTCTCTGCCATGGCCAGTGATTGGCTGCACTGATGTCAAACCGGCCATTTTTTCCTTCACAGGTCCACCCCCCTCCCCCCATTCTTGCACAAACCCTTTAAGTCATACAGTTAAAATATGATGTTATTATTTCTACTTTTATTGCTAATAGTAAATATATATATATATTTTAATTGCATTGTAATACTGTATCAATTTCTCCAGCTTTGAGCAGTTCTGCATTAATTACTGCAATGAAAAACTGCAGCAGCTCTTCATTGCTATGACACTAAAGGCAGAGCAAGAAGAATATGAAACAGAGGGAATTGAGGTACTGTACAATATCTGCATATTTTTGGGGAATATTTGTTATAGCAATAGTAGCAATTTTTTCTAATTTAGGTTCTGTAAGAAGGTACCCGAAATCATCGTGGATGGAAGGTATGTGTCACCAAGGTTCCTGGCCTCGGTGAAGTAAGAGCCGGTATTTTATGTGTCAGCAGCAGCTGTTGCTAATTGACACCTTGAGATTTAGCATGGCTGTCATAGCTGATCTGGAACGGCTCTTACTGGGAGTAGTCAAAGTGCTGGGTGGGTGACTACTCCCCATGTTCCAGGCCGGGTTGTGCCAGGCATAAAAACCAGCCAGCACTGCCAGGTGGTTGGATTTACCTCCCTCTGACAGTGGAGCTCAGGAGTCTGTGCGCTGTGAACTGAGGGCTGTGCTGTGATTTGAGGTTTGAGCCTGGCTGGAGGACTTGGCGTACAGACCGCTTATGGACTTGATGAGGCTGAACTGCTAACAGGGTGTGAATTAACATCCAGGAAAAAAGGTGACTTTTATTGTTTATGGACTTTCCTTGTGTGTGAACAAACACCAAGCCACCTGCGTTTTATGATTCACCTTATCAGCATTTTGTTATACACCAATGTGTTAATAAACACCGCTGTTTGATTCAAGAACTGTGTACTTTGCCTCTATACTGCATCCGCTAGTCCTAACTACCAGAGCGAATCCCCAGAGTTCCCAAATTGGTGTAGTGCTCTTCTGGAAATGTATACTATATGATTTCATGTTTGTATATTTTTGCTTTTGACACTTCAGTGCAGCTGCAGTCTGATCATATAATCCACAACTGGAGCTCACAGATAATTATTGTCTGCCTCATTTTATTTATTTATTTTTTATAACCAAAAGGCTTAAAATTTATATTGTTACATACATGGAAAATAAAGGATGCATGAGTTAAATTATACACGTCTCAGTGTTAAGCAAGGAGCTATCTATCTCAATTAACTGTCTCTTAACAAAGAAATCCACCTGTACATTACGGTGTTAATTATAATCAACTTGAATACCTCATGCAAAAAAGGGTCAAAATATATATAGAGATGTGTGAGGAAGTTCCCTTGAACTCAAGTGAAATGATAGTTCTCCAAATTTACTCCGACACAAATTGATGAATATCATGGCTTCTAGTAAAATTCAGCCACGGTTCCCAGATCCTATAATATCTGGCCGCGCACGCTCCTGTAATTGATCCCAGTTCCTCCAGCCTGGCTAACTGACCCACCTTCTGCATCCAATGTGTCAAAGCGCCTTCGTTTGTCTCCAGTATAGTGGTATCATGCTTTTAGCAATTAGAATCATCTGTTTCCAGAGAGTGGCATTGAAGGTAGGTGTAGAGTTGGGCAGTGAATTTAGAAATAGTAGTTGTGGTGCCAAGGACGGAGATCTCAGACATACTTTGTCTATTACCCTTTTCACTTTGATCCAAAATGGTTTTATCAAGGTGCATTCCCATCATATATGTATTGGCATCTCCAACATGACGCGGGTATAAGGGGGTTCATAGCGTGTAAGACCACTGGAGTTTTGTCCATCTACTAACTACTTTGTATGAAGACTCTTGCATAGTGATACATCTAGATGGCCCACATGAGTTTTTGTATAGGTTTAAAATATCATGTTTAGAAAGCTTGATATTTAGTTCTCTTTCCCACGCGTCAATATATGCAGGAGTCTGACCCTCTAGATGTTTTGTTAGTATTTTTCAAATGTTGGAAATCAGTTTCGGTATGGTTGCTGTGTGTGCAGCTAATCTTTCGAGATCATGATGTTCTCTTTCTAACATGTGTGTCATAAATTTTACCGGTATATTTTTTAAGTTGAATAAAAACTTAGAATAAGTCAGTGGATCAATCTTAATCTGTGAAATTTTGGACTGGAAAACATCTAATTCCGGAAAAGCACCATCCACCAGCATATCATCCACCTTGTATCTATTTAATATCCTCTGGTTTCCAGTCCCAGTGGTGTTGAAGGGCATGTTTAGGCCCAAAAGATCACCCAAACTGAGAAGCGGGGAGGGATGTTCCCAAAAGGTTAGAAGGAAGTTGTGAACCTGTCCATATTGAGAGAGGGACCTTCGTACGTATAGTTTGTATGAAGGGAATTTATACCAATCTAATATCCTAGTCAATTGTACTTGTATAGATTTACTATGTCCGGGAAACCTATACCACCCAAGTTTTTGGGTTTACTCAGAGTGGACAGGGCCACTCTACACATTCCTTCGAATTCTACTTTGTCAACTTCGATTTGCTCATCTCTAATTATGATCCTGAATACGGTTTAATATGATGTTCAGCCGAATCTCTGTAGGAATGGAGCTCATGAGCAGATGTGGCTAATAAGCAGCAGCACTTGTTTGCAGTCTCCATTACCACAACCCCACATTACCACAGTCTATCTTGTCCATCCTCTCTGTACCTTATGTCTCCTCATGCACTCTATTCCTACAGAGATTCAGCTAAAGCTCTTATCATCTGTATTCAGGATCATAATCCCTGACAAGTAGGAGAGGAGGATGAGGCAGTTCTTTACGTCAGTGTTGTGAAGTAACTTGTCCTCCTGTATGATTAGGACAGGCCTTGTGTGCCCTAATAGGACAGCGATCATTTTGTTTCTCCTAATCATTGCTCCCTAGACAAAACGAGCCATTATAACTAATGAAAGGTATTTGGGAATATATTTATAATAAAGTAATATTTACGTAATTCCATTTTCTTAATTCCCGGAGAACCCCTTTAAAGTACAGTTTGCAGCTATATGATATTTCATATGGACAAAAGTTAATAAATGTGTTCATTCTTAACAGTGGGAACCCGTCCAGTATTTCGACAACAAAATTATTTGTGACTTAATTGAAGAGAAGCACAAGGGAATCATCGCTATAATGGTAATTTATAACACTTTAGTCTCTAATCCTGCTGACAATTCCTCCTGCTCCTCCAATTAATCATTATACAAAAAGTAATCACCAGCCTGTAATCAAGCTCTGCGGTCCCATGAAGCCGAGATCAGTACTTTTAGAACCTCTATGAAATAATGAGGGATGTTGTGACCCACATTGTCTGTTACTAAGCAGGAGTTGGAATGTGCTCATCATATCTCGTCGTAAGGGCTCCTAAATATCAAATTCAGACTTTTAAAACAAAATATTTGTTGATATTTTATAAAATATTGGTGGTTATATGAAAAAACAAAACATTTATTTAATAATGTATTTATCTTCTTAACCTCTTCATGCATTTGGACATAACTTTGCATCCAAATTGCAAGTAATTTACTGCATTTGGACGTACAGTCACATCCAATCTGCTTACCGGGGCTGTGACAAATGGCTAGTCTCTGCAGACTAACCAATCTGAGCGTTTCATTGAGAAAATGCTGGTTTTAGGCTGTGATCTCCATGCTGGAGATTTAAGCCTGAAATCAGGCATGACTGCCACTGTGCCCCCTGATCATTTTAGTGCCCCCAGATGCCCCCTTGTCCCCCATATGCCTCCATTGTTCCTGATGCCTTCTGACGCATCTTCTTCTGTGCCTGCTGTGATGGCAACTGCAGCCATCAGCAGAGAGTGTCAGCTGTAACTTACAGCTGACACACTGCTGCTACGGCCGAAATCTGTGCTGGCACCGATCTCGACAGTTTAACCCTATAGATGCCGTGGTCAGTAGCCGCCCACAGTATCCATGTGGTTGAGAGAGAGGGAGTCCCCTCTATCTTCCATTGGGTCGCCGCTTCTGCGATGGCAGCGGCTAGGGATGAGCGATTTTTAAGATCCAGTGGACCTGATGGCTATACAGTGCATTGCAGTAGTCATCTATTGCAATACTCTGTTGTCACGGCCTATGGTGTGCGCTGTGACACTTTTGCTACACTTGCGGTTGCCCGTGGCAACGTGTTGCTGTGAGCATGCGGTGGCAGTGTCTCGGCCTTCTGGGTGATTGCCCTGACATGGTTGCCACGCATGTTGTTGCCTGCAGCAACGTGTAGCTTTCTATGCTTGTGTGTGCACTTCCCCTTTAAGTGGCTTCCTTCCCTTGTCTGGTGTTGGAAGGGTTAACTCCCTTCCTAGTGTTTTGTTAACATTGGGTTTTTGTGTGTGTGGGTGTGGCTGCTTGGGCTATTTAGCCTCTGCTGGATGCCTGAAGCTGAGGGATACTCCAGCCATGGTGTATGCTGGAGCTATCCTCCTGGTCTTCATATTCCATCTGTCCAGTGAGGGCCACCCTTGTGGTCATAGATGTTTTTATGGTGTCTCACGTTTATTGCAGCTATGGGTGTCCTGGGTTCCTGTGTGGTTGTGGTGTGTGGTCCTCAGGGTCTGATCAGCCTCAGGTACATGGCAGTCTGGACGCCTTTGTAAGACGTCCGGTTGCCATGGCAGCCATCGGCCGCTGTTAGGGATGAGCGAATAGACTTTGGATGAAACATCTGTTGTCGATTCGCATAAAACTTTGTTCTAATACTGTACGGAGCAGGAGCTCCATACAGTATTAGAATGTATTGGCTCCAATAAGCCGAAGTTATAGCCATCAAAAAATAATGTAAAAAACACTGACGGAATTGCTGTTTTTGTCACCTCACCTCTACAAAAAAAATAAACAAGTGATCAAAAAGTCGTATGTACCCCAAAATGATACCAATAAAAACTGCAACCCGTCCTGCAAAAAACAAGTCCCTACACAGCTACATTGGTGAAAAAATGTAAATGTTTTAAATTGCAATTTTTTCCCACTTCACCTCCGCAGAAAAATGGTATAAAAAGTGATCAAAAAGACATATGTACCCAAAAATTATACCATTCAAAATTACAGCACATCCCGCAAAAAAGCAAGCCCCCACACAGCTACATTGGTGAAAAAATTTAAATGTTATGGCCCCTAAAAAAAAATTCAGAAAATTACATGTTAGAAAATCCTGATGTCACTCCTTCCCTTCTGAGTGCTGCTGCGCCCCCAAACAGTGGTTTACGACCACATATATGGTGTTGCTGTATTCAGGAAAAAAAAATTCATAACAAATAGTGGAGTGCATTTTCTCCTGTTACCCCTTGTGAAAATAAAAAAAATGGGGCTAAAGCAACATTAGTTAATTTTTCATATTCACAGCCATGTGTTTATAAATTCTATGAAAAGCTTGTTGGGTCAAAGCATTCAGTTCACCCCTAGATTTATTCCTTGAGGGGGTTAGTTTCCAAAATGGGGTCACTTTTTGGGGTTTTCCTTCTGGGGGTACCTCACGGTCTCTTCAAATGTGACATAGCACCTGAAAACCATTCCAGCAAAATCTGCCCTCCTTTAACAATATGGCGCTCCTTTCCTTCTGCGCCTTGCCGTGTGCCCATACAACAGTTTACGACCACATATGGGGTGTTTCTGTAAACTGCAGAATCAGGGTAATAAATATTGGGGTTTGTTTGGCTGTTAACCCTTGCAGTGTTACAGGAAAAATGGATTCAAATGGAAAATCTGCACAAAAAAAAATATATAATTTTAAAATTTCCCCTCTATTTTGCTTTCATTCTTGTGGAATACCTAAAGGGTTAACAGTTTGTAAAATCAGTTTAGAGGGGTGTGGTTTCTAAAATGGGGTAATTTATGGGTGGTGTCTACTATGTACGCTCCACAAAGTGATTTCATAACTCAACTGGTCCTTAAAAAAGTGGGTTTTGACAATTTTCTTAAAAATTTTCAAATTTGCTTCTAAACTTCTAAGCCTTCTAACTTCCTTAAAAAATAAAATGACATTTACAAAATGATCCAAACATAAAGTAGACATATGGGGAATGTTACATAATAACTATTTTATGAAGTATCACTATCTGTCTTAAAAGCGGAGAAATTTTAATTTTGAAAAGCAAATTTTAGGCAAATTTGGGATTTTTATGCATAAAGGTAAAATGTATCAACTCAAATTTACCACTAACATGAAGTATGATGTATCACGAGAAATCAATTTCTGATTGGCTTGGATAAGTAAAAGCATTCCAAAGTTATTACCACATAAACTGAAACATGTCAGATTTGAAAAATGGGGCTCCGGCACTTGGTCCAATCTGGCTGTCGCTTGAATGGGTTAAAGGGGTTGTGCAGTGGCATAATATTGAAGACTATGCTCAGGATAGGTCATCCATATCAGATTGGCAGGTGTCTGATCACAGGGGGTGCCGACAGTAGGACCCCCGCCGATATGATAACCTATTGTGAGGATAGGTCATCAATATTATGCCACTGCACAACCCTTTAAATAAGATTTCTCACATATATTCAATTAGCATATGCAAAGAAAAAGCTGATATAATGTTATCACAAAAACCTCTTGCATATGATCTCATCATGTTTTTCTTTATCTTACACTAGCAGAAAGACCCGGCTTCGCACGGGTATATTTCATCCATTTCATTTAATGTTTGTGTGTGTCGTTAAAAGATAACAGTGACCTTTACAGCACCATGCCCCTTTAACAGTGAAGTCCACAGTCCCTAACCCCTTAACACTGACCCCCCCCCCCACTGTGCCTCGCCACTTTAAAATGGGATCTCCACAGCAGCCCATCCCCTTAACTTTGACCCTCACAGTACCCCGCCCCTTTAACAGTGAGTTTCACAGCACTCCACTCCCTTGACAGTGACCTCCTCAGGTGCCCGCCCCCTTAACAGTGACCTCCACAGTACCCTGCTACCTTAACAGTGACCTCCACAGCAGTTGCCACTTGAATAGTGGCCCCTGCCATCTTAAGAGTGACCTCCACAGTGTCCGCCCCTTTAACAGTGACCTCCACAGCGGCCTGCCCCTTAACAGTAACATCCACAGTGAATGCCCTCACCTCCACAGCGCCCTGCTCCTTTAATGCTAGGGCTACACGAAGACATGTGCCGTGCTACATTTTGTCTCAACAATTTTTATAATGATAGGCTATGGTGTCGCGCTGCGACATGTGACATGCTGCCCAGTCATAAGGTTTTGGAACCGCGCTGCTGGAAACTATGTGTTCCGGTCACAAATGGATGGTGCAAGGGTATCAGCCCCTCTCATCGACACCATCTTCAGGGGCGATGGCCTGAAGAAGCGAGGCAGCGAAACCCGGGTCGGGCAGGAACGTGACGATCACTTTGTATTTTTATGCCTTTTGTCTACTGACCTGTTAGGAGTAGGTCTGGGAGGATCGTATCCTTTGGGTGTCGATGAGAGGGGCTGATACCCTTGCACCATCCATTTGTGACCGGAACACATAGTTTCCAGCAGCGCGGTTCCAAAACCTTATGACTTGCCTTTGCCAGTGTGAACAACCTACCACACGATTCCGGGACCAGCAGCAGCGCAAGTAATTGTCCGTGTTGGGACACAGGACTGACTTTCTGTTCTATTTTGTATGTGACATGCTGCGACTGCGACACGACAGTTGCAAAAAACCCATCCATGTCACATGTCGCAGTGCAACACCATGGACTATCATTATAAAAATTGTCGCGAGACATTGGTGCGACATCAAGGTCGCGTGACACATGTCGTCGTGTAGCCCTAGCCTAAAGCTGACCTATAGCAGTGAAGAAAAATGGCTGGGTTGTTATGGAAACCTGGAGTAAAACTGTGTGTATGTGGAGACTAAGGGCCATGCGAGCTTTTATTGGCTGATAAGGGACATGTGACCGTGCGTATGGCAGTTGGGATTTGAAGAGAAAGACTTGCCAGCTTGTATTGGCTACTGCAGGTCATTTTTGGGAATATCCTAGGAACGGTACGTCCTAGAGAGCTGAGACTCCTACAAGATTTCTTTCCAGGTAGCAAGGGATGTGTATACCAAGTTTCATTGAAATCGATGGTTGCGTTTTTGAGTGATCACGGAACATACATACATATGTCATTTATATTTATATATATATATATATATATATATATACACTGCTCAAAAAAATAAAGGGAACACAAAAATAACACATCCTAGATCTGAGTTAATTAAATATTCTTCTGAAATACTTTGTTCTTTACATAGTTGAATATGCTGACAACAAAATCACACAAAAATGGAAATCAAATTTTTCAACCCATGGAGGTCTGGATTTGGAGTCGCACTCAAAATTAAAGTGGAAAAACACACAACAGGCTGATCCAACTTTGATGTAATGTCCTTAAAACAAGTCAAAATGAGGCTCAGTAGTGTGTGTGGCCTCCACGTGCCTGTATGACCTCCCTACAACGCCTGTGCATGCTCCTGATGAGGTGGCAGACGGTCTCCTGAGGGATCTCCTCCCAGACCTGGACTAAAGCATCTGCCAACTCCTGGACAGTCTGTGGTGCAACGTGACGTTGGTGGATAGAGCGAGACATGATGTCCCAGATGTGCTCAATGGGATTCAGGTCTGGGGAACGGGCGGGCCAGTCCATAGCATCAATGCCTTCGGCTTGCAGGAACTGCTGACACACTCCAGCCACATGAGGTCTAGTATTGTCTTGCATTAGGAGGAACCCAGGGCCAACCGCACCAGCATATGGTCTCACAAGGGGTCTGAGGATCTCATCTCAGTACCTAATGGCAGTCAGGCTACCACTGGTGAGCACATGGAGGGCTGTGCGGCCCTCCAAAGAAATGCCACCCCACACCATTACTGACCCAATGCCAAACCGGTCATGCTGGAGGATGTTGCAGGCAGCAGAACGTTCTCCACGGCGTCTCCAGACTCTGTCACGTCTGTCACATGTGCTCAGTGTGAACCTGCTTTCATCTGTGAAGAGCACAGGGCGCCAGTGGTGAATTTGCCAATCTTGGTGTTCTCTGGCAAATGCCAAACGTCCTGCACGGTGTTGGGCTGTAAGCACAACCCCCACCTGTGGACGTCGGGCCCTCATATCACCCTCATGGAGTCTGTTTCTGACCGTTTGAGCAGACACATGCACATTTGTGGCCTGCTGGAGGTCATTTTGCAGGGCTCTGGCAGTGCTCCTCCTGTTCCTCCTTGCACAAAGGAGGAGGTAGCGGTCCTGCTGCTGGGTTGTTGCCCTCTTACGGCCTCCTCCACGTCTCCTGATGTACTGGCCTGTCTCCTGGTAGCGCCTCCATGCTCTGGACACTACGCTGACAGACACAGCAAACCTTCATGCCACAGCTCGCATTGATGTGCCATCCTGGATAAGCTGTGCTACCTGAGCCACTTGTGTGGGTTGTAGACTCCGTCTCATGCTATCACTAGAGTGAAAGCACCGCCAGCATTCAAAAGTGACCAAAACATCAGCCAGGAAGCATAGGAACTGAGAAGTGGTCTGTGTCACCACATGCAGAACCACTCCTTTATTGGGGGTGTCTTGCTAATTGCCTATAATTTCCACCTGTTGTCTATCCCATTTGCACAACAGCATGTGAAATTGATTGTCACTCAGTGTTGCTTCCTAAGTGGACAGTTTGATTTCACAGAAGTGTGATTGACTTGGAGTTACATTGTGTTGTTTAAGTGTTCCCTTTATTTTTTTGAGCAGTGTATATACATATATATATATATATACAGTACAGACCAAAAGTTTGGACACACCTTCTCATTCAAAGAGTTTTCTTTATTTTCATGACTATGAAAATATTAGATTCACACTGAAGGCATCAAAACTATGAATTAACAAATGTGGAATTATATACATAACAAACAAGTGTGAAACAACTGAAAATATGTCATATTCTAGGTTCTTCGAGGTAGCCACCTTTTGCTTTGATTACTGCTTTGCACACTCTTGGCATTCTCTTGATGAGCTTCAAGAGGTAGTCCCCTGAAATGGTTTTCACTTCACAGGTGTGCCCTGTCAGGTTTAATAAGTGGGATTTATTGCCTTATAAATGGGGTTGGGACCATCAGTTGCGTTGAGGAGAAGTCAGGTGGATACACAGCTGATAGTCCTACTGAATAGACTATTAGAATTGGTATTATGGCAAGAAAAAGCAGCTAAGTAAAGAAAAACGAGTGGCCATCATTACTTTAAGAAATGAAGGTCAGTCAGTCAGCCGAAAAATTGGGAAAACTTTGAAAGTAAGGGCTATTTGACCATGAAGGAGAGTGATGGGGTGCTGCGCCAGATGACCTGGCCTCCACAGTCACCGGACCTGAACCCAATCAAGATGGTTTGGGGTGAGCTGGACCGCAGAGTGAAGGCAAAAGGGCCAACAAGTGCTAAGCATCTCTGGGAACTCCTTCAAGACTGTTGGAAGACCATTTCAGGGGACTACCTCTTGAAGCTCATCAAGAGAATGCCAAGAGTGTGCAAAGCAGTAATCAAAGCAAAAGGTGGCTACTTTGAAGAATCTAGAATATGACATATTTTCAGTTGTTTCACACTTGTTTGTTATGTATATTATTCCACATGTGTTAATTCATAGTTTTGATGCCTTCATAGTCATGAAAATAAAGAAAACTCTTTGAATGAGAAGGTGTGTCCAAACTTTTGGTCTGTACTGTATATTTATTATTATTATTATTATTATTATTATTATTATTATTATTATTATTTTATTATATTAGCCAATATGTTTGCAGCAGTGTATATGACTACTAGATCTCCAATCTGTGGAGACTGTCAGGGCATGCTGGGAGTTGTAGTTTCATAACAGCTAGAGAGAGTGAGTACCACAGCTCTAGGTGGTATATACCAATGTATGGTATAGCAAGTACTATATGTCCCTGTACATACCAGTGCTTTGTACATTCGTGACCTGTCAGATCCGTATTGGAAGGTTTACCCAAGGATGATATCTAACAGGCTATGATTTATCTGTTGCAGTAGATTTGTATCCAGCTCAGGTTGGATAATAAATGTGGTGCAGAGATAGACACTTTCTCTGACTCTATATCAACTGTTGGTTGGCTTACTTTGAGACAGAATTATACACCAGAATTATGGTGCAATTTTGACGCAAAAGCCACATCTTAGGCCACGTTCCCTTTCACACAAAAACACACTCACATTTGCTAAGTTCCATCACCTTTTTGAGCAGGTCCAAAAATGTCAGAAACCCTAGTTGAATCAAATTGTACGAAAAATGCAGATTGTAGGCGAAGATAAGGTTAGTAGATCTAGGCCATTGAGTATGTTCCCTCTGCTTCTGTTGTAGGATGAAGAATGTTTACGTCCCGGGGAAGCCACTGATCTTAGCTTTCTAGCAAAGCTGGAAGAAAAGGTTGGAGATCACCCTCACTTTACGACGTAAGCACAAGATCTTTGGTCTTCAGGATTATATTATTATCTAGAAGTATAAAAACTTTTAGTAAAAGCATGTTAACAAAAATTATTCACAGAAGAGACAACATATAAGACCTCACAGACTACAATGCATTTATAGAAAACTGTATGTACAGTTGGTGTTAACCTACAGTAGATGGCTTATTTCCTCATATGCACTAAAATAGAAAAACCATAGCACAGTCTCCTACGTCAACTCTACTACCCCACCATGTCATGGTGACCTGTCTTGTGCCATCTATCCCAACCAAATGTAGTTTTCTTTCATTGACTGATTGAAGACAGAAATGGCTTTCATTCGTTTTATTCCACATGTACAGTAGCAGCTTTTTGTATAGTACTGCTGAGATTCTTGATCATCTGATGTGTACTTCACAGCCGCAAACTTGCCGGCCCTGGAGCCAGGATTTCAATAGACTGGGTAGATTTCCAGTTAATCCACTATGCGGGAGAAGTTACATATTGTGCTGTAGGTAAGCAAGACGCGGTATTGATTTCAATAAGTGTAGCAAATGATCACATTTTAAAAAATATCTTGTTTTTTCCCTTTTTTACTGATTTGTGTGGACTTAGTTGTGATAAATAAGTAATCATAGACTTCACCACTTCACATTCTAGAGCCTGTTTGTCACTTCTCAAATAGTCTTCAATGCCACAATCCCGGCTGCTGCTAAACATCAATCAAAATTATTATTTTTATGTCTATGGCAGACAAAATTACAATAGCAAGAAGTGACTGAGGTAAAAGAATCAAGGATAGTTAAGATATATAATTAATATATCTTATATAGAGAATAATACATATTCAAACAAGAATTTATTATACATCTATAAGGTAGCAAACAGATGAAAAATGTTGGTTTTTCTTAGTATGTTCTTAACTACATGTATCCCAAAACCAATGACCATTGGAGTTCTGGGGGCTGCCTAACATGAATGACCGCTTCTTCCCTTTTTCCGCCCCTTCTATTCTCTGCCATGAGTTCCTTTGTTTTCCCCCCTTCTTATTGTTTCTATTAAGCACCTTGTGTTTGCTCTGGTGTATTTTATGAAGGTTGTAAAGGTTACAGTTGATATCTCTACAGCTATGAATGCTTAAAAAACATATACCGGTATATATATTATATATTATATAATGTTGGCATGTTTTGCTATTTTATTGCAATTCTAGGTTAGCTGATATTATGGTTTAAGTTTTATACATTGGGTGTAGATATGGGATATACGGTAGTGCTGCCTCCAGGAAAAGTTTTGCAGACACAGCACTCCCCTTTACTGGGGAGAAGTAGTGGGCCCTATCCAGCCACACAGGTTATACACCCCTGCCAGTAACCCTACCAGGCTCCAGCACTACATCTCAGAAGTTATCCCCACACTGACTGTCTCAAATTTGTGGCTGTTAGGCAACCAGCAGAGCCCGCCTATCATGTTCCTGTTAGGAAGCTCCATTCCAGCTGTCCCAAGTCAACCAGTGCCAAAGGTGAAATGGTTTATTTAAAGGGGTTATGCCCAGAGTCATGTAAAAAATGAAAATCAGACATCACATAGTACATGACAATACCTTTATAACAAAGCTACAACCAGCTCTGTACCTCACATGTACCCAGAGATCTTCCCATTCATTTCTTTCTTCCAATTGCTCTTCTAGACCCTCTTTAGGCTAGCAGCTCAGGGAGGGGTGTGCTTTCCGTTACATCTCTCTCTCTCTATTACAGCTCAAAGGGTGTGTCCTTTCTGCTATTGCTTTCTCCCCATCACAGCTCAAGACGTGTGTCCTTTCTGCTACGGCTCTCTACGAGAAACTGCCACAGCTTTTAACAGTACACAGTGGCGTCGCCAGGGGGGGGCCAGAGGGGGCCACGGCCCCCCCACATCATGCTGTGCCCCCCATGTGCCCCCCCCAACTAAAATGCCCCCCCCCCCTAATTGAGCCGCCGCCGCCGGGCACAGGGAGATGAGCGCTTCCATTGCGCTCATCTCCATTGTAATCTGCCTGTGCCAGCGGAGGTGCAGGGGAGGGAGAGGCGTGTCCCTTACCCTTCCTCTGATAGGCTGCCGGCCTAGTGTCTGCAGCCTATCAGAGGCCGGCGCAGGAGCCTTACAGCGCGGGACACAGGAAGAGTCTGCATCGCTGACACTGAGGTAAGTATAAGTGTTTTGTTTTTTTGTTTTTTTTTACAATAGTGTTACTGGCACATTGGGGGGGCTTATTACAATGGGGGGGGACTTAATACTGGCACATGATGGGGGGGACTTAAAACTGGCACATGATGATGGGGGGGACTTAATACTGGCACATGATGATGGGGGGGACTTAATACTGGCACATGATGGGGGGGGACTTAATACTGACACATGATGGGGGGACAATACTGGCACATGATGATGGGGGGACTTAATACTGGCACATGATGATGGGGGGACTTAATACTGGCACATGATGGGGGGACTTAATACTGGCACATGATGATGGGGGTCTTAATATTGGCACGATGGGGGGCTTAATACTGGCACATGATGGGGGGGCTTAATACTGGCACATGATGGGGGGGCTTAATACTGGCACATGATGGGGGGGCTTAATACTGGCACATGATGGGGGGGGGCTTAATACTGGCACGTAATGGGGGGGCTTATTACTGGCACGTGATGGGAGGCTTATTACTGACACGTGATGGGGGCTTATTACTGGCACGTGATGGGGGGCTTATTACTGGCACGTGATTGGGGGCTTATTACTGGCACGTGATGGGGGGCTTATTACTGGCACGTGATAGGGGCTTATTACTGGCACGTGATGGGGGCTTATTACTTGCACGTAATGGGGGGGCTTATTACTAGCACGTAATGGGGGGCTTATTACTGGCACGTGATGGGGGCTTATTACTGGCACATTGGGGGGCTCTTGTTACTGGCAGTGGCACGTTATTGAGGGCACTTATTACTGGCACATTATTGGTAGGCACTATAGGGGCATCTACTGAGGCCACAAAGAAGGGGTGTTTTATATGGGGGCTCTGTACAGTAGCATTTTATACTGGGACACATTATGGTGGGTACTATGGAGTCATCTACGGGGGGCACTAAGAAGGGGTATTTTATACTTGCAAATTATGGGGGACACTGAGGGCATCTACTGGGGCACGATATATGGGGCATTTTATACTGCTACATTATGGGGGGCACTAGGAGGAAGGGGGAGAGGAGCACTATGGGGGCATTTACTGGGGGCACTATATAGGGGTATTTTATACTGGCACATTATGGGGGACATTAGCTCAACTGGGGGCATAAGGGGGTATGTTTTGCACATTATAAGGAGAATTATTTCTACTGGGGGGCATTATGGTGGGTTTTATTACTCCCCCATGGTATGACCCCCTAGTAGAAGCACAGCCTCTCTCTGCTCTGCTATCCCTCTGCCCCTTCTCCAAATCCTTATTATGAAATCTTTCTCATTAGGAAAAAACACAACATCAGCTCCACCGAGCCCCCGGCCAAGTTTTGAAGTGGTGTCCGAGATCCCCAAGGGCCAAGCCAAGTAACTAAGTGTTCATGTGAAATATGTTTATTTTATATATGTACACTCCTGTGAGAGGCGGGGAGGGAGATCTGTGGATGACACTGTTATAGGGAGGGAGATCTGTGGATGACACTGTTATGGAGGGGGAAATGGGGATGACACTGTCATGGGGTGGATCTGTGGATGACACATATAGCATAAGATGCTATATACGGTATGTGGCATCCACAGATCCCCCCCATAGCAGTGTCATCCACAGATCCCCCTCTCTATAAAAGTGTCATCCACAGACAGCTGGACTTTTCTTCCCTGTTGCAGTTTTAGGTATTGGGTAAAGTATTGCAGCATTTCTAAGCGTACTTGTGTAAATGTATCGTTGTTATAGCTGCCCCCCCTACTTTTGTCCTGGCCCCCAGTGTGCCCCCCCAAAATTTGAAAGCTAGAGACGCCACTGACAGTACATATGGCTGGTGGTAGTGGAAAAATGGAACATGTGTGACCACCTCAGTAGATGGACGTGTACATTACTATACAGATGAAACACCAGGGGGCACCATTATAATGAAGATATTATCTAAAAACTGAAAGAAAGTCTATTACCAGTGACCTCCCTATCCAACCATTTGCATAGCTGTAGTTCACATGATTGAAGAGCTGTTTTTCTTAGGCTACTTTCTCGCGTTTGGTGCGGATCTATCATGGATCTGCACAGACGGATCCGTTCAGATAATACAAACGTCTGCATCTGTTCCGAACGGATCCCAATGTAATATCTTTAACATAGCCAAGACGGATCCGTCATGAACACCATTGAAAGTCAATGGAGGACGGATACTTCTATTGTGCCAGATTGTGTCATAGAAAACGTATCCGTCCCCATTGACTTACATTGTGTGCCAGGACGGATCCGTCCCGTTGACTTACATTGTGTGTCAGAACGGATCTGTTTGGTGTCGGTCTGATGAAACTGAGCCAAAGCGCTGCAAGCAGCGTTTTGGTGTCGGCCTCCAAAGAGGAATGGAGACGGAACGGAGGCAAACTGATGCATTCTGAGCGGATCCTTATCCATTCAGAATGCATTAGGGCAAAACTGATCCATTTTGGACTGCTTGTGAGAGCCCTGAACGGATCTCCCAAACGGAAAGCCAAAACGCCAGTGTGAAAGTAGCCTTAGGTTGATCTGAGGCTCTGTTCCTGAGTTATGATACTTTTCCCGAATATGCAAATTATGTTTTTGTTGCAACAAGCGTGTCACCGTTGCGGTCACTGCATCGAAGCTCTGCTTGTATTTTTGACCAGCCTCGCCACTTCTTTATTGATAGGGCTAGGCAGTGGCTAAGTAGTGAGGGAGGGGCTGGCCACAGAAAGGAGTGAAGCTTGGATTCAGTGACAGCAACGGCTGCACCAAAAACATAATTTGCATATTACGAAAAAGTATTATAACTCGGAAGCAGAGCCTCGGATAAGCAAAAGAAAAACAGTGCTTTGGTCAGGTGAACGACAGCTATGTGTCTATGCATGGCTATGGATAGCGAGGTCGCAGGTGACAGACTCCCTTGAATTACAAAACTACTAGTTTTTCATGATGAATAAGATTAAAATAATATTTAATGGTGGCACATTCTATGGATGCCACCTAATGATAGTTATTTCTCTAGCAGTTTGTTTTCTGGTGTTTAATGTTTTTTGACTGTTTTTGCTATTGACCTTCTTTTGTTCCCCTCTGGACTTCTACGATACTATAATACCACCGCCAAACCAAGACTAGTATGACATTGTAACATGGGAATACCCTACAGTGAAGAACAAATCCCTGTAAGGAGGTTAAAGGGTGAAAACCAGGGAACCCCTGATTTAGCCAATGCAATTTGGATGTAGGCTTGGGGGACCTACTGCTGCTAGCATTAGTGTAACAACCCATAATGCTAGCCCTCCCTTTAGGTATTGTGTCACTATTTCCTTTGGTGTAAATGCTAAGAAACACATGTTGTATTAAGTATTATCATCATTTGAGGCTTAAAGGAGTTGTGCAGGGGGTTCATACTAATGACCTATTCACTGGATAACTCATCTACATCAAATCAGCAGGGTCTGATTTCCAGCATCCCCGCCAATTAGCTGTTTGAAGAGGAGGTGGCACTCGTGCGAACGCTGCTACCTCTTCAATATTACACAGCATGTCGTCTAGCTTGCAGCAGCGCAGTGTGATTACAAGAGCCGATTCCATTCATGAATGGGAAGCAGCGCTCGCATAAGCGCCGTCTCCTCTTCAAACAGCGGATCGGCAGGGGTGCCAGGAGTCGAACCCCCACTGATCTAATATTGATGACCTATGCTGTGGATAGGTCATCAATATAAACTCTTGTACAACCCCTTTATTGCTCAATTTGCTGTATTATTGGTGATCAGTTGTTAATAGACTTGCTTTCTATTTCAGAGTTAAAATATTTATTTCATTTTTTTAGGATTTTTGGAGAAAAATAATGACTTGCTTTACAGGAATCTCAAGGAGGTAAGCAGGCATATACATAGTTATACTATGTAGCATACTACAAACCGGATTCCAAAAAGTTGGGACACTATACAAATCGTGAATAAAAACTGAATGCAATGATGTGGAGGTGCCAACTTCTAATATTTTATTCAGAATAGAACATAAATCATGGAACAAAAGTTTAAACTGGGAAAATGGACCATTTTAAGGGAAAAATATGTTGAATCAGAATTTCATGGTGTCAACAAATCCCAAAAAAGTTGGGACAAGGCCATTTTCACCACTGTGTGGCATCTCCCCTTCTTCTTACAACACTCAACAGACGTCTAGGGACCGAGGAGACCAGTTTTTCAAGTTTAGAAATAGGAATGCTCTCCCATTCTTGTCTAATACAGGCCTCTAACTGTTCAATCGTCTTGGGCCTTCTTTGTTGCACCTTCCTCTTTATGATGCGCCAAATGTTCTCTATAGGTGAAAGATCTGGACTGCAGACTGGCCATTTCAGTACCCGGATCCTTCTCCTACGCAGCCATGATGTTGTGATTGATGCAGAATGTGGTCTGGCATTATCTTGTTGAAAATTGCAGGGTCTTCCCTGAAAGAGATGACGTCTGGATGGGAGCATATGTTGTTCTAGAACCTGAATATATTTTTCTGCATTGATGGTGCCTTTCCAGACATGCAAGCTGCCCATGCCACACGCACTCATGCAACCCCATACCATCAGAGATGCAGGCTTCTGAACTGAGCATTGATAACAACTTGGGTTGTCCTTGTCCTCTTTGGTCCGGATGACATGGAGTCCCAGATTTCCAAAAAGAACTTCAAGTCGTGACTCGTCTGACCACAGAACAGTCTTCCATTTTGCCACACTCCATTTTAAATGATCCCTGGCCCAGTGAAAACTTGGGCCCTGGCCCAGTGAGCTTGTGGATCTTGCTTAGAAATGGCTTCTTCTTTGCACTGTAGAGTTTCAGCTGGCAACGGCGGATGGCACGGTGGATTGTGTTCACTGACAATGGTTTCTGGAAGTATTCCTGAGCCCATTCTGTGATTTCCTTTACAGTAGCATTCCTGTTTGTGGTGCAGTGTCGTTTAAGGGCCCGGAGATCACAGGCATCCAGTATGGTTTTACGGCCTTGACCCTTACGCACAGAGATTGTTCCAGATTCTCTGAATCTTCGGATGATGTTATGCACAGTTGATGATGATAGATGCAAAGTCTTTGCAATTTTTCGCTGGGTAACACCTTTCTGATATTGCTCCACTATCTTTCTGCGCAACATTGTGGGAATTGGTGATCCTCTACCCATCTTGGCTTCTGAGAGACACTGCCACTCTGAGAAGCTCTTTTTATACCCAATCATGTTGCCAATTGACCTAATTAGTGTTAATTGGTCTTCCAGCTCTTCGTTATGCTCAAATTTACTTTTTCCAGCCTCTTATTGCTACTTGTCCCAACTTTTTTGGGATTTGTTGACACCGTGAAATTTTGAATCAACGTATTTTTCCTTTAAAATGATACATTTACTCGGATCAAACGTTTGATCTGTCATCTACGTTCTATTACAAGAAAATATTGACATTTGCCATCTCCACATCATTGCATTCAGTTTTTATTCACAATTTGTTAGTGTCCCAACTTTTTTGGAATCCGGTTTGTATTAGAATGATCATAGTAGTTGTAAAACAGTGTAAAAATTTTATTTTACATACTTTACAATATTCTTTATTAATCCTTAAGTGGTCCCTCAAGTTAAACATAGAAACATAGAATGTGTCGGCAGATAAGAACCATTTGGCCCATCTAGTCTGCCCAATATACTGAATACTATGGATAGCCCCCGGCCCTATCTTATATGAAGGATGGCCTTATGCCTATCCCATGCATGCTTAAACCCCCTTCACTGTATTTGCAGCTACCACTTCTGCAGGAAGGCTATTCCATGCATCCACTACTCTCTCAGTAAAGTAATACTTCCTTATATTACTTTTAAACCTTTGCCCCTCTAATTTAAAACTGTGTCCTCTTGTGGTAGTTTTTCTTCTTTTAAATATGCTCTCTTCCTTTACCGAGTTGATTCCCTTTATGTATTTAAAAGTTTCTATCATATCCCCTCTGTCTCTTCTTTCTTCCAAGCTATACATATTAAGGTCCTTTAACCTTTCCTGGTAAGTTTTATCCTGCAATCCATGTACTAGTTTAGTAGCTCTTCTCTGAACTCTCTCTAGAGTATCTATATCCTTCTGGAGATATGGCCTCCAGTACTGCGCACAATACTCCAAGTGAGGTCTCACCAGTGTTCTGTACAGCGGCATAAGCACTTCACTCTTTCTACTGCTTATACCTCTCCCTATACATCCAAGCATTCTGCTGGCATTTCGTGCTGCTCTATTACATTGTCTTCCCACCTTTAAGTCTTCTGAAATAATTACTCCTAAATCCCTTTCCTCAGATACTGAGGTCAGGACTGTGTCAAATATTCTATATTCTGCCCTTGGGTTTTTACGCCCCAGGTGCATTATCTTGCACTTATCCACATTAAATTCTGAGTTCTGACCATTCTTCTAGTTTTCCTAAATCCTTTTCCATTTGGCGTTTCCCTCCAGGAACATCAACCCTGTTACCTATCTTTGTGTCATCAGCAAAAAGACAAACCTTACCAGCGAGGCCTTTTGCAATATCACTTATGAAGATATTAAACAAAATCGGTCCCAGTACAGATCCCTGTGGAACCCCACTGGTAACATGACCTTGTTTTGAATGTTCTCCATTGACTACCACCCTCTGTTGTCTGTCACTCAGCCACTGCCTAATCCACTCAACAATATGGGAGTCCATGCTCAATGACTGCAGTTTATTGATAAGTCTTCTATGTGGGACAGTGTCAAAAGCCTTACTAAAATCTAGATATGCGATGTCTACTGCACCTCCACCGTCTATTATTTTATTCACCCAGTCAAAAAAATCTATAAGATTTGTTTGACATGATCTCCCTGAAGTAAACCCATGTTGTTTTTCATCTTGCAATCCATGGGATTTTAGATGTTCCACAATCCTATCCTTTTAATAGGGTTTCCATTAATTTGCCTACTATTGATGTCAGACTCACTGGTCTATAGTTGCTCGATTCCTCCCTACTACCTTTCTTGTGAATGGGCACGACATTAGCCAATTTCCAATCTTCCGGGACGACTCCTGTTACTAATGATTGGTTAAATAAATCTGTTAACGGTTTTGCCAGCTCACCACTAAGCTCTTTTAATCATTTTGGGTGTATCTCATCAGGCCCCTGTGACTTATTTGTCTTCACCTTAGACAGCAAACTTAGAACATCTTCCTCTGTAAAGATACATGCATCAAACGATTTATTAGTCATTCTTTCTAGTGGAGGTCCTTCTCCTTTTTCTTTTGTAAAAACTGAACAGAAGTATTCATTAAGGCAGTCGGCTAGCCCTTTATTCTCTTCTACATACCTTCCGTCCTTTGTTTTTAATTTAGTTATTCCTTGTTTTAATTTCCTTTTTTCATTTATATATCTGAAGAATGTCTTATCCCCTTTTTTCATAGACTGAGCTAGTTTTTCTTCTGCCTGCGCTTTAGAAGTTCTTATAACTTGCTTGGCCTCTCTCTGCCTAATCTTGTAGATTTCCTTATCTTCATTGCTCTGTTTTTTTTTATAATTACAAAATGCTAGCTTTTTATTTTTAATGATTTGGGCCACTTCTGCTGAGTACCACAGTGGTCTCCTCCTTTTTTTGCTTTTACTGACAAGTCTAATGCAATTTTCTGTTGCCTTCAATAATGCACCTTTTAAGTAGTCCCATTTCTCCTGGACTCCATGTAATCCGTTCCAGTCTGATAAGGACTCATTTATGACTAATTTCATTTTTGAAAAGTCTGTTTTTCTAAAATCTAAAACTTTTGTTTTTGTGTGGTGGGACTCTTTCACAGTTCTTATATTAAACCACACTGACTGGTGATCACTAGATCCCAAGGTTTCGCCTACAATGACATCATATACCGAATCCCCGTTTGTGAATACCAAATACAAAATGGCCTCCCTCCGGGTTGGCTCCTCAACCACTTGTTGTAGAGATAACCCCAGTAGGGAATTTAGAATATCTGTACTCCTGGTAGAACTTGCTATTTTGATTTTCCAGTTTATATCTGGAAGATTGAAATCTCCCATAATGATAACTTCTCCTTTCATTGTCATTTTAGCTATTTCTTCGAATAGTAGATCATCTAGTTCTTTAACTTGACCAGGTGGTCTATATATCACACCTACACGAGTTACTGCATGGTTAGCAAACTGCAACGTAACCCAAACTGACTCTATGTTGGCCTCACCAACTTGTATTAGGTTAGATTTAATGCTATCTTTCACATACAGGGCCACTCCTCCTCCTTTCTTGCCTTCTCTGTCTCTTCTGTATAAAGAGTACCCTGGTATGGTTATGTCCCAGTCATTTCTTTCATTAAACCATGACTCCGTAACAGCCACTAAATCTACATTCTCAGATGCCATTATTGACCCAAGTTCATTTATTTTTTTACCTAAACTGCGAGCTTTTGTAGACAGGACTCTGAGCTTATCATTTCTTAACCTCTGTGCTTCTGACCTGTTCTGGCATTGTTTCGGGGGGCAATTGGACTCTTTTATTTTCACTCTTTTGCCCCCCCCTATTAGATGGTTCCAGAACAACCATTGTAAGTTGAAACTATTGTAACTTGAGGCCACAACTCTATGGAAAACTAGTAATTGGTTCCAAAGCCCCTAAGAGAAATTAAGGTTTATGAAAAATAAGCAGATAACAAAGAGTGATAAAGCAAGTCCTTAAATATAACAGTTATGAATAGCTGCTGGAATCTGTAAATCACTTTTTATGATGAGGACAGGAGATTATTCAGGGTCCTGTATAGTGCACAGTATATCAGAAGAACTATATTGTAAAGAGGACCTTTTAGACAATCAATACAGGTTCTTTACTGAGGCCAAATGTATCTTGAGGGATCACTGTATATTTACAATGCATTTGGATTCAGATCCATTCATTTTTTTTGTGATATTGTTATACAGAATTGCAGTCTTGTGCTAAAATAAAAAAAGTAAAAAAATCCCCCATCATTCTGCACATAACACCCCATAATTTACAAAGGAAAAACAGAATATTCAAAATCTTTGCTTAGCCACATAAGTATTCAGACCGTACTCAGTACTTAGTTGCAGCAACTTTAGCAGTGATTACAGCTTCCCATCTTCTTGGGTATGCCAAAGGTTTGCACACCTGGATTTGGGTATTTTCTGCCATTCTTCTCTACAGATCCTCGCAAGCTCTGTCAGGTTGGATGGGAACCATCAGTGGACAGCTTAGCTGTGTGCTTAGGGCGTTTTGTCAGAAGGTAAGCCTTTGGACTAGTCTGAGGTCCAGGCAGGGCCGTCTTTAATATTGATTGGACCCTGGGCAAAAATTTACTTGGGCCCCCTGGATCCCGCCTTCCCACACCCTAGCAGGCAACACACACACAGAAAAATCCACACACCTGGTAGAGTACAGTGAATGACTGTAAATACTTCCAGTTCTGAAGACTCCAGCGACTCAGGATCAGTGCTCTGGGCAGCTGGGCTCAGGCTGGAAGTGGGCACCGCTATGCAGGAAGGAGACTGGGGCTCGGCTCACCCTAGCGTTACAGTGCACCCCAGCACCCCACAGTATGCAGTATAGCACCCTATAGTATACAGCACCCAACAGTATGCAGTATATAGTATAGCACCCCAAAGTATACAGCACCCCACAATATACAGTAGAGCAGTATAGCACACCGCAGTATACAGTAGAGCAGTATAGCACCCCACAGTATACAGCACCCCACAGTATACAGCACCCCAAACAGCACCCCAAACTATACAGTATACAGCACCCCACAGTATACAGCATAGCAGTATAGCACCCCACAGTATGCAGCACCCCACAATATACAGTAGAGCAGTATAGCACACCACAGTATACAGTAGAGCAGTATAGCACCCCACAGTATACAGCACCTCACAGTATACAGTAGAGCAGTATAGCACCCCACAATATACTGCACCTCATAGTATAAAGCACCTCACAGTATACAGCACCCCAAGCTATATAGTACCTCACAGTATACAGTAGAGCAGTATAGCACCCTATAGTATACAGCACACCACAGTATACAGCACCCCCCAGTATACAGTAGAGCAGTACGGCACACCACAGATTACAGCACCCCACCGTATACAGTAGCTTGCAGTATATTAGTATAACAGCCCCTGTCACCTTTTCCTGATGTAATCTTCACACCAAAGCTCCACAGTTAAGGCAAACTTCTCCTGCAGCAACACACCTGGTAGAAAGAAAGGACCTTTGATGACCTCATAGCCATGTGACCAGTAATATTGCTAGGAAACTGGTCACATGGTGATAATGTCATCTAAGGTCCTTCTCCTAAGAGAATCACAACTCTCACAGTTCGCTGCTGCCGGAATATCCTAATACACGCCTCATCTGCTGTGGAATATCCTAATACACACCTCATGTGCTGCGGAATATCCTAATACCCACCTTATCAGCTGTAGAACCTCCTAATACAAACCCCAGCAGCTGCAGGACCTCATAATACACACCTCAGCTACTGTAGAACTTCCTAATACACACCTCATCTGCTGCAGAACGACCTAATACACACCCCAGATGCTGCAGGACCTCATAATACATACCTCCACTGTTGCAGAACATCTGATGCCACAGAACACATAAGGCTTTGATCCCATCTGTGTTGGGGCTTCAGTTGCAGATCAGGTCATAAATGTTGGACACTGGATTTTCATTTTTGTGCTCCTTTTACAGAGTAGAACCGTGAAAGTCCCTAGCGCAGATATGAACAAAGTCTAATACACCCCCCTATGCTGCAGAACATCATGATATTGACAAAGGAACCGCAAGTCTCTGGGCAATACATGGAGGGGTAGAAGAAGAGAAAACTACAACCGTCAGCATGTCCAGGCTGTTATTATTGGACACAACTGGACATTACAGGGAGAGGTCATCAATATACATTACAGAGAGATTGATACAGAGAGAACAGTACCCAGCATGTCCAGACTGTTATTAGGCTACTTTAACACCTCCGGTGTGAATTCAGGCAGGCTGTTCTGCTGCAGTTTGGCCAATTCTCGAGAGAGGGGTATAAGAAGAGAGACTACAACTTCCAACATTACCAGACTATTGTTCTAGGGCAGTGGTGGCGAACCTATGGCACAGGTGCCAGAGGTGGCACTCAGAGTCTATGGTGTGCCAATATGCCTTAGACTTTTCCTGCCATTCATCAGCACAGGGGGCACTATGAACAGCACAGGCAGCGCATTGAATGCAGGCAGGGTATTATAACTAGATGATAAAGTACATAGAAGATATACCATATTGGTATTCAGGTTAAATTGCCGTGTTGGCACTTTGCTATAAATAAGTGGGTTTTGGATTGCAGTTTGGGCACTCAGTCTCTAAAAGGTTTACCATCACTGTTCTAGGGCATCAGTTCAAATTACAGTTTTATTAGTACTATTTTTGGGTACATATGATTTTTTGATCATTCATTATAACACTTTATGGGGCAAGGTGACCAAAAAATTGGTTGTTTTAGCACAGTTTCTATTTATTTATTTTTACAGCGTTCACCTGAGGGGTTCAGTCAAGTGACATTTTTATAGAGCAGATTGTTACAGACGTGGCGATACCTAATATGTATACTTTTTCTCATTTATTAAAGTTTTACACAATAATAGCATTTTTGAAACCAAAAAATTATGTTTTAATGTGTCCATGTTCTGAGAGCTATAGTTTTTTTTATTTTTTGAGAGATTTTCTTATGTAGGGGCTCATTTTTTGCGGGATGAGGTGACGGTTTTATTGGTACCATTTTGTGGGACATAGGCGTTTTTGATCACTTGGTGTTGCACCTTTTGTGCTGCAAGGTGACAAAAATTGCTTGTTTTGACAGTTTTTTTTTTTTTTTACGGTGTTCACCCGAGGGGTTAGGTCATGTGATATTTTTATAGAGCTGGTTTTTACGGACGCGGCAATACCTAATATGTATACTTTTTTTTATTTGTTTCACTTTAACACAATAATAGCATTTTTGAAACCAAAAAAATGATGTTTTAGTGTCTCCATGTTCTAAGAGCTATAGTTTTTTTTATTTTTTGAGAGATTTTCTTATGTAGGGGCTCATTTTTTGCGGGATGAGGTGACGGTTTTATTGGTACCATTTTGTGGGACATACGCGTTTTTGATCACTTGGTGTTGCACCTTTTGTGATGCAAGGTGACAAAAATTGCTTGTTTTGACACAGTTTTTTTTATTTTTTTTTTACGGTGTTCACCCGAGGGGTTAGGTCATGTGATATTTTTATAGAGCTGGTTTTTACGGACACGGCAATACTAAATATGTCTATTTTATTTTATTTTTTCTATTTTTAATTTTTTTTTTTATTCCTTACTTGGGATTTTTTTTTTTTTTACATGTGAAACTTTATTTTATTTTTTCAACCCTTTATTTTATTTTTATTTTATTTTACACTTTTCGTCCCCCATAAGGTCATACAAGACCTCTGGGGGACATTTACTTCACTTTTTATTTTTTTTTACACTGTTGATTTCTCCTGTAACTGGGGCTGACATAGTAGCCCCAGTTACAGGACAAATGCACCCCTATAGAGGCTGTACAGCAGCAATCCTGCGCTGTACAGCCTCACAGCAGGGCTGATCGAGGTCTCTGAGAGACCTCACACAGCTCCTGCACTCTCCGGTCACGGCGGTCACATGACCGCCGGGCCGGAACAGGAAGCGCACAGCGCTTCCTGCTCTGCAGGCACAGCGCTCGGTGAGCGCTGTGTCTGCAGCGATCGTGAAGGCAGGGACACCTGGGCACTGTCCGTGCCTTGTCTTAGGGTTGCCCTGCTGTCACTGACAGCGGGCAACCCGATCAGCAGCTGCACGATTAGCGTGCAGCTGCTATTTCTGACAGGACGTTTTAAAACGTGCTGTCAGAAATAGACGTCCACCCATAGGACGTTTATATCCTATGGGCGGACGTGAGGCGGTTAAGCATGGATCCGGTTTCAGACTTGATTGACCGCATGCAAGGTCTTTCGCTGGAGGTAGCAGATCTCCGTAAAACTGTGTCTCAGTTTCAGGTGAACGGTTCTGTTGGCGTTTATTCAGAGCCTAAGATCTCGCTTCCGGATGCGTTCTCCGGGGGTAGTGAGAATTTTGTTCGCTTTAGAGAGGCTTGCAAACTCCATTTTCGCCTACTTCCCCATTCCTCTGGTGATGAGGAGCAGAGGGTGGGGATCATCATCTCGCTGCTCAGGGATAACGCTCAGTCTTGGGCCTTGTCGCTGCCGGTGGAGGCACGGCCCCTCCGATCGGGGGATGAATTTTTTGTAGCCCTGGGGCAGATATATGATGACCCGGATCGTATTGCTCTGGCTGAATCTAAACTGCGTCTTTTATGCCAGGGTAAACAGTCCGCAGAGATATATTGTTCAGAATTTGGGAGATGGGCAGCTGATACTGGTTGGAATGATGCTGCACTCCGAAGTAAATTTTGACATGGTCTTTCGGAAAGATTGAAAGATGCATTTGCTTTTCATGAGAGACCAGCCTCGTTAGAATCTGCCATGTCTCTAGCTGTTCGTATTGACAGGCGTCTTAGAGAGAGAGAGGAGACTACTCCTTCCTGTCACATTCAGTCCAAGGACAGTGGGGATGTCTCATTCAGTGCGCAGGGGTCTCAGTCTCTCTTAATCCTCTCTGAGGAGGAGGCCATGCAGCTGGGTTTGCTTGCCTCTGATAGTAGAGAATTCAGCTCTCAGAGGAGGGTATGTTTCTGTTGTGGGGGTATAAATCATTTGGCTAATGTTTGCCCCTCTAGGAGATTCATAGAGTTTTCTGAGGGTAATAAAAGAAAAACAAAAATAAAAAAACCCTCTAAAAACTTTCCATTTGCTACTATTGGCAAGGTTGATGCGGAAATTGAAGGTTTGCCGTTTACTTGTAGTTCCTGTTTTCTCCTACCTGCCAGGGTGGCGCTAGACAGCAAGAACATTGTTTATGAGATTTTTGTATATAGTGGCGCAGCTGTCAATCTCATTGATAATCAATTTGCAATAACGCATGGTTTCCAGGTATGCACTTTGGAAAAGGATATACCTGTTTTTGCTATCTATTCCGCTCCACTTTCTCAAAGATCATTAAAGGGCATAGTTCACAATATCCGTTTGACTGTGGGTGACGCTCATGTTGAGGATATGTCATGTTTCGTCTTAAGCGGATTACCTACTCCTCTAGTGTTGGGGCTACCCTGGCTCACTAAACATAACCCCACCATTGATTGGCAAGCAAGGCAAATAAATGGTTGGAGTGAGTTTTGCAGAGAGAATTGCCTCACGGCAGAGGTTTCTACCAAGACTGTGCCATCTTTTCTATCTGAATTTTCGGATGTGTTTTCCAAGAGTGGTGTCCAGGAGTTGCCCCCGCATCGGGAGTACAACTGCCCTATTAATCTCATCCCAGGCGCCAAACTGCCAAAATCACGTTTATACAATCTCTCCCAACCTAAAAGAGTCGCTATGCGTACTTATATCTCTGAGAGCCTGAGAAAGGGACACATCCTACCCTCGAAGTCACCTGTTGCCGCTGGGTTTTTTTTGTTAAGAAAAAAGATGGTTCTTTAAGACCTTGTCTGGATTTCAGGGAGCTGAACCGTATCACGATTCGTGACCCATATCCGCTTCCTCTGATCCCGGACCTGTTTAACCAGATTGTTGGGGCTAAGGTCTTTTCTAAGTTGGATTTAAGAGGGGCATACAACCTGGTCAGGGTCAGGGAAGGGGACGAATGGAAGACGGCCTTCAATACCCCTGAGGGTCATTTCGAGAATTTGGTTATGCCCTTTGGTTTGATGAATGCTCCGGCCGTCTTCCAACATTTTGTGAACAGCATTTTTTATCATTTAATGGGGAAATTTGTACTGGTGTATCTAGATGACATTTAGATTTTTTCTCCTGATTTCAAGATTCATCGAGACCACCTACGTCAGGTCTTGCTGATTCTGCGGGATAATAAATTGTACGCTAAACTGGAAAAATGTGTGTTTGCGGTTCCGGAGATTCAATTTCTTGGTTTTCTTCTCTCCGCTTCTGGTTTTCGCATGGACCCCGAGAAGGTCAGCGCTGTGCTTGATTAGGAGCTTCCTGAGAATCAGAAGGCGCTGATGCGGTCTTTGGGTTTTGCCAATTATTACAGAAAGTTCATTTTGAATTATTAAGCCACTCACTGATATGACTAAAAAGGGGGTAGATTTTTCTTCGTGGTCGGTAGATGCGCTTAAAGCCTTTTCTACTATCAAAAAGAGTTTTGCTTCCGCTCCCATTTTGGTACAACCTGATGTCTCTCTACCGTTTATTGCTGAGGTGGACGCTTCTAAATGGGTGTGGGTGCGGTCTTATCTCAGGTTCCCTCTCCTGCCAAATGGCAACCGTGTGCCTTTTTCTCAAGGAAACTCTCCTCTGCAGAGAGAAATTACGATGTGGGAGATAGGGAGTTGTTGGCCACCAAATTAGCTTTTGAGGAATGGCGCCATTGGTTAGAGGGAGCCAGACACCCTATTACCGTGTTTACAGACCATAAGAATCTGGCCTACTTGGAATCGGCCAAGCGTCTGAACCCGAGACAGGCCAGATGGTCTTTGTTCTTTTCTAGGTTTAATTTTGTTGTTACGGTCCGCCCTGGGGTTAAAAATGTGAAGGCGGATGCCCTGTCACGTT
The DNA here is from genome assembly GCF_905171765.1 of Bufo bufo. Lineage (NCBI taxonomy): Eukaryota > Metazoa > Chordata > Amphibia > Anura > Bufonidae > Bufo > Bufo bufo. Next base: position 281,381,453 of record NC_053390.1, on the reverse strand, counting down.
GTTTTCCGGGAGGGGGGAACTTTGAAGACCCGGGTCCCATTTTGGCTGAAGGGGTGGTCGTATCTGCTCTTTATCCTGATTTGGAGGCCGAGGCTCAGGCAGCCCAGGCAGAGGCTCCTGATCTTTGTCCCCCTGGGAGGTTGTTTGTGCCTCTCACTTTACGACACAAGGTTTTTAAGGAGCACCACGATACTGTCCTTGCTGGGTACCCGGGGAGTAGAGCCACAGTGGATCTCATTGCTCGGAGATTCTGGTGGCCGGCTCTTCGTAAGATGGTTGAGGGTTTTGTGGCAGCCTGCGAGACCTGCGCTCGTGCCAAGGTCCCTCATTCACGGCTATCGGGTTCTCTCCTCCCGTTACCCATTCCTTCCCGTCCTTGGATGCATCTGTCCATGGACTTCATTACGGACCTGCCTCGTTCCTCGGGGAAGACTGATTCTGGTAGTAGTGGACCGTTTTAGCAAAATGGAGCATTTCATTCCCTTTCCTGGGTTACCCAATGCTAAGACGCTGGCGCAAGCGTTTGTTGATCACATTGTTAAATTGCATGGCATTCCTTCAGACATCGTTTCTGATAGGGGCACGCAATTTGTTTCCAGATTCTGGAAGGCCTTCTGTTCTCGCTTGGGGATTCGGTTGTCGTTCTCTTCTGCTTTTCACCCGCAGTCGAATGGTCAGACCGAACGCGTCAATCCGAATCTGGAGACATATCTGTGCTGTTTTGTGGTGGAGAATCAGGAGGATTGGTGTTCTTTTTTGTCCCTTGCTGAGTTTGATTTAAATAACCGTCGCCAGGAGTCCTCTGATAAGTCACCATTTTTTGGTGCATATGGGTTTCATCCGCAGTTTGGGACATTCTCTGGAGAGGGGTCTTCTGGTTTACCTGATGAGGAGAGATTTTCCTCATCTTTGTCATTTATTTGGCAAAAGATTCAGGGTAATCTGAAGAGGATGAGTGAGAGATATAAGCGTGTGGCGGATAAGAGACGTGTGCCTGGTCTGGACCTGAATGTGGGTGATCTGGTGTGGTTGTCTACAAAGAATATCAAACTGAAGGTTCCCTCCTGGAAGTTGGGTCCTAAGTTTATTGGGCCTTACAAGATCTTGTCCGTGATCAATCCCGTTGACTTCCGTCTTGATCTTCCTCAGACTTGGAAGATCCATAATGTTTTTCACAGGTCCCTATTAAAACCTTATGTCCAACCCACTGTACCCTGCTCTTTGCCTCCTCCTCCGATTGTTGTTGATGGTAATCTTGAGTTTCAGGTCTCTAGAAATTGTGGATTCTCGCATTATCCGCGGTTCTCTCCAGTACCTCGTTCATTGGGAGGGTTATGGTCCTGAGGAGAGGATGTGGGTCCCAGTGGCGGACATTAAGGCCACTCGTCAGGGCTTTCCATAGGTCTCATCCTGAGAAGGTGGGCTCTGGGTGTCCGGAGTCCACCCGTAGAGGGAGGGGTACTGTCACCGCCAGTTCTGTGAGAAGGTCTGTTAGACATTCTTCTCTACCTCTTGCATGAGGTTCTTTGTTTTGGTTTCACTTTGTCATCTCCTTTCCTTCTCCCAGCTGTCACCTATTTACACTAATTGTCTCCCTTTATATTCCCTCCCATACTGCCTCACTTTGCGGTTTATACTTCTTCCTGAATGAGTTGTTCACTGCTGGAGGCTCCTACTGCTGATTCCTCCGATAAGTCCTTTTCCTTTATTTGTGTTTCCTTACTGGCTTGATTCTAGGTGACCCACGTATTAAGTGCAGGGAGCCGGTGGTCGTGTCCCCTCACTATTATAGGGTTTTCAGGTGTCACACAGTATAAGGTACGTGGGCATGCAATCGTCTACCATAAAGACCTTTGCATGGGCATAGCAGTCAGGGAGAGCTCTAGGGGTTTTATAGGGCTTACCCATATGCTCCTTAGTTTGTGATCAAGCCAGTCGGATGTTTATTTAAAAGTTCCAGCTTTCTGAATCACCATCCGTGACTCTAGTCAAACACTCGATTCAGCAGCAGAAGACGTCTCATGCGATGAAGACTGCAGTGCTCTGACTTCCCGTGCTCCCTCTTCTTGTTGGCTGTTCACCGAAGAACAGCTGAAAAATAGCCCTTCGCAGCAATGTGGTTTGAAGGCTCAGAAGGAATTCTCCTACCGCCAACAAGCTAACTTTCTTATCCAGGACATGGGCCAGAGGCTTCATGTCTTGCAGCTTACTATCAACACTGCCATTATATACATGCAGCAGTTTTACATGCTGTATTCCCTTATAAAATGCCCTAAAAATGATCTGTGCCCAGCAGCGCTATTCCTGGCCGCAAAAGTAGAGGAGGAGCTGTGGGCAGTTGAAGATGTTATAAAGGTATGCCCTGCTTGTCTTATGCCTGGTTGTCCACAAATGGACACCAAGAGTCAGGGCTTACATGGACAAGGCTGATGAGTTATTTACTCTAGAGACTCTTCTCCTGCAGACTCTGGCCTTTGACATAACCATTGTAAACTCATGCAAGTATTGATAAATTAGTCCCATTACTGAAAGCAAGTGAAGCTTTTAAGAAAAGTCTTCTATGACCTGGGCAACTACAGTTTCCTTACAGCTTTCTGCCTACAGCACAAGCTGTTAGTGATCACCTGCGTGTGTATTCAGCTGGCCTGCAAATAGTCCAAACAGAAGGTCTGTTTCACCAACAATGACAAACCTTGGTGGGAAGCTGTGGACCAAACTGCGACATTCAAACTGCTGGAAGAATTAACAAATAATTTCATGCAAGTTCTTCAGACTACTCCAGATAGATTGACAACAGCAAAAATTACACAACATCAAAGACCTGAACTCCAGGATCGAGGCCTATGTGACGTCAAGGAACAAAGAGGAACTGGCTGTACTGGGCATGATTCGTATGTTTTATACCATCCAAAAACCTGCATCTCACAAACCTCTGGAGTTTGACAAGGCTATATCTGCTTGTTACACTGGGAAATTTTAAAGAAAAAGGCCACATAGCAAGGAGGCTTCTCCAACTCAAGCAAAATTAGTTAAATTGTTTTCATTTTTAACCAGTTGTCTTTAATAAATGTAAAGAAAGACAGGGAAGACCCTGAGGTCCTGCGATCTGGAGCTTATTTTCTTCCCCTTCTATTACAACACCTAAAAGACCGGAAATATCTTCTAAAGAGCAGAACAAATAATTTTTTCTCTACAAGGTTGTTTTAATTTGAAGCCTAGTGGAATAACAAAAACCGCGGACTAAATTTCCTGACGTTGAGATAGAGATATCCAGGAGTCAAGATTCGTAACTGGTTTAGATAATTGATTTGGATTCCTTGTTACCTCCGATCTCAGTAGGATCAAAACAACTCAGAATTTTTATATCTGACTTTTTTAAGACTGTTTATGTTTGATGCCTAGGAAAATAGCGGAAGGTGGGGGCTACATTTCTGGACGAATGGCACCACGAGGCTGAAAGATAAGAGAGATCAGAGGAACTGAAGCAGGATTGCAAGACTGATTTCTCAGGACTACTACCTTAATATAAGCCGCGGGCTTAATTTCTAGCTTAACAATGATGTGGCATTATTCCACAATGGATTAATAGACTCTCACAAGATTATTCCTACCTGATTTAGCTTCAAACCCACCCTGCAGAATTTAATTCCACAATTATGCAGCAAAGAGGCACAATGCACTAAGGGAGAGACTGCTATACAATAGACCACTAATAGCCATGTAAACCAGCTCAAGTTCCAATGCAATTAACATAATTTACCTACTGTTCTCAAGTTTTGAGTTTTCTGGTAAATAGAGAGAACAACAGTGAAATATGGTGCCACAGAAGTCAAATAGCAAAGAAGGAAGTAAAGGACTCAAGACACCAAAAAAGCTGTCTGAAACTAACAGATTACAAAAAGCTGTAACAATCTCAGATAAATCCTCCAAAATGAAAGACCTATAATAAAGCTATTGCTTCACCTGGTCGGATACTGAGGAGGGGGAGAGTTCTCCTGATTATGATCACCTCCGAGAACATATAAAAGCTGTTCCTACCTCAGGACACAAAAAATATGCTTAACAAGCTCTTTAATATCATCAAGGAGGAATTGTTAGAGATGAAAGCTGATGTTAAACAAATATATGGAAGAATGAAATCTCTTAAGGATACCTTTGCACAAATGATCCAGCATGCAGAGCATTTAAGTAACAAAGTTAAAGAACAGGAAAAATAATCTTATCTCTTGAAGCTCCACAAATGATCTGGAGAACAGGTCCAGACACAACAATTTACGGATCAAGGGGTTAACTCAAAAAGGGGAGGACAAGGACATTCTTCCCATGCTCACTCAGATATTTTTAGAATTTCTGGGCATAGTTTAACCCCTTAAGGACGCAGGGCGTATCGGTACGCCCTATTTCCCGAGTCCTTAAGGACTCAGGGCGTACCGGTACGTCCTAGCTTGAACTCAGTATTCCGGCGCCCGAGGGGTTAAACGGAACGGGATTTCGGCTGAAATCCTTCAGCCGGCATCCTGTGACAACGCCAGGGGGGGTCATGTGACCCCCCCGTGTCGGCGATCGCAGCAAACCGCAGGTCAATCCAGACCTGCGGTTTGCTGCGCTTTTTGCAGTTTCTGATGCCCGCGGTCCCTGACCGCGGGGATCAGAAACTTTTGAGTGCCTATAATCTATATTTTTCAACCCCCCCTGCACCCCTGCATGATTTGATGCCGGCGGGTGGTGCGGGGGGGGTGTCGCATGCGGTGGGGGCGGTGCGGGAGGCGGGCGGTGCGGCAGGCGGGATCGCGATCCCCCGCCCGCCTCCCCATGAACGATCGTTGGCTTCTAGTGGTTGTACCAGGGTGCCAGCACATTGCTGGCACCCTGGTATAAACGGCTGACATCTGTGCAGATGTCAGCCGTTTAACCCTTTCCATACCGCGGTCCGTACGGACCACTGTATGGAAAAAGTTAACTGTCGTCGGTCAGGGAGCTCCCTCCCTCTCCATCGGGGGGCTGCTGTGCCTTTGCAGCCCCCCGATGGAGAGGGAGAGAGCCCCCAGAGAGCCCCCCTCAGCCCTGTGCTTACCCTTCCCCGTCTGCGAAGTTCTGAGCAGACGGGGAAGGTTCCCATGGCAACAGGACGCCTGCTCAGGCGTCCTGCTGTCCATGGTGCTGAACAGATCTATGCTGAAAGCATAGATCTGTTCAGTGTAAGTAAAATACAGTATAGAACAATATATATTGTACTGTATTGTATTATACAGACATCAGACCCACTGGATCTTCCAGAACCAAGTGGGTCTGGGTCAAAAAAAAAGTTAAAAAAAGTTAAAAAAGTTAAGATAAAAAAAAAACATTCATCACTGAATAAAAATAAAAAAAAATAAAATACACTACACATATTAGGTATCGCCGCGTCCGTAACGACCTGATCTATAAAACGGTCATGTTACTTTCCCCGCACGGTGAACACCATAAAAATAAAAAAATAAAAACTATGAGAAAATTGAAATTTTGCCCACCTTACTTCCCAAAAAAGGTAATAAAAGTGATCAAAAAAGTCACATGTACGCCAAAATAGTACCAATCAAACCGTCATCTCATCCCGCAAAAATCATACCTTACCCAAGATAATCGCCCAAAAACTGAAAAAACTATGGCTCTCAGACTAAAGAAACACTAAAACATGATTTTTTTTGTTTCAAAAATGAAATCATTGTGTAAAACTTACATAAATAAAAATAAAGTATACATATTAGGTATCGCCGCGTCCGTATCGACCGGCTCTCCGTATCGACCGGCTCTATAAGAATATCACATGATCTAACCCCTCAGGTGACCACCGTAAAAAATAAAAAATAAAAACGGTGTAAAAAAAGCCATTTTTTGTCATCTTACGTCACAAAAAGTGTAATAACAAGCGATCAAAAAGTCATATGCACCCCAAAATAGTGCCAATTAAACCGTCATCTCATCCCGCAAAAAATGAGACCCTACTCAAGATAATCGCCCAAAAACTGAAAAAACTATGGCTCTTAGACTATGGAGACACTAAAACTTTTTTTGGTTTTAAAAATGAAGTTATTGTATAAAACTTACATAAATAAAAAAAAGGTATACATATTAGGTATCACCGCGTCCGTGACAACCTGCTCTATAAAATTACCACATGATCTAACCTGTCAGATGAATGTTGTAAATAACAAAAAAAAAAAAAACGTGCCAAAAAAGCTATTTCTTGTTACCTTGCCGCACAAAAAGTGTAATATAGAGCAACCAAAAATCATATGTACCCTAAACTAGTACCAACAAAGCTGCCACCTTATTCCGTACTTTCTAAAATGGGGTCACTTTTTTGGAGTTTCTACTCTAGGGGTGCATCAGGGGGGCTTCAAATGGGACATGGTGTCAAAAAAACCAGTCCAGCAAAACCTGCCTTCCAAAAACCGTATGGCATTCCTTTCCTTCTGCGCCCTGCCGTGTGCCCGTACAGCGGTTTACGACCACATATGGGGTGTTTCTGTAAACTACAGAATAAGGGCCATAAATAATGAGTTTTGTTTGGCTGTTAACCCTTGCTTTGTTACTGGAAAAAAAATATTAAAATGGAAAATCTGCCAAAAAAGTGAAATTTTGAAATTGTATCTCTATTTTCCATTAAATCTTGTGCAACACCTAAAGGGTTAACAAAGTTTGTAAAATCTGTTTTGAATACCTTGAGGGGTGTAGTTTCTTAGATGGGGTCACTTTTATGGAGTTTCTACTCTAGGGGTGCATCAGGGGGGCTTCAAATGGGACATGGTGTCAAAAAAACAGTCCAGCAAAATCTGGCTTCCAAAAACCATACGGCGCACCTTTCACTCTACGCCCCGCTGTGTGGCCGTACAGTAGTTTACGGCCACATATGGGGTGTTTCTGTAAACGTCAGAGTCAGGGCAATAAAGATACAGTCTTGTTTGGCTGTTAACCCTTGCTTTGTTAGTGGAAAAAATGGGTTAAAATGGAAAATTAGGCAAAAAAATGAAATTCTCAAATTTCATCCCCATTTGCCAATAACTCTTGTGCAACACCTAAAGGGTTAACAAAGTTTGTAAAATCAGTTTTGAATACCTTGAGGGGTGTAGTTTCTTAGATGGGGTCACTTTTATGGAGTTTCTACTCTAGGGGTGCATCAGGGGGCTTCAAATGGGACATGGTGTCAAAAAAACAGTCCAGCAAAATCAGCCCTCCAAAAACCAAACGGCGCACCTTTCACTCTACGCCCTACTGTGTGCCCGTACAGTAGTTTACGGCCACATATGGGGTGTTTCTGTAAACGGCAGAGTCAGGGCAATAAAGATACAGTCTTGTTTAGCTGTTAACCCTTGCTTTGTTAGTGGAAAAAATGGGTTAAAATGGAAAATTAGGCAAAAAAATGAAATTCTCAAATTTCATCCCCATTTGCCAATAACTCTTGTGCAATACCTAAAGGGTTAACAAAGCTTGTAAAATCAGTTTTGAATACCTTGAGGGGTGTAGTTTATAGAATGGGGTCATTTTTGGGCGGTTTCTATTATGTAAGCCTCGCAAAGTGACTTCAGACCTGTAGTGGTCCCTAAAAATTTGGTTTTTGTAAATTTCTGAAAAATTTCAAGATTTGCTTCTAAACTTCTAAGCCTTATAACATCCCCAAAAAATAAAATATCAATCCCAAAATGCTACAAACATGAAGTAGACATATGGGGAATGTAAAGTCATCAAAATTTTTGGGGGTATTACTATGTATTACAGAAGTAGAGAAACTGAAACTTTGAAATTTGCAAATTTTTCAAAATTTTTGGTAAATATGGTATTTTTTTATGCAAAAAAATTAACTTTTTTGACCCAATTTTAGCAGTGTCATGAAGTACAATATGTGACGAAAAAACAATCTCAGAACGGCCTGGATAAGTCAAAGCGTTTTAAAGTTATCAGCACTTAAAGTGACACTGGTCAGATTTGCAAAAAATGGCCAAGTCCTTAAGGTGAAATAGGGCTGAGTCCTTAAGGGGTTAATCTGCAGACCTAGAAAGAGCTTGAAAGAAGTCTTACAGAAAGCCAGACAAGCCAAAAGAATTGAGTCTGAAGATAATGAAATTCTTATTTTTCAAGATATCTCCAGGTACACTGCTGAATTTAGTAGAAATTTCCAAACTCTTACAAGAGCCCTCATTAAGAAAATATTAAATACAGATGGCTATTCCCCTTTGTAATAAAGAAATCGAAGTGGGGCACTCTCTAAAAGTAAAGGGATCTTTAATATACGTGAAATACAATAAATTGACAATATGCAATAAAATTCAATAATATTTAAAATAGCGGAGGATAAATGTCAGTAGTACAAGTCATTGTCTCAAATCCCCGAAACGCGTCTGGTGCTAATCCCCCCACTAAGGAAAGCAAGGATACTGCGACATTCAGGAGGTCTGGACTTTATGATAAAGAATTGCCAAAGAAAGCACTATTATATGGAAGAGACAAAACCATGTGCAGCAAACAATTCAACTGGCGGGAAAATTCGAATTTGAACATACAGCCCTTGAGACCGGAATTCTAAAGAAAAAACACACCGAGTCGAGGGCTTATTCGTCCAGTGAAAACACCTTCTGGTAAGACAACGCATATCCGATATAAGCGATCGCTTCTTAATCAAATACAGCGGGACGCCGCTGTGCTAGCAAGCAGCTGTAACATTGTCTGTTTAAACTATTGAAAGCCACAATTACTTGGAGCTCTGGCCACTACCAAGACTGTCCGCAAATCGAATATAATATTAGGGAGTCAGCGACTTTTTACATGATGAAAATCACGTATTGACTATTCATTTGCTTATGTGTATAAGAGACTGGTCACAAGCTTATTATCACCAAGATATAAACGACTATTCATTTATCCACTCATACAGCATATGTGGAAAACGTATCCATTCACCATCAGTGGAAAACAATATTCTTGAGATTATTTATCAGAATATTTATACAGCATATGTGGAAAAAGCATCTATTCACCATCAGTGGAAAATAATATTCTTAAGATCATTTAACCGAATTTTTTTGATTCTTATATATTCGAATTTATTGTCGTATATTTATTGGGATCTATATATTCTTTTATCTTATATTTTATTATTTTAGGTTTTATCCATTGCTGAACTTGTACTACTGACATTTATCCTCCGCTATTTTAAATATTATTGAATTTTATTGCATATTGTTAATTTATTGTATTTCACGTATATTAAAGATCCCTTTACTTTTAGAGAGTGCCCCACTTCTATTTCTTTATTACACTTACCATTATCAGACTGGGTGTTGTCTGTTAGTGGGAGCACCTCTGTTGGATCTCCACCTCATTCGAGTTCGACATTACTCTGTATTTATTTATTCTATTCCCCTTTGTACTTCTGATTTCATACAAGTCCTTCTCCATTAGATCCCCTAAGGATCTTTCCCTTGCTCTTTCTAGACTCAATCCAAAACATATCAAAGCACCGGAATGGACTGGGTTAGTGTCGATGGAGGACTCTCCTTCTCCACATATAGAAAAATTGACTCAGGTTACCATTCCAGACCTAAGATGCAGAAGACACATGATATAACTATAGTTCCAAGGGCACCACAGAAACACTTGAAAGGAACTTTTGGAGAATGAGTTATCTCATAGAAATGGTAGATTTTTCTCTATCTTAAAACCACACCAGTGTTTAACTGATCTACATAAATATAAGATAGTTCTTTAATGTATGGGATAGGCTGGAAAGCAGCTTTATGGTTTTCTTTCTCTCTCTTTTTTATTCTTGTTCTATGTATTTGATATTGCAAATATATAATATTTTAGTTTATAGACCTTTGTCTTATTGTCAATTAATCTCTCCCCACAAGAGAACATTAGTGTATATTTGTTGGAAGAACCCGGACCACGGAGACTACTCTAGTCATACTCTGTCAGGTCCAGCGACTATTTACAATGATCTCTGATTTAGATGTACGTTTGTTGTATTTGTAATCCTGTTTACTCCCCTTATTTGTTTTCCTACCCCAAAGTCATACCATTCTGAGCTCTATAAACACTAGTGGATATTATTCGGAAATATAATTTTCAATAATGGCTAGTCTTAACACTTATAATGCTAATGGAATCAAACTTCCGAACCAAAAGAGCTCAAATACTTCATCTCGTGAAAAGGAAACCGAATGATTTAAATTATTTTCTTTAAACACACTTCAAAAAGACTATTCACTAAATCTAGACTTTATTGCCTCTTCCCTGATTAAAAAAAGAAATGTTTCTATAATTTTCAATGGTAGACTTAATTTCAAATCAAAGAATGTTCTGGCTGACCGTGAGGGTCGATATATTTGAACTGGATCTTTGCAAGATATAGTTTTCACTTTTGTAAATGTTTATGCACCAAATGCCAACCAGAGTTCTTTCTTCAAACACGTCTTTAGTAAACTGGATGCCTTTTTAGAAGGAACTCTGATTTTTAGAGATGATTTAAACCTACCTCTCGAACCAGGTATGGACACTTCCAAGGGAATAGCGAAAATAGCTTTTAAACATTTTAAATAAATCAAGAGTCTGTTTCACCAGTATCAATTGGTGGATATATGGTGGGCACTGAACCCTACAGCAAAAGATTTTTCATTTTACTCATCAGTACATAGGTTATATTCTTGCATAGACTAATGATTAATCAAAACTCTATATTTACAGTAGCTCAAAAAGCGGTTTACATGTCTATACTGTACATCTATCGGACCTCATCCCTTTACTAGTTAACATGTTGTTCAGTAAAGAAAGCAAAAAAAAAAACAAATAATTAGTTCCTAAGTGACTCGTTACTTAAAAAGAAAGAATATAAGGAATACATAGCCACCCAACTAAAATACTATTTCAAGATAATTTAGAAGGTAGGGCACCACCTTGGCAAATATTAAAATTAACGGTACCTTATCCCCTACATTCTATATTCTAAACGGGACACGTCAGGGTTGCCCACTTTCCCCAGCCTTGTTTCTTATAGTAATGGAAACCCTATTACGCAAAATTAGACAGGACCTAGACATACAAGGAATCTCAATAGGCCCTCACACACACTTAACAGCAGCTTTCGCTGATGATCTTCTCGTTATGACAACAAACTCGCTAACTTCCTTTCCCAAACTATTATCCATATTTAGGGACTTTGGGACACTATCAAATTTTAAGATAAACTATAGTAAATCGACGGCTCTGAATATATCCTGCCCAAAGCATATTGTCACCAAATTGAAGCATCTCACCCCATTCAAGTGGGCATCTAAAAGCTTGCAATATCTAGGGATCCAAATACCGGCTAACCAAAAGGATCTTTTTACCCTAAATTACTCTCCACTCCTTCACTCGCTCTGGACACAACTCAGATCCCTTAAAATCCCCTTTATATGCTGGATAGGTAGGAAAAATTTCCTCAAAACTTTTATAGTCCTAAAACTTCTATACCTTCTCCAAGTTCTCCTCATATGGCTACCACAAAAGTTTTAAGAGATACGTAAGAGGTTTTCTTCTTTTCTATGGAAAGGCAGTTCAGCGAGGATAGCATATTCCACCATATCCGCATATTCTAACAAGAGAAAGGAGGTTTGGGGGATTTGGGCTACCAAATATACATACTTATTATAAAACGGAACAAAATAAGTAGATGCATATCTTTACTCTTTCCTACCTCCCCAAATTTATGCACAGAATTAGTAAGACACTTATTATCGCCTAATGAAAGATTGATACTCTGGGGCATCAGATCATTTACGAGGGACCAGTCACGCTCAGACCTATTAAGCAGAGCCTTGGCTTTTTGGTCAGATTTTTACAAAACCGAAATTCTGCGATTCCCTTCTCCTAGTACACCTTTAGACTTGCTACAGTCTTACATCATCCCAATATCTCGGCACCTGTGGGATTGTGGTCCCGACTCTCCAACATTCCTTTGGGAGAGATAATGCAAACAGACGGCAATCTGAATTGGGACAAAATGCTTGATACACCTAAAGCTCAAACTGCTTCATTCTGTCATCTGCTTGACTTTCGTAGAGACATAAGACGATTAAATTTGCCATATAACCCATCCAGATCCAAGACATGGTTGGAAACTATCCTAGAGAAAAATCAACCTCTTAAGAGGATGTTATCTACCATTTATAAATCAATACTTTCTTCTGTACCACCCAGACTGCATTTTCTGAACGCTTGGGAAAGGGAACTAGACACCACACTCTCTGACCCAGAAAAGGCATTATATTAGCCCACTCACATGGGTTTAATTACTGTATTAAAATACAGGAAAATTCATACAAGTTGCTGACTAGGTGGTACAGAACTCCCCAGTGTCTCCATAAACTTAACCCAGACATCCCGGAGTGTTGCTGGAGATGTGGAATGGGAGTAGGCTCTCTCACACATATCTGGTGGTCCTGCTCACTTATACTACCATTTTGGAAAGGAATTGGCGAATTAATCAACCAAATATGCCTTACGAAACTAACTCTAGACCCCAAGCTGTTTTTACTTTTGTGCCCACAGGAAACTTTCATTCCCTCTAAACACAGCCTGCCAACCAGGCTTATTACAGCTGCACGCTTACTAATACCATACTTATGGAAAACTGATACCACACCCTCAGTTTCCACCTGGATAGAGAGAGTATATCAGATTTACCGCTTTGAAGAGTTGGCCCACTGGGAGACCCATACTCGCCCAGCATTCCTTAAAACGTGGGGTTCTTGGAAACGGTTTAGGAGCTTTACCCCATAATGGAAATGATATTTTTGCCTGACCTATCCAGCCATATAAGAGTCATTTATTCCCTCTGATCTGTTATCAGCCTAATCCCAAATCCTGGCTATTAATAAAACAACTTGTATGATTTACACACCTTTATGTAGTCCCTCCCCTTCAACCTGAAGGAGCTACATACTAAATTGTGGAAAACTCTCTACTCAATGACAGTCCTTCATATCATTTTGTCCAAAGTATTCACTAATCTAGACAACATTCCATGATACATCTCATTTGGTCAAACCATTATGATAATGACACTTCTTTTAATTTCCTCCAAACCTTCCCCGCTCAATCCCCATCCTTTTCTCATACCCAATGTTACTTTGATTTATTTTGCATTATCACAAAAAGATTCTGTAAGTTTTATCTTTGCTTTCCTGATTAATCAAATTTGCATATGTTTGTTATTTTTAATACCAATAAAAAGAGTTTTGGTAAAAAAAAATTTTTTAGAAGGTAGGGATTGGAACTCTAACGTATGGGAAGCTCACAGGTATGTGGTTAAAGGGATTCTAATTCAGCTAGGTACGGGGAAGAAGAAAAGACTTGGAAAAATAAATTAGATCTTCTCCAAAATCCAACAATCAGAAAAATCCACAAACTTTCTTTAGGAAAAAAAAAAGTTGAGAAGGAGTTAACATACCAGAGAATGAAAGGATTGTTAAGTGAACAGATGGAGAAGTTCTTTTTTATGTATAGTCATAAAAACTATTTAGAAGCCAACAAAAGTACTAGCAAGAATAATTGAAAAACAGAGGTCTAAAGCCTACATACCTAAAATAAGAAATTATACTAATGAGGTTTGCTTTAAGCCTGAAGATATTTCCAAAGTTTTACTGATTTTTGTTTCTAAATTATATAATTTAGCTCCCAATTTATCTAATAAAATACCGGGAAATTTCACTGTAGGGTCTATGGCCAGTCCACCAATGGCTGCACGCCACCTTTAATAACACATGGCCATTAACAATACAGACCGTCTATACAGCGCAATCTTCATTCGTTAACTATGAGGAAGCTACAGCCTAACTGGCTGCACAGTACTTAACCGCAGCACAACTGCGTCCCGAATGCCCCACATCCGTGCCATGTGGGATCAAAACCTATGTGACTCCAAGGAACAGAGATGAACTAGCTGTACTGGGCATGATATGTAGGTTTTATACCATCCAAAAACCTGCATCTCCCAAACCTCTGTCTGACAAGGCCATATCTGCTTGTGACACTGGAATATTTTCAAGAAAAGACCCCATACGCAAGCAAAATTTGTTAAATTATTTTCATTTTGTGCCAGTTGTCTTTAATAAATGTAAAGAAAGACATTTATCAGCTGTTTATTTTCATGTCTTATTGGCCTTCAGTTATAAAATGTGTTAAGCCCTCAAAGCAAACTATGAAAAACAAATGAAGGTTATGATTAGAGTTGAGCAAACACCTGGATGTTTGGGTTCGACAGGTTCGGCCGAACTTCACAAAAAAGTTCGAGTTCGGGACCCGAACTTCACCCCGAACCCCATTAAAGTCAATGGGGACCCAAACTTTTGAGCACTAAATGGCTCTAAAAAAGTCATGGAAAGGGCTAGAGGGCTGCAAATGGCAGCAAAATGTGGTTAAGAGCATGGCAAGTGCTCTGCAAACAAATGTGGATAGGGAAATGACTTAACATAAAATACGTAAAAATAAAAAATAATAATCCTGATCTAGGAGGAGGAGGTCCATATGGAGTAGAAGGTTGAGGAGGTGGTGGATGTAGCGGTGTAGGTGGAAGCGGCGGTGGAGGAGGAGGTAGCCAACACTGGTTTTTAGTTTTAATTAATATTTATTTATTTTTAATTAGGGTACACCCCAAAACATTGGGAAATATAACCTGTGATAACCCCCTCCAGCCGTGCTAAACAAACGTTCAGACAATACACTGGCTGCAGGGCAGGCTAGCACCTCCAAGGCATAAAGGGCAAGCTCAGGACATGTGCCCAATTTGGAGACCCAACAGTTGAAGGGGGCAGACATCCACGATCCAATTGGATATCTTCTCTATCAACTTTCGATGTTCTTTTCTGCGCCTACCATTGTGATCACAGGTAGCGGGGAATAAGGGTTCCAGACCGAAGAGGGAGCCTGAAAAAGGGAGACCACATCCAAGGGAGGTCAATGGATGAAATTAAATGTGATCGAGCAGAAATGTGGGACAAATTATTGAAGCAGAAGCTTCCAAGTAAAGGAGGGGGTGCGCGGCAATTACCCACTCCCGACTCGGGGAGGTAGTGATGATAAATAACAATACAGGACTCTTAAGATGCCCTGTTATTGGAATGATTAATAAAAAATTACAAGGAATGTCACTGGGGTATTTTGGGTTTAGAAACGTTAGACAGGAGAGGCCCTGCTGCCGCTTTGTTAATGCTAGATAACTTCTGCCTGATCACATGTCCCTGTAACGTCCACAATCCAATTGGATATCTTCTCTATCAACTTTTGATGTTCTTTTCTGTGCCTACTATAGTGATCACGGGTAGCGAGGAATCAGCTTCCACGCCGGAGAGGTAGCATGAGAAATGGATAACACATTCAAGGGAGGTCAATGGCTGAAATGTGATAGAGCGGAAATGTGGGACAAGTTGTTAAAATGGAAGGATCGAATGAAAGGAGGGGGCGCGCGTCAATTAAACACGATTTTTAAAAATTTCGGTCCCTGTCAACTATGCAGAGCAGGGGTTTATTCACAGCAAAACTGTGTTCATGTCACCCACCAATTGAACAGACGATTTTACAAAAATTAGGTCCCTGTCACCTATGCAGAGCAGGGGTTTGTATACGGCAAAATTGGTAAAATGTCACCCAAGAATGTAACAGACGCTTTTGCACCCTGCTCCCTCTTTTGCTGTGCTGGTGCCTCTGTGCGACCACCGCCTCTTTCTCCGAACTAGACAGGTCACTCGCATGACCCTGATTTCATGTGGGGTCTAGTACCTCATCATCCTCCACATCATCTTCCACCCACTCTTTACCCCTGCCCTCCTTGTCGGTCTGCAGAAAGCCTCAGCAGTTGGCACCTGTGTTTTGTCATCAGAGACGTGCTGAGGTGGTCTTCCCATGTCCTCATCCTGAAATATAAGTGGTTGGGCATCAGTGCACTCACTCTCTTCCACTTCTGGTGCAGGGCTATGTGGATGGCCCACGGAAACCCTGCCAGCAGAGTCATCAAAAAGCATAAGAGACTGTTGCATGACTTGCTTGCCTGATTTGCAAGGGGGTGAGTTGAAAGACAGACGGCCATGGGCTGTAGGTGCCAACTCTGATCTTTCAGCAGGGGACTGGGTGGGAGACAATGCGAAGGAACTGTAGGCACTGTCAGCCCATCAATCTACTATAGTCTGTACTTGTTCTGGCCTCACCATTCGTACTGTCCAAAATGCAGTGTAGGCCGCAAATGTACTTTCTAGCGCAAAAGATGAGCATTTGTCACCCAACAATGTAACAGACGAATTAGGGAAATATATTTCCCTGTCCACTAGGTAGAGCAGGGGTATATAACAGCCAAAAATTGGTGAATTTCACCCGACAATGTAACAGAAAAATTAGTGAAATGCATTTCCCTGTCCACTAGGTAGAGCAGGGGTATATCACAGCCAAAAATTTGGGAATTTCATCCGACAATGTAACAGACAAATTAGTGAAATGTATTTCCCTGTCTACTAGGTAGAGCAGGGGTATATCACAGCCCAAAAATTTGGAATGTCACCTAACAATGTATCAGACAAATTAGTGAAATGACTTAAAATAAAATAAAATACGCAAAAATTAAAAATAATAATCTTGATATATGAGGTGGAGGTCCATATGAAGTAGGAGGTTGAGGAGGCGGTGGACATAGCGGTGTAGGTGAAAGTGGCGGTGGAGGAGGTAGCCAACACTGGTTTTTGGTCTTAATTTTTTATTTTATTTTTTTAAATTAGGGTACACCTCAAAAGAGTGGGAAATATCAAAAATACAACAATGAGCAATTGCGCTGGAGTATAACAATGGCTGGGTAATACATGTCTATTCTGCACAAGGTACGGACAAGTCCTGTGGGATCTATGCCTGGTTCATTTTAATGAACGTGAGCTTGTCCACATTGGCTGTGGACAGGCGGCTGCGCTTGTCTGTGGTAACGCCCCCTGCCGTGCTAAACACACGTTCAGACAATACACTGGCTGCAGGGCAGGCCAGCACCTCCAAGGCGTAAAGGGCAAGCTCAGGCCATGTGCCCAATTTGGAGACCCAGAAGTTGAAGGGGCAGACCCATCATTCAGTATGTGTAGGTGTGTGCACACATACTGCTCCACCATGTTGCTGAAATGCTGCCTCCTGCTAAGATGTTCCATATCAGCTGGTGGTGCTAGTTGTTGTGGCGTGCTGACAAAGCTTTTACACATTTCGGCCATGCTAACCCTGCCTTCTGAGGCGCTGGCGGTGCCCCAGCTGCGTTGTCGACCTCTTCCTCCTCCTTCGCCTTGTGCTTCCACTGTGCCCCCACTGTCAGGTGGGAATGCCACTAGCAGCGCGTCTACCAGCGTGCGCTTGTACTCGCGCATTTTACGATCACGCTCCAGTGACGGAATTAAGGATGGTACGTTGTCCTTGTAACGGGGATCCAGCAGCGTCGCCACCCAGTAATCAGCACAAGTTAGAATGTGGCCAACTCGGCGGTTGTTGCGGAGACACTGCAGCATGTAATTGCTCATGTGTGCAAAGCTGCCCAGAGGCAACGACAAGCTGTCCTCTGAGGGAGGTGTATCATCTGTGTCCTCTGTATCCCCCCCAGACACGCACCAGTGATGGCCATGAGCTGGCTTGGGTGCCACCCTGCTGTAAACACAGTTCCTCCTCCTCATCCTCCACCTCGTCATCCTCCAGAACTGTGCCCTTGCTGGACAATTGTGTACCTGCCGTTTGTGGGTGAGGAACCCACCCTCGGAGACACTTGTGAATGACTGGCCTGAAACCCTTAGAAATGATCATTCTTCCTCCTCCTCCTGTGCCACATCCTCTTCCATCATCACCCGAAGCGTTTTTTCAAGGAGGCATAGAAGTGGAATAGTAACGCTGAGAACGGAGTCATCGGCACTGGCCATGTTGGTGGAGTACACGAAACAGCGCAACAAGGCACACAGGTCTCGCATGGAGGCCCAGTCATTGGTGGTGAAGTGGTGCTGTTCTGCAGAGCGACTCACCCGTGCATGCTGCAGCTGAAACCCCACTATCGCCTGCTGCTGCTCACACAGTCTAGCCAGCATGTGCAAGGTGGAGTTCCACCTTGTGGGCACGTCGCATATGAGGCAGTGAGCGGGAAGACCGAAGTTATGCTGCAGCAATGACAGGCGATCAGCAGCAGGGTGAGAATGCCGAAAGTGCACACAGACGGCCCGCACTTTCTACAGCAGCTCTGACATACCTGGGTAATGTTTAAGAAATTTCTGCACTACCAAATTCAGCACATGCGCCAGGCAAGGGATGTGCGTCAAACTGGCTAGGCCCAGACCTGCTATGAGATTTCGCCCATTATCGCACACCACCAGGCCGGGCTTGAGGCTCATTGGTGCCAACCACTCATCGGTCTGTTGTTCCATGCCCATCCACAGCTCCTGCGCGGTGTGGGATTTGTCCCCCAAACAGATAAGTTTTAAAACTGCCTGCTGTCGTTTACCCCTGGCTGTGCTGAAGTTGGTGGTGAAAGTGTTACGCTGAACGGATGAGGAGGCGGTAGAGGATGAGGAAGCAGAGTAGGAGGATGAAACAACAGGAGGCAAAGAGAAGCGCCCTGCAATCCTCGGTGGTGAAAGGACATGTGCCAAACTGCTATTCGCCTCAGGCCCAGCCGCCACTGCATTTACCCAGTGTGCTGTTGGGGAGATATAACATCCCTGACCGTGCTTACTGGTCCACGTATCCGTAGTTAGGTGGACCTTGCCACGGATGGCATTGCGCAGTGCACACCTGATTTTGTCCTCCACTTGGTTGTGCAGGGAAGGGATGGCTCGCCTGGAAAAGTAGTGGCGGCTGGGCACGACGTACTATGGGACAGCCATCACCATAAGGCTTTTAAAACTCTCCGTCTCCACCAGACGGAATGACAGCATTTCAAAGGCCAGTCATTTTGAAATGCTGGCATTCAGGGCCAGGGATCACGGGTGGGTAGGGGGGTACTTCCTCTTTCACTCCAGTGTTTGGGAGATAGACAGCTGAATGCTTCCATGGGACATTGTGGAGATGCTTGGTGACCCAGGTGGTGGCGTTGCTGGTAGATCCTCTGTTTGCGGGGTGGCAGGTGCCACTGTAACTCCAGAGGGGGATAAAGAGTCCGAGACTGCAGCAGAAGGGGAAGCAGGAGGAGCCAGGTGTCTACTCCACTGCAGCTTGTGCTTTGCACTTAGATGCCTGGTCATGCAGGTTGTGCTCAGGTTTTGAACGTTTATGCCTCGCTTCAGGCTCTGATTGCACAGCGTGCAAACCACTAGTGTCTTGTCATCAGCACATTGTCTGAAGAACTGCCATGCCAGGGAACTCCTTGGAGCTGGCTTTGGTGTGCTCGGTCCCTTGGTGCGGTGGGCAGTAGCAGGCGTACTGTCTAGGGGACGGCTGCTCCGCTTTTGCACCCTGCTGCCTCTTTTGCTGTGCTGGTGGCGACCACCTTGACCTTGATTCCATGTGGGGTCGAGGACCTCATTGTCCTCCACATCATCTTCCACACAGTCTTCACCCCTGCCCTCCTTGTCGGTCTGCACACTGCAGAAAGCCACAACAGTTGGCACCTGTGTTTCGTCAGAGACGTACTGCGGTGGTCCTTCCATGTACTCATCCTGAAACATAAGTGGTTGGGCATCGGTGCACTCAATCTCTTCCACTTCTGGGGCAGGGCTATGTGGATGGCCCTGGGAAACCCTGCTAGCAGAGTCATCAAAAAGCAGAAGAGACTGCTCCATGACTTGGGGCTCAGACTGCTTGGCTGATTTGCAAGGGGGTGAGGTGAAAGACATGGCCATGGGCTGCAGGTGCCAACTCTGATCTTTCAGCAGGAGACTGGGTGGGAGACAATGTGAAGGAACTGGAGGCATGGTCAGCCACCTAATCTACTATCGCCTGTACTTTGGTGGAGGCGATACACACTTTGGTCAAACTTGAGAGTTATGTGTATCAGAAGAGGGGAAATAACAAAAAGTTTAACAAAATTTGGTATGCATAGGTCGACCGTTTCCATTTGGATGTTTAGGGGAGAAGTGTGAAGGTAGAGTGAGAGGAGACTGTGATAGGTAGCACATAATTTGGATCTAGTCGGGTAAATGAATGGAGCGTGTATGAGCAGGATGGCTTGTAGTGTGAGCGCGGGTTAGATCGTATCCTGAACTATGCTGCACGATGTTTCCAAGATGAACTGCACCTGGAATTCGGGGAGGGGGGGAGGGGGGTTGGGAAGGGGTTTTTCTGTGATGTTCTTGTTGTTTGTGTTGTAAAACATTAAAACATGAAGATTTTGTCTTCAAATAAAAAGATTAGACCAAAAAAAACAACTATCGCCTGTACTTGTTCTGGCCTCACCATTCGTAGAGCCGCATTCAACCCTACCAAATAACGCTAAAGGTTCTGTCGCCTACTCGCACCTGAGGAAGGTGTTTCACTTGTGCGTGTAGCTGGCACAGATCGACTAGGTCCTCTCCCTGCACAGATCGACCAGCTCCACCAGCAGCACCACGACCGGGGCCCTGTCCCTTATTTGACGCTATCCTAATTCTTTGCGTTCACCCACCAAACTAACAGATGGTTTATGTCAGGCAACAATGTAACCGCCAATAGTCAACAATTAAGTTCACTGAGAGTAAGGCAGTGCCGGTGTCATAAAGAGGAAAAATTTATTGAGGTCTCACAACAGTGTGACAGGTAAATTTTATACAATTAGTTCACGGTCACAAATTTTTTTAATTTGTCAACCAACAATGTAACTGCAGTATTGACTGGTTGTATTTGACTGTGACAAATGCAGCAAAGGCCCCAGATGTAGGGTCTTGCACAAAATGGGTGTTTTTTTAAAACCAGAATATAACGTTTGTATTGGACTGTCAGAAATGCAGCAAAGGACGCAAATGTATTATCTTGCCCAAAATGGGTGTTTTTTTAAAACCAGAATATAACAGCAGTATCTAACGCTTGTATTTGACTGGGAGAAATGCAGCCCAGATGTAGGTGTCACGAGTTGGAGGTCCCCGGAGAGACCACCGCGTCGTCAAGCAATAAACAAACGGAAATCAGGTACAGACACACAAGAGTTTATTGCACAAACAAAAAACAGGGAAGGCAGCACAGACAAAACATGAGCTCTATGTACCGTCAGCACAGTGGGAGAAAACCCCCACTGCGCCACTGTCTAGTAATACTCCAGAGGGGCATGACTAAGCAACTCCTGGTATTCACTAGGGCCCCAGAAGGTAGGGTTAGGCTTTGCCGCAGGAAGTTGCCAGAGTCCACTCTGGAGCGTGAACTAGACAGTGACAGCAAGAACAAATGGACAACAGGTACCAGAAGGTACCGACGGCACATAGGCAAACATAACAGACAGGCAAATACAAAACAGGGCAACTAATAACACAAGCAGAAATACATAGCAAGGAAACAGGAGTGACAATGAGCAGAGAAGGACTTGCTCCACCAGTAGTATACTGCGTGGCCTTGCGCATAGCACTCTGCAGCTAGGCGCGCTGCAGCAAGGGCTTGCTAAACAGAGACATATGAATACACACAAGGTAACTAAAACATAACTGGCAGAACAGATAACAGAAAGACAGGAAAGAGGACGGGAAAGAGGACGTCAATGAACAAGTAGGGAAACCCACAGAGCACAGACAGACAGACACGGATCCCATGGGTCAGCAGCATGGGAGAGAGAGTACAAACCAGGAGCAGGACAAGACAACACACACCAGGAGAGCTGACACAGAACTGAGGAAACCTCAGCCTTATATACAGGTTCCATGGGTGCAGCAGAGAGGCCACACCCATGGAGCAGACAGAGAGGATTAACTCCTAATAGGCACACAGGGGAGTTAACCCATAAAGAACCACAAATCACACACAGGAACGGAATTGCAGCGAGAGCATAGACAGAAGGTCACAGCCAGAGGTAACGACTGACAGTAGGATGTTGCACAAAATGGGTGTTTTTTTAAACCCAGAATATAACTGCAGTATTTAAAGCTTGTATTTGACTGTCACAAATGCAACAAAGGCAGTATTATCTTGCCACAAAATGGGTGTTTTTTTAATACCAGAATATAACAGCAGTATCTAACGCTCGTATTTGACCATCACAAATGCAGCAAAGGCCCAAAATGTATTATCTTGCACAAAATGGGTGTTTTTTTAAACCCAAAATATAACTGCAGTATTTACAGCTTGTATTTGACTGTCAGAAATTCAGCAAAGGACCCAAAATGTTTTATCTTGCAAAAAATTTGACCGTCACGAATGCAAAAAAAGGCCCCAAATGTAGGGTCTTGCAAAAAATTTGTGTTTTTTTTAAACCCAGAATATAACTGCAGTATTTACAGCTTGTATTTGACTGTCACAAATGCACATATGCTGTGCTGGTGCACTGAACTTGCACAAAATGGCCGCCGACGCCCGCCTAACTAACGGATGAAAGTTCTTTTTCTGTGTCACTGGGCTCAGGGCAGGGTAAAAAAATGGTGCACTGCACCCACAAAACAAAATCGCTGTAGATCGCAGAGTTAACAAGCACTTCTGATAACAGATTCTTTCCTATTCTCTCCCTCACAGCAGCAGCATCCTCTCTCTACACTAGTAAGAGCAGAGTGACGTGCAGCGCTACGTGACTCCAGCTTATATAGAGGCTGGGTCACATGCTGCATTGGCCAATCACAGCCATGCCATTAGTAGGCATGGCTATGAAGGCTTCTAAGGGCACAAGAGTAAAACTCTTGTTGATTGGCTGCTCTGCAGCATTTCAAAAAGCGCCATTAAATCGCCGAATCGCTTTTACTGAAAAGTTCGGGTTCAGGTCCGGGGTCCAAAAATCCTAAAGTTCGGTATGAACCCGAACTTTACAGTTCAGGTTCGCTCAACCCTAGTTATGATGTTAACTGATTAGTGATTTTCATAGTCTTTACATTAGTTTCTTCTACATGGTCAAAAACAAACCTCTTGGTTAAAATGATTTCTATGGGATTTAAAGGGGTATTCCCATTTAGGAAACTTGGAGGGGGGCCAACATCGAGCAGGCAAGACATAAATTCTCTGAGCTCATGTGGTCTGAAGCTTATCTACTGACATTCCCTTATATTACAAGATCAAAAGAACTCAGAATTTTCTTAGTTATTTGGCTTTAAGGCTTTATGTGTTTGAGGCCTTGGGGAATAGCGGGAGCAGGGGACTAAATTTCCGGACAAAGGGAGAGATCAGAGAATAAGAGGAATTGTCAGAGATAAAAGCTGACGTTCAAAAAATATATGGAAAAATTAATTCTCTTGAGGATACCTCCATGCAAATTATCCAGCATGCAGATTGTTTAAATGACAAAGGCCTCATGCACACGGCCGTTTTTTCGGTCCGCATCCGAGCCGCCGTTTTGGCCACTCGATTGCGGACCAATTCACTTCAATGGGGCCGCAAAAGATGTTGACAGCACTCCGTGTGCTGTCCGCATCCGTTGCTCCGTTACGCGGCCCCGCTAAAAAAATATAACATGTCCTATTCTTGTTCGTGCTTTGCGGACAAGAATAGGCATTATATTGACGGCCGCCCGTTCCGTTCTGCAAATTGCGGAAGGCACACGGACGGCTTCCGTTTTTTGCGGATCCGTGGTTTGCAGACCGCAAAAAACGGCACGGTCGTGTGCATGAGGCCAAAGTCAAAGAACAGCATAAAGAATCTTATCTCTTGAAGCTCCAGATAGATGATCTGGAGAAGAGGTCCATATGCAACAATTTACGGATCTAGGGGTTAACTGAAAAACTGGAGGACAAGGACATTCTTCCCATGCTCACTCAGATATTTACTTAACTTGTAGACAAAGATGAATCTGCAGACCTGGGTATAGAAAGAGCACATAGGGTATTCCGCACTAAAGTAAGTGATTCAGATAATCCCAGAGACGTTCTCTGCTATTAAATTTAGGAGAAATTTCCAACCTATTACAAGAGTCCTTAGAGAAAAAAACTATATTAAATACATATGGCTATTCCCCTTTGGACTTCTGATTTTATACAGGTCATTCTCCATTAGATCCTGAGGATCTTTCCCTGGCTCTTTGCAGACTCAATGTGAAACATATTGCCGTACCAGAATGGGCTGGGTCAGTGTTGATGGAGGTCTCTCCTTCTGTTCCACAGATAGAAACATGGGCCCAGGTTACCACTCCCAGTCCTAAGGAGCAGAAAACACAAGAAACTACTGTTCCAAAAGCACCACAAAAAAAACAAAAAGGAAATTTTGGAGAATGAGTTCTCTGCTAGAAATGATATATCTGTCTCTATCTTAACACACACTGGTGTTTAATTGCTATATTCCTTTACTGTATGGGATAGGCTGCGAGCAGCCTTATGGTTTTTCCGTTTTAATTTTTCTTCCCCATCTTCCTTGAGCCATAACTTTTTTATATTTCCGTTCACATAGCTGTATGAGGGCTTATTTTTTTGCGGGACAAGTTGTACTTTCTAATGCCACCATTAATTATGGCATACAATGTAGTGGGAAGCGTTAAAAAAATTCCAAATGGGGTGGAATTGGAAAATAAATGCGATTCCTCCACTGTTTTACGGGTTTTGTTTGCACGGCGTTCCGTTTGCGATTACAATGATACCCCATATGTATAGTTTTTTTATGTCTAAATAGTGTAAAAATAAATTTAACCCTTTTGCTACCAGCGCCGTACATGTACGGCACTGGAGCGATGTGTGAACATGGTGCCCGCTCGCACATGCAGCGGGCGCCATGGTCGGCAAATCTCTGCTGTTTCAAACAGCAGAGACCTGTGGCTAATTACCGTGACCAGGCTTCCATGCTTTCTACCGATACCCCATGCGGCCAATGGAGGCATCGGTAGTTGCGCTGAACACTATTAGCCTCGCTGAGCCTGAGAAGGATGATAGTGTTCATGCTGCAATTCTTATTCTGGCCACCAGATGGCAGGCTAGGATAAGAAATGAGCAATTTCCAATCCAAACCCCATTTTAAAAATCCCTGATAATATATGAAAAATTTAAAAACATAATTTTAGGCTCATATATGAGCTTCAAAATCATCACAAAATATAAAAAATGTAAAAAAAATATATAAAAAATAAAATATAGAAGTTTAAATCACTCCCTTTTCATATAATTAATAAAATAAATACCTAAATAACAATAAATATAAACATTATGGGTATCACCGTGACCAAAACGCCCATACTATTCAAATATAAAAAAAATATGGCGAATGGCGTAACAGAAAAAAAGGGTCAAAATGTGCGATTTGCCATTTTTTTCATTGCTTCTCTTACCCAAAAAAATAAATACAATGTGATCAAAAAGTCATGCACACTCCAAAACAGCTCAGTAGACATAAGTATAAAAAAGTTATGGGGGTCAGAATATGGTGATGTAAAAACAAATATTTTATCAAAGTTTAAATTTATTTTTACACTATTTAGACATTTAAAAAACCTATACATATGGGGTATCGTTGTAATCATACTGACCCAGAGAATGAAGGGCATGGGTCAGTTTTGCTGCAAACGAAACGCCATGGGAACAAAATCCGTAAAACTGTGGAGGAATTGCATTTTTTTTCCAATTCCACCCCATTTGAAATTTTTTTACCGCTTCCCAATACAATTTATACCTTGAAAAATGGAAAGATATGTGGATAGCTCACCACCCTCCTCAGTAAGGTCGGGGTGCTCTAGCCGAAAGACTGCTCACTCAATCAGTCCAGAGAAATAAATAAAATGGGAGAAAAACGGCTGGCACTCGCTATGTGGTTTCACATCAAACAACAATTTATTATACCTATACCGCTAATTCAACAGTAAAATACATGTTATCTAAAACATAATAGTTAAAAATCCCCCTAAAAGATAAATAATAAAATACAATATACTGTTATATTGGGTCATAAACCGCACAAGAATGAAGTCTCTTGGAAAAATGTGGTATTTCTTTGCCTGTTTGGGCAATGTGTGTCCAATTAGATATAACAAGGATACTGTCACTTTAAATGAAATGAAAAAAATGCAGCCAAGTCCACAAGCTGTATTAGGTACTGCTGGGGGATAATATCTCCCTCTCTATGATTCTCTTCAGCAGTTCTTATTTAGGTAAGTCTTGTAGATTTCAGTTTTTGGATATGTAATTGATTTGCAGGGTAATTGTACAGCTTACCCACCCAGACGAAACTCCGGCCGTCTGCTTAGATCGCTGCTGCTCGCTCTCGGCGTCCCCCGCTCTCCGGCGTTTAGCACGTGATGTGCCTGAGTTATCGCGGGATTTGAAAGTTTCAATCCGAAGATCTGGTGAGAGCTGCAGAGTAAGTATAAGAATGGAGCGCTCCACTTGTAGAAAATACTTCAAATTTCGTCGGTCATATCCAGAAGCTTCTTGTTGGCAGGGATATAACGCTAAACGCGTTTCGAGGACTTCAATCCTCTTCCTCAGTAGCTATATCCCTGTTCTTGAATCCCCTCCTTTTATATCATCCTCAGCAGTCCCCAAAATCTGGGCTGGAATCACTTTTCCTCCTAATGCGGTTTTTAGTGCGTTTCTGTTGCGGTTTTAAAATCGCATATGCGTTTTTTATGGCATCGAAACCGCAACCTCTTGTTTAGTATAAGTCTACCCAAACACAGTTATTCTCCAATGTAAAAACACATAATAATAATCAATATATAAAATTTATAAAAATAATTAAAAACAGTTTACAATATATCCCAGGAGATCAGTACTTTTTAAATAATCAAGAACTACATGATAGTATATAACAGATACTAGCTTATAAATGACGTCTATGTGGTAAAGGGCCTCATCCTCCATAAATTCTGTTCTTATCTATCTTGCAATGTTGGTATTAATCTTGGAGAATAACGTAGATGGTGGCGTGCACATCAAACAAGAGGGGACCACAGTGCCGCTAAACGGCCAACCGTGTGATTCCCAATTGAATGAGGGGCACACCACCTAATCTATAGGAATCCAAAAATTTCCAGTTCTGCATTTAAGCCAACTGGTATCAAACTTCCAAAGTTATATATTTGTTTGGATTCTGCCCTGGACATCCGCTCGATGTGGTTTCCACCTCTCCAGTGTTTATCAATTTTTTCTAGAGCTACAAAGGACAGACCTGTAGGGTCTTGTCCATGAGCTTCTTTAAAGTGCCTTGAGAGTGAGTGTTTATCGTACCCTTTCTTAATATTCGAAATGTGTTCCGATATCCTCACTTTCAAGGCCCTTTTCGTCCGTCCAATATATTGTCTTGAGCACGGACATTGTGCTAAATAGATCACGCTCACAGAGTTGCATGTCAGGAATTGTTCAATCTCCCACACAAAAGAATTTTGTGTGGAAGATACCGTCTTAGTATTCCTGGGAATTCTTGTAGTTTTGCAACAGATGCACTGTCCGCATTTATAAAAACCTTTCAAATTAGTTAGTCTCCCGGTATTCAATGTAGCTCTCTTTCTAGTTTTAATCGATGGAGCTACTTTTATCCCTAAATTGGCTGCTCTAGTATATATTATTTGTGGTCTGATTGGTATCATCCTACCTATTGTTTTATCTTGTAGTAGGTGGTGCCAATGCCGTTTAATGATTTCTTCCACCTTCCTTCTTTGTGTTGTATATGGAAGGATAATCCTGAATTGGGAATCTACTTCATTTTGCTCTGCTGTTTTAACAGTTAATAATGAGCTCCTCGGTAGTTTCCTAACTTTTTCCAATGATCCTTCTAGTATATTGGTTGGGTATTGTTTAGCCAGGAATTTATCCCTCAGGTGCATTGCTTCTAATTCAAATTGGGCCTCTTCGGTACAATTCCGTTTTAGTCTACGGAACTGTCCGAAGGGTACATTTAACAGCCAATTGGGCAGATGACAACTAGAATGCAGGATAAACGCATTCCGGGCGGAAGGTTTTTGATATGTCTTGCAAATGTATTTATCCACTACCCTCGTAATTGCCAGATCTAAAAATTCTATTTCTGTCGTCCTAATATTTTGGGTAAAAACTAAATTCAAGCTGTTTGCATTGAGTTCTGTTAAAAAATTATTAAGACTATCTTGATCTCCCTTCCAAATTAAAAGAACGTCGTCAATATAACGACGCCAGAGCACCAGGTCACCCCCTCTATGCAAATCAATAGTTTCCTGTTCCCATTGTGCTAGGAACAGGTTTGCATAGCTGGGGGCAAACCTGGTGCCCATGGCTGTTCCTCTAATCTGTAAATAAAAACATCCTTCAAAATAAAAATAATTATGTTGTAAGATGTGTTTAATACCTTCTAAAATAAAATCTGATTGTTGTTTTTTTATTGTCTTACTGTTTTCCAATTGGGTTTTAATGGCTCTTATTCCAGCTTCATGGTCTATTACTGTGTAGAGGGACTGGATATCAAGTGTAGTCATGATCCAGTCCTCTCCCACATTTAACCCTTCTAATATCTGGATAATTTGTGTAGTATCCCTCAAGTATGATGTGGTGGTTTTAACCATGGGTTGAAGCCATGTGTCGATGTATCTAGATAAATTCGATGTTAAAGAGCCGATACCTGATACTATGGGGCGGCCGGGAGGACTCTCCATGTCCTTGTGTACCTTCGGAAGGCAATAAAAGACCGGGAGTCTTCCCGGCGTCCCCATAATATAATCAGATTCTTGTTGAGACAAGATGCCCGTCTGGGCACCTTTCTGGCAATATTCTTCTAATTTGTCATTAAATTTTTTTGTGGGGTCTGTATCCAGCTTTTTATATGTCGATTTGTCAGATAATTGTCTCAAGCATTCCTGTATATATTTAGCGGTATCCAAAATTACGATCGCCCCCCCTTTGTCTGCGGGGCGAATCGTAATTTTCTCATTTTTTTGGAATTCTTTAATTGCGGATACTTCTCCATTGGTTACATTTTTTCTGTATAATTGCTTTTCTTTTATTCTTCTGAGATCAACTTCAACATTTTTCTGGAAGCTTCCCATTTCTGGGCCAATTTCATTTCTAGGAAATTTTTTTGACTTTTTCTTTAAATTCATGTGTTTGAATCTAGCTTCTGCCTGTACAGTTGTAGAGATCGGATTTTTAATAAAATACTTTTTCAGACATATGTTCCTCATAAATTTTTGGATCCCGATGTAGGTATCAAATTTGTTTAGTTGTGCGCTAGGAGCGAATTTTAATCCTTTATTTAAAAGGGAACTTTGTGCTGGTGTTAAACTCGTGTTACTCAAATTGATAATGTTGTCCAATTCTGTGCTATGTGTCTTTACCTGTGAACCCTTCTTTTTCCTCCCCCTTCGTGTCTTGTTGTTTCTAATTGGTGATTGTGATATGTTTGTTTCTGACCTTCCCTCTGTGTGTATATTAGTGGTGTTCTCTGGTGATCCCTCTGTCCTTATGGACGTGCTTGGTGTGGTGTGTAATAGGATTCCTCCTGTCTGTGATAGTTGTGGTGTCTCAAATTGTATTGGTGTTTCTGTGGTGTTTGCGCTCTCCTGTTGTGTTCTGGTGTCCGTGCGTGTCTGGATTTTACTCTTGGTGAATGGTGAGGTGGGGTCCCATCTAAAAAAGGCTGCTGCGCTAATGTTTCAAACCTATTTCTAGTTGGTATTGTAGGTTTTATTTGTTCCACAGGGGATCTAATTCTGTTGTCTACTTTGTTATAATCATTCTGTATTATTTTCGGGACAAAATTATGTTTTTTACTCTTTTTTGTAATTATTTCGGATTCGATTCGATCCAAACTCTTACATATTCTGTCCTGCCATAAATCTAGAACACTGTCTTTAGGTAATTGATCTATTTTAATTTTCATCTTGTTAATTTCATCTGTGATATTTCCCAAAATTTGTGCTCTCCTTTTTATAATTAATTCAACTAGTGACCTTGATTGCATATGCAGGAGGTTAGCCCATTCAAGGTTAAACTCCTCCCCATATAAATCCTGTGCTGGAGTTTTCAATAGTTGTAAGCCTTTTGGGATCCTATCTTGGTCTAGATATTGGCGTAGGGATTTGATCTCCCAGTTATGTTTCAGTTGTTTAATGACCAAATGTTCTAATTCTCTAAATGTATCCTGTACGGATTTGGTTTCTGTATTGTCCAATAGTGGAACTTCAAATAGGAAGGTGTCCACTTTTTGTTTCTTTAGTTCGATATGACTCCACATATCCATCCTGAGTATGGTGGGAGCTAAATCCACAAACGAGTGATAAGAAATTGAAAAATGGAAAGATATGTGGATAGCTCACCACCCTCCTCAGTAAGGTCGGGGTGCTCTAGCCGAAAGACTGCTCACTCAATCAGTCCAGAGAAATAAATAAAATGGGAGAAAAACGGCTGGCACTCGCTATGTGGTTTCACATCAAACAACAATTTATTATACCTATACCGCTAATTCAACAGTAAAATACATGTTATCTAAAACATAATAGTTAAAAATCCCCCTAAAAGATAAATAATAAAATACAATATACTGTTATATTGGGTCATAAACCGCACAAGAATGAAGTCTCTTGGAAAAATGTGGTATTTCTTTGCCTGTTTGGGCAATGTGTGTCCAATTAGATATAACAAGGATACTGTCACTTTAAATGAAATGAAAAAAATGCAGCCAAGTCCACAAGCTGTATTAGGTACTGCTGGGGGATAATATCTCCCTCTCTATGATTCTCTTCAGCAGTTCTTATTTAGGTAAGTCTTGTAGATTTCAGTTTTTGGATATGTAATTGATTTGCAGGGTAATTGTACAGCTTACCCACCCAGACGAAACTCCGGCCGTCTGCTTAGATCGCTGCTGCTCGCTCTCGGCGTCCCCCGCTCTCCGGCGTTTAGCACGTGATGTGCCTGAGTTATCGCGGGATTTGAAAGTTTCAATCCGAAGATCTGGTGAGAGCTGCAGAGTAAGTATAAGAATGGAGCGCTCCACTTGTAGAAAATACTTCAAATTTCGTCGGTCATATCCAGAAGCTTCTTTCTCCCACAATTTATACCTTAATTAATGGGTGGCATTAGAAAGTACAACTTGTCCCACAAAAAATAAGCCCTCATACAGCTATGTGAACGGAAACATGAAAAAAAATTATGGCTTAAGGGAAATAGGAAAGAAAAATGAAAATGCAAAAATGAAAAAACCTCCGTTAGTAAAAGAGTTAAACTACTTTTTTTTTTACATCACCATATTCTGACCCCCATAACTTTTTTACAGTCAGATTTACTGAGCTGCGTCTCATTTTTGCGGGACAATCTTTAGTTTTTATTGATACCATTTTAAAGTGTGTGTGACTTTTTGATCATATTTTATTACATTTTTTGGGGTAAAAGAAGCAATGAAAAAATGGCAAATTGACAATTTTTTACCCTTTTTTCCATTACGCATTTGCCGTGTTAAAAAAATATTTTAATAGTGTAGATGTTTTCAGTCACTGTGATACCTATGATGTTTATATTTTTTGTTATTTAGGTATTTATACACTGCTCAAAAAAATAAAGGGAACACTTAAACAACACAATGTAACTCCAAGTCAATCCCACTTCTGTGAAATCAAACTGTCCACTTAGGAAGCAACACTGAGGGACAATCAATTTCACATGCTGTTGTGCAAATGGGATAGACAACAGGTGGAAATTATAGGCAATTAGCAAGACACCCCCAATAAAGGAGTTGTTCTGCAGGTGGTGACAACAGACCACTTCTCAGTTCCTATGCTTCCTGGCTGATGTTTTGGTCACTTTTGAATGCTGGTGGTGCTTTCACTCTAGTGGTAGCATGAGACGGAGTCTACAACCCACACAAGTGGCTCAGGTAGTGCAGCTTATCCAGGATGGCACATCAATGCGAGCTGTGGCAAGAAGGTTTGCTGTGTCTGTCAGGGTAGTGTCCAGAGCATGGAGGTGCTACCAGGAGACAGGCCAGTACATCAGGAGACGTGGAGGAGGCCGTAGGAGGGCAACAACCCAGCAGCAGGACCGCTACCTCTGCCTTTGTGCAAAGAGGAACAGGAGGAGCACTGCCAGAGCCCTGCAAAATGACCTCCAGCAGGCCACAAATGTGCATGTGTCTGCTCAAACGGTCAGAAACAGACTCCATGAGGGTGATATGAGGGCCCGACGTCCACAGGTGGGGGTTGTGCTTACAGCCCAACACCGTGCAGGACGTTTGGCATTTGCCAGAGAACACCAAGATTGGCAAATTCGCCACCGGCGCCCTGTGCTCTTCACAGATGAAAGCCAGTTCACACTGAGCACGTGACAGAGTCTTGAAACGCCGTGGAGAACGTTCTGCTGCCTGCAACATCCTCCAGCATGACCGGTTTGGCATTGGGTCAGTAATGGTGTGGGGTGGCATTTCTTTGGAGGGCCGCACAGCCCTCCATGTGCTCGCCAGAGGTAGCCTGACTGCCATTAGGTACCGAGATGAGATCCTCAGACCCCTTGTGAGACCATATGCTGGTGCGGTTGGCCCTGGGTTCCTCCTAATGCAATAAGACAATGCTAGACCTCATGTGGCTGGAGTGTGTCAGCAGTTCCTGCAAGACGAAGGCATTGATGCTATGGACTGGCCCGCCCGTTCCCCAGACCTGAATCCAATTGAGTACATCTGGGACATCATGTCTCGCTCTATCCACCAACGTCACGTTGCACCACAGACTGTCCAGGAGTTGGCAGATGCTTTAGTCCAGGTCTGGGAGGAGATCCCTCAGGAGACTGTCCGCCACCTCATCAGGAGCATGCACAGGCGTTGTAGGGAGGTCATACAGGCACGTGGAGGCCACACACACACACTACTGAGCCTCATTTTGACTTGTTTTAAGGACATTACATCAAAGTTGGATCAGCCTGTAGTGTGTTTTTCCACTTTAATTTTGAGTGTGACTCCAAATCCAGACCTCCATGGGTTGAAAAATTTGATTTCCATTTTTTTTATTTTTGTGTGATTTTGTTGTCAGCACATTCAACTATGTAAAGAACAAAGTATTTCAGAAGAATATTTAATTAATTCAGATCTAGGATGTGTTATTTTTGTGTTCCCTTTATTTTTTTGAGCAGTGTATTTTTATTATTTGAAAAGGTGGGCTATTTTAACTTTTATATATTTTTAAGATTTTTGATATTTAACTTTTTTTTATTTTTGTAATGATTTTGAAGCTCATATATGAACCTACAAAATCTATTTTTTAATTTTGAACAATCATGTATTTTTAAACTGGACTTATTATTTGCAAATTTCTTATGTTAGCTTGCCATCTGGTGGCCAAAATAAGAATTGCACTTTGAATGTTCTCAGCCTCTTCAGCGAGGCTGAGCCCATTCAAATCAATTACCGGCATTGCCATTGGCCACAGGGGATGCCGGTAACGCTCCCGGAAGCTCACTTGATCACTGCATCTAAATCCTTTAATTACCGCAATCGGCATTATTGCCAGTAGCGGTAATTAGCCACAGGTCTCTGCTGTTTGAAACAGCAGAGACCTGCTGGCCATGACGCCCGCTACACGTGCAAGTGGGCGCCATGTTTTCCTATCACTCCAGCACCATACATGTACGGCGCTGGTAGCAAAAGGGTTCATTCTTGTTTAATATCTTTGAAGCACGTCAGTATATATTTGCTGGAAGAACATGGACAATAGAGATTCTCTGTCAGGTCCAGCTGCTATTTAGCTATGTTTAGTACCACTATCTCTGATTCAAATCTACATGTTTGTTGTTCTTGTTATCCTGTATACTCCCCTTATATGTGTACCTCCCCAAACTCATACCCATCTTAGCTCTATAAACACTTGTGGATATTATTCAGAGATAGGATGCTACTTATAATGCTAATGGACTCAAAGTCCCAACCAAAAGAGCTCAAATAGCTTCATCTCCTTCATCTCCTGAAAAGGAAACAGATTGATGTGCTTTTTTTTTTTTTCAAGAAACACACTTTAAAAAGACTTTCACCCCATTCTCTAAATGTAGACGGTATACTCAGTGGTTCAATGCCTCTTCCCAGATTAAAAAAAGAAAGGGCATTTCTATAATTTTCAATGGAAGACAATTTCAAATAAAACAATGTTCTGGCTGATAGGAACTTTGCAAGATATAGTTTTCACTTTTGTAAATGTTTATGCACCAAATGCCAACCAGAGTTCTTTCTTCAAACAAGTCTTTATTAAACTGGACACCTTTTAGAAGGAACCTTTATTCCTCTTCTGCGTACCATTGAAAGAGACTTAGGCTACTTTCACACTAGCGTTTTTTGCGGATCCATTATGGATCTGCAAAAGCGCTTCAGTCCTATGACAGATCTCAATAGCGGAATTGAAAACGCTAGTGTGAAAGTAGCCTTAAAAGACTGGGACCCAATGTTTATTTCATGGTTCGGTAGAATTAATATTATACAAATGATATCACCTAAGATTTTATATCTACTACAGACCTTAACGATAGAAAATAAATGAAATATCTTCATTCAACAACAAAAAAAATTGATACTCAGATTGGTGTGGAAGGGTAGTCATAACAGGTTAGCTTATCGAGTTTTGGTTAGACCAAAATCTAAGGGTGGAGTAGGATTACCAGCTTTGAAAAATACTATGCCGCATCACACCTGTCTAGGCTATTGGAATGGTTTGTAGTACCAGTTAGGAAGCTTTGGCGAGAAATAAAAACCAAATATGGAAAACTGAATATAGTACAGATATGTTTAGGAATATTAGAAATCCTATAGCATCAGTTTTGTTGAAAGAATGGCACAAAATCAATAAATCATTTAAGCTACTTCCAAATATTAGTTTGGATACTCCTATTATTAATGTAATACCTAACAGGCCACAAAGTCTTAAAAAATAAAATTGGTTCAGTTCCTAAAATGCAACTTTGGTGTCACGGATGGTGTTGCAGAAAGCTTGAACTTATAAATAAACATCCGACTGGCTTGATCCCAAACTAAGGAGCATATGGGTGAGCCCTATAAAACCCCTAGAGCTCTCTCTGACTGCTATGCCCATGCAAAGGTCTTTATGGTAGACGATTGCATGCCCACGTACCTCATACTGTGTGACACCTGAAAACCCTATAATAGTGAGGGGACACGACCACCGGCTCGCTGCACTTAATACGGACGGAGTCAGGGTCACCTAGAATCAAGCCAGTAAGGAAACACAAATAAAGGAAAAGGACTTATCTGAGGAATCAGCAGTAGGAGCCTCCAGCAGTGAACAACTCATCCAGGAAGAAGTATAAACCGCAAAGTGAGTGTAACGGTCACGTCCACACACACACAGGGGGAAGGGTAGTGACCACTGCGCTCCACCCTCACCCCTGGCCCTGCCTACTTGCCTCACGAGTCCTGATGACAGGGGACAACTGGACGGCAGTCCCTAATTTAGGATATGTGCAGGGAAGACAGACAAGACAAAATACGGAACATGAACGGACCGGGTCAGAACCAAGAGAGCTACGCAGTACAACGGATTAAGCAAAGAATGGTCAGGAGAAGCCGGGGTCAAATACCAGGAGAGTAGCGAAGTACAAGAGGAGTCCAAAGAGAGTAGTCAGGTGGGAGCCGAGGTCACAATACCAGGATGTATGCGCAGTACAGGAGGAGCAGGCAGAGGATCGTCAGGGAACAGGATCAGGTAAATATTCAGTAGTCCAACAAATAGCCAGGAACCTAGAAATTAACAGGCAACCTGTAGCCAGCAGGCTGCCTGTATTTATAGTGGGGAGTGAGGGTCATGTGACTTGGCCAGCGTCACATGACCGACAGACCAACCAGTCGAGCACCGAGTGATCAGCTCGGCGCTCAAGGCAGACTAGGAGCAGGGAGCCACCCAGCTGGTAAAGCCGCCCTGGGAATGAGGTCAAACACAGAACCTCATTCCAAAAGCTAAGCAACAGTTCTGCGGGCAATGGGGGACCGAGTGCACCTTCGGAACCCCGTGACAGTGAGGCAGTATGGGAGGGAATATAAAGGGAGACAATTAGTGTAAATAGGTGACAGCTGGGAGAAGGAAAGGAGATGACAAAGTGAAACCAAATCAAAGAACCTCATGCAAGAGGTAGAGAAGAACGTCTAACAGACCTTCTCACAGAACTGGCGGTGACATTTGGTCTCTGAGATCTTTGTTTAAAGGAAATCCTTTGATTCCGTTGTGATCTCAACAGGCTGTTTCCTGGGGTCAAGCTATCCTCTGTGGAATACGCCGCACTAAAATGTCACTTAGGGCTCATGCACACGACCGCGCTTCGTTTTGCAAAGTGTGCCAACTAACCAGGCCAGCCCTGGTGGTGCTAATAAAAAAAAACTGCCGGAGGAGCAGTTTGGAACTAAGTAACATGACTGGGTATAAAAAGAGCATGTTAGAGAGGCAGAGTCTGTCTGAAGCGAAGATGGGCAGAGATTCACCATCCTGCAAAAAAATAAAAAATTAACTGTTGAACAATTTCAGAAATATGTTCCTCCATTTGCAAAGATTTTGAATATCTCATAATCTACAGTACATAATATCAAATGATTCATAGAATCTGGAGAAATATAATGGACAAGGCCGATGGTCAATATTGGATGCTCGTGAACTACAGGCCTTAAAGGTTACTTTCACACTAGTGTTTTAGTTTTCCGGTATTGAGATCCGTCATAGGGGCTCAATACCGTAAAAAATGCTTCAGTTTTATCCCCATTCATTGTCAATGGGGACAAAACTGAACTGAACAGAACGGAATGCACCAAAATGCATTCCATTACGTTTAGTTGCGTTTCCAGACCGAAGAGCAAACCGCAACATGTTGTAGTTTGCTTTCTGTCCTGGGATGCGGAGCAAGGCGGATCCGGCATGACACCCAATGCAAGTCAATGGGGACAGATCCGTTTTCTCTAACACAATCTTCCACAATAGAAAACGGATCCATCCTCCATTGGAGTTCATGACGGATCACTATCAGGAATCATTGTGAACACTGTCCACCATGCAATCCACCGTGCAAGCCCTATCAGCTTGATCCAGAAACGCTGCTGTCTTCTCTGGGCAAAGCTCATTTAAAATGGACTGAGGCAAAATGGAAAACTGTTCTGTGGTCAGATGAATTCAAATTTGAAATTCTTTTTGGAAACCACAGCTGCCGTGTCCGGCAGACTCAAGAGGAGAGGGACCATCCAACTTATCAGCGGACAGTTCAAACGCCTGCATCTCTGATGGTAGGGGATGGCATTAATGCCTATGGTATAGGCAGTTTACACATCTACAAAGGTACTATCAATGCTGAGCAGTATATAGAGGTTTTAGAACAACATATG
Source organism: Bufo bufo (assembly GCF_905171765.1). Lineage (NCBI taxonomy): Eukaryota > Metazoa > Chordata > Amphibia > Anura > Bufonidae > Bufo > Bufo bufo. The sequence goes on along the minus strand of NC_053390.1, from coordinate 281,344,118 downwards.
CTGCCATCCAGACAGCATCTCTTTCAGGGAAGGCCTTCCATATTTCAGCAAGACAATGCTAAACCATATACTGCATCCATCACAACAGCATGGCTGGAATGGGAAAACACTCCCAACACTCCAACAAATGGTCTCTTCACTTCCCAGATGTTTACAGGCTTGTTAAAAGAAGAGGGGATGTAAGACAATGGTAGACATCACCCTGAGATGCATTGCTGGCATCATATATTTTCATGAAATAGTAAAATGTATTACTTTCACCACCTGATATGTGTTTTATGTTCTATTGTGAATAGAATATGAAATTCACTGCATTCTGCATTTACATTTTACACAACATAATTTTTATATATTTTTTTAATTGGGGGAGATATAGATATACATACACACTAGGAAAAGTACCCGGCACTGCCCGAGTATGAAGTGTTGGTCTGTTTGTTTATTGGATTTGTTCCAAAGGTGCCCAGGAGGCCAATCCATTCCCTCTTTTTTTTTTTAAGGAAATCGCTATATCCCAGCAGTTACACAATGCTTATTTTATTAACTGTCCCCATAACAGTGACCTCCACAGCACCCTGACCCCTCAACCACAACCTCCAGATCACCCCACCTCCTTAACAGTGACCTACCCCCTTAACAGTGACCTCCACAGCACCCTGCCCCCTTAACAGTGACCTCCACAGCACCCTGACCCCTTAACTGTACCCTCCACAGTAACCCACGTATTTTACAGTTAACTTCACAGCACCCTGCCCCCTTAACAGTGACCTCCACAGCACTCAGTCCCCTTAATAGTGACCTCCACATCCTGACCCCCTTAACAATTGCCTCAACAGTGCCCTGCCACCCTAACAGTGACCTCCGCAGCATCCTGCCCCTTAATAGTGACCTCCCCCATTAACATAGACCTCCACAGCTCACTGCTTCCTAAACTGTGACCTTCACAGCTCCCTAACCTCTTACTAGAGACCTCCACAGCACCCTGCCCCTTAACAGTGAGCTCCGCAGCACCCTTTCCTCTTAACAATGACCTCCACAGCATTCTGCTCCCTTAAAAGTGACCCCCACAGCTCCCCGTCCCCCTTAACAGTGACCCCACAGTGCCCTGCCCCCTTAACAGTGACTTCCACAGCGCCCTGCCCCCTTAACAGTTCCCTGCCCCCTTAAAAATGATCTCCACAGCACCCCACTCCATTAACAGTGACCTCCACAGCACCCCACTCCATTAACAGTGACCTCCACAGCACCACGCCCCCTTAACAGTGACCTATAACAGTGAAGAAAAATGGTTGGGTTGTTATGGAAACCTGAAGGACCTGCAAGCTTCTATTGGCTAATAAGGGTCATGTGACTGTGTGTATGGCAGTTAGGACATAAGTGAAGCACCTGTGAGCTCCTAGTGGCTAATACATTTTTTGGGACTATCTCAAGAACTGTACATCCTAGAGAGCTGAGACCTTTACGAAAACCTTCCCAAGCACCCGATGTACCCATGTGCCAAACTTGGTGTCCATCCATTCAGGTGTCTGGATGACTACAGAGGACAGATGGACAGACAAACAGACATTGATTAGAGCATGTCCTATTCTTGTCCGCAATCGCAGACAAGAATAGTCATTTCTATATAGGACTGGCCCTGTGCGTTCCGCAAAATGCAGTATGCACACGGCCGGTACCCGTGTTTTGTGGATCTGCAATTTGTGGACCACAAAACACTTATGGTGGTCTAAATGTAGCCTCAAGCAGAGTTGTACCGCTAGAGCAATTATATTCCTACAGATAAGGCCCCTGTTCAATTCTTCTCCAGCCTGAAGCAGAAAATGCAGGAGCTGAACTGAAGCTCGAACTGATCCCAAATTTTTCTATGGAATAGTTTTCATGCATCCAGGGCATCAGTTGTCAACTAGCGCCGTTGTACAGACTCCGGATCTGTGCACTGACACACAGTACACTTATATCAGTTGTGTCTGACGCCAGCATAAAATAGCTGGCCGGGTACAAATGATACATGTGAAGCGGGTCTAAGCCTCTGAGTAATCCCCACAGTACTCATAATGATTAATTAGTAAAGAACAGCTTTACTTATCATTTGCTGTATGTTATTAGACAAGAGGAAGACTATTGGGGTCATTTATCAAACTGGTGTAAAGTAGAACAGGCTTAGTTGTAACCAATCAGATTCCACCTTTCATTTTCCAAAGGAGCTGTCAAAAATGAAAGGTGGAATCTGATTGGTTACAACTAAGCCTGTTCTACTTTACACCAGTTTGATAAATAACCCCATATGAGACTATAATTCACTATATATCTCCTTGATATTTTTCCTGCATATTTACATCAACTCATATTTTTCAGGTGCTTATAAAATCGAAAAATTATATAGTAAGGGACTGCTTTCACACTTCAGAACTGGACAACAAAAAGCGGCCTGAGACTGTAAGTTTGATTTTCTATAGTAGCATCCTTTAAGTATGTTCTGATGACTATACAGTGAGTGACAGGAGTAATACTAGGTGGGAATTATGGTGATTTAAAGTAATGCTTCTTTCTAAAAATCTAGTAGGTACAAAGTTCTGTGCTGACTTAAAGGTTTATGCTTTGGTTGATCTACATGATATACGGTAATACATTTCTAACAAAGCTAGGACAAGCCCTGTACCACACCTGGATCCAAAGATCCATCTCCACATTCACTGCTCCAATTGCTCTGCTAGATTATCTTCAGGCTGCAGCTCAGGGGGATGTGTCCTTTCTGCTGCAGCTCTCTCCCTGGCTGGTGGCAGTTGAAGATTTAAACTGAGCATATTCAACCAGCTCAGTGAGATGGAAAGAAAATAAGGAAAAAAACAAACAGCAGGTGGCACTATACAGATACATTATATTAACCAGCTCACAGGCTATACTATACTAAATTTTGCAAACATTAGTTCTCAATTATTGCCCCATGTATACTTGCTTAAAAATCAATATTACTGGAAAACCCCTTTAACCGTACATGAACGGCGCTGGTGGACGTGACTTAAGGACCAGCGCCGTACATATACAGCTGACTTATCGGGCGGGTGCAGGAGCTGCGCCCGCCCAATCAGCGGCACAGACCTGGCAGTCATTGACAGCCGGGCACCTGCTGCATACACCAGTACCGGTGAAAACCCAGATGCTGGCGTATTAACCCCTTGTATGCCGCAGTCAAAGCTGGCATGCAGAGGGTTCGCAGATGGTATGGGTGCCCTCCACTTCCCCATCGGGTCCCCGCTCTGCAGTGGCGGGTACCCGATGGCAGAGAAGGCAGCCCGATGCCTTTCATAGGCATCGGGGCTTGCCTTCTACGGAAGCCTGTGAGATCCAGCCCTTAAGCTGGGTCTCACAGGCAGGCTGTCAGCATAAAATATGACAGAGAATGCATTACAATACAGGTTGTATGGTAATGCATTGCAGAGGGACTCAGACCGGCTCTATAAAAATATCACATGATCCACCCCCTCACCTGAATGCTGTAGAAAAAAATAAAATAAAAACTGCTAAAACAATAATTTTTTTTGTCATCTTACATGACAAAAAGTGCAACACCAAGCGATCAAAAGGTGTATGCCCCCCAAAATAGTACCAAACAGTCACCTCATCCCGCAAAAAATGAGCCCCTACATAAAACAGGGCAAAAAAAACAACAACAAAAAAAACTATGGCTCTCAGAATATGGAGACACTAAAACATAATTTTTTTTGTTTCAAAAATGCTTTGATTGTGTTAAAAGTGAAAAAAATAAAAAAGTAGACATATTAGGTATCGCTGTGTCCGTAATAACCATATCACATGACATAACCCCAGGTGAATACCGTAAAAAAAAAAAAAAGGAGAAAAGGCTTTTTTTATCACCTTACATTACAAAAAGTGTAATAGCAAGCGATCAGAAAGTCATATGCACCCTAAAATAGTATCAACCAAATCGTTATCTCATCCCGAAAAAAAAATTGCCCCTACATAAGACAGTCGCCCCTAAAAAAACCAAAAAAAAACCAATGGCTTTCAGAATATGGAGACACAAAAAAAAATCTTTTTTTTCAAAAATGCTTTATTATGTAAAACTGAAACAAACATATTTGGTATTGTCGTGTCTGTAACAACCTGCTCTATAAAAATAGCACATGATCTAACCTGTCAGATGAACATTGTGAATAACAAAAAATAAAAACGGTGCCAAAACAGCTATTTTTTTTTGTTACCCTGCCTCACAAAAAGTTTAATATAGAGCAACCAAAAATCATATGTACCCTAAAATAGTACCAACAAAACTGACACCTTATCCTGTAGTTTCAAAAATGGGGTCACTTTTTTGGAGTTTCTACTCTAGGGGTGCATCAGGCAGTCTTCAAATGTGACATGGCAACCTAAAATTATCCCAGTGAAATCTGCCCTCCAAAAACCACATGGCGCTCCTTTCCTTCTGCGCCCTGCCGTGTGCTCGTACAGCAGTTTACGATCACAAATGGGGTGTTTCTGTAAACTACAGAATCAGGGTAATAAATATTGAGTTTTGTTTTGGCTGTTAACCCTCGCTTTTTTACCGAAAAAAATTGATTAAAATGTAAAATCTGCCAAAAAAGTAAAATTCTGAAATCTCATCTACATTTTCCTTTAATTCTTGTGGAACACTTAAAGGCTTAACAAAGTTTGTAAAATCAGTTTTGAATACCTTGAGGGCTCATGCACACGGTCGTTCTGTACATTGGGCACCACAATTTGCGGTCCTCAATGCATGGGCATCATCCGTGCGGCGGCCGGGAAGGATTGAGACCCATTCAACTTGAATGGATCCGTGATCCGTCCGCACCGTAAAAAATATATAACATGTTCTATTTTTTGCGGTGATGAGGCACGAACAGAAACATCACGGAAGCACTCCGTAGGGCTTCCAATCCATGCTTCTGTTCCGCACTGCATCTTCCGGATTGCGGACCCATTCAAGTGAATGGCCGGGCAACAGTTGTATGCATGAGTAAATCTTGAAATTTTTCTGAAATTTTCTAAAACCTACTTTTTAAGGACCAGTTCAGGTCTGAAGTCACTTTGTGAGGCTTACATAATATAAACCACCCAAAAATGACCCCATTTAGTAAACAAAGCCTCTCAAGGTATTCAAAACTGATTTTACAAACTTTGTTAACCCTTTAGGTGTTCCACAAGAGTTATTGGCAAATGGAGATGACATTTCAGAATTTAAGTTTTTGGCAAATTTTCCATTTTAATACATTTTTTACAGTAACAAAGCAAGGGTTAACAGCCAAACAAAACTCAATATTTATTGCCCTGATTCTGTAGTTTATAGAAACACCCTATATGTGGTCGTAAACTGCTGTACGGGCACATGGCAGGGCGCAGAAGGAAAGGAGCGCCATATGGTTTCTGGAAGGCAGATTTTACTGGACTGGTTTATTTACACCATGTCCCATTTGACGCCCCCCTGATGCACCCCTAGAGTAGAAACTCCAAAAAAGTGACCCCATTTTGGAAACTATGGGATAAGGTGGCAGTTTTGTTGGGACTATTTTTAGGGTACATATGATTTTTGGTTGCTCTATATTACATTTTTGGGAGGCAAGGTTACAAAAAATTTTAATTCTTTTTTCATCTCCATTTGCCAATAACTCTTGTGGAACACCTAAAGGGTTAAGAAAGTTTGCAAAATCAGTTTTGAATACCTTGAGGGGTGTAGTTTCTTAGATGGAGTCACTTTTATGGAGTTTCTACTCTAGGGGTGCATCAGGGGGTCTTCAAATTGGACATGGTGTCAAAAAACCAGTCCAGATAAAATCTGCCTTCCAAAAACCATTTTTTTGTGACCTTACATCACAAAAAGTGTAATAGCAAGCGATCAAAAAGTCATATGCACCTCAAAATAGCGCAAATAAAACAGTCCTCTCATCCTGCAAAAAATGAGCCCCTACCTAAGACAATCGGCTAAAAATAAATAAAAAAACTGATTACCAGACTATGGAGATACTAAAATGTTTTTTTTGTTTAAAAAAGGATATTATAATGTAAAACCTAAATACATTTTAAAAAGTAGACATATTAGGTATTGCCGCGTCCGTAAGTATCTGCTCTATAAAAATTCCACATTACCTAACCCCTCAGATGAACACAGTCAGAAAAATAAAATAAAAACTGTGTAAAAAAAAAGCCATTTTTTACACCGTTTTTATTTTATTTTTTTGACTGTGTTCATCTGAGGGGTTAGGTCATGTGGTATTTTTATAGTTCAGGTTCTTATGGATGCGGCGGTACCTAATATGTATACTTTTTTTTAATTTATTTTAGTTTTACAAAATAATATGTTTGAAATAATTTTTTTTTTTTGTTTTAGTGTCTCCAAAGTCTGAGAGCCATAGTTTTTTTTTTTGTTTTTTTTCTGGGCGATTATCTGTGGCCAAATAGAATTAAATTGGAGAAGGGGATTATAAATTTAGTACTCCATGGAAGTGTGGTACTCCCTGAAGCAACAGTCAATGCAGAGGCCCGGATGATCGGGGCACATGTCACACTAAGTGGTGGTGTCCTTCTGTATCCCCCTCCTGTGACACACTCTGCACTTTTTTTGGGACCGTCCCTTCTTTCCAGTATGGGGGACCACACCTGGAAAGTGTTGGACGATCCGGGCGCCTCCAGTTCCCGAGGTACTCCGGCCTGCTCTTTCCAGGTCAGAAAAGATCAGGGCCTTGAGGACTGCCTCATTGAACTGCAGGAATTTCCGTATTGCCAACACAAAAGAGTTTACAAGGCAACCTGTACCAAGTAGACCGAAACTTTTTTGTACCATGCCCGGGTTTTGCGCATGGCGTTATATGGCTTGAGGACTTGATCAGAGAGATCAACTCCTCCCATATACCTATTCTAGTCCACAATGCAATCAGGCTTGAGGACCGTTGCCACGGTAGCTCGCACAGGGACAGGGGTGATGCAGTTACCGTGAATTGTGGACAGTACAAGGACATCCCTCTTGTCCTTATATCTGACCAGCAACAGGTTTCCACTGGTAAGGGCACGGGTCTCACCCCTGGGGATAGGTACCTGGAGGGGGTGGGTAGGGAGGACACGTTGATTTTTCCGCACGGTCCCACAAGCGGACGTGGATCTGGCGGCGAGGGACTGGAACAAGGGGATACTAGTATAAAAGTTATCCATGTACAGGTGGTAACCCTTATCTAGCAGTACGTGCATAAGGTCCCACACAAGTTTCCCGCTAACACCCAGAGTGGGGGGACATTCTGGGGGTTCAATACGGGAATCTCGCCCCTCGTACACACAAAACTTGTAAGTGTACCCTGAGGTACTCTCACAAAGTTTGTACAGCTTCACGCCATACTTCGCCCGCTTAGAGGGAACATACTGGCGGAAAATGAGTCTCCCCTTGAAAGCAATGAGAGACTTATCAACAGCGACCTCCCTTCCAGGTACATAGGCCTCCAGAAATTTGGCCTCGAAGTGATCGATGACCAGGCTGATTTTGTACAGGCAGTCATAGGCAGGAGCACCTCAGGGGGGACATGCTGCATTATCTGCATAATGCAGGCATTTCCGGATGGCCTCAAACGGGAACGTGTCATGGCCATACAGTAGAATGGGGTCTGGTAGAGGACGTCCCCACTCCAGTACTGCCTGACACTGGGTTTTTTGACTAGGCTATGTGCAGCACGAGGCCCCAAAACGTCCTCATCTCGGCTGCACTGGCCGGAGTCCAGCCACTGGACCTAGCCAAAAAGGAGTCTGGATGTTCAGCAATGAACTGTTGGGCAAACAAGTTTGTTTGCTCCACAGAAGCAGTGTGGAGGAGGAGAGCAGAGCTGGGGGAAGTTAACCCCTGCCCGCCCAGCCAATAGGAAGCGATCCTGAGAGGTGATGTCACCGCCACCTCTCAGGATCTAAGGATGGTGATTGGTGGTGTATTATCACACCACCGATCACCATCCTATTCTGCGTTATCGGGTCACCGGAGACCCGAATGACCCGGAAATGCAGCAAACCGCAGGTCTGAATTGACCTGCGGTTTGCTGCGAATGATTTCAGCAGGCACTCTGTTCCGATCACCGCCCGCCACACGGCGGTGATCGGAAATACACAGGGCGTACCTGTACACCCTGTGTCCTTAAGGACTCGGACATCAGGGCGTACAGGTACGCCCTGTGTTTCGTAAGAGGTTAAATGTACCACTATCATGAAGTACAATGTGTCACGAGAAAAGAATCTCAGAATGGCTTGGATAAGTAAAAGCGTTCCAAAGTTATTACCACATAAAGTGACACACGTCAAATTTCCCCAAATTTGGTGAAAAATGTCAGGGTCCTGAAGGGGTTAAAGGTCCGGGATGTAAATATTGATGGCCTATCCTCAGAATTTGTCTTTAGTATTAGATCATGGAGGCCCAACTCCTAGCACCCCTGCTGATCTTCTGTTGGAAGAGGTTCGGAGGAGTGCTGCAATCTCTTCTTACAGTAGTTTACCAATTCTATTTACTGGAATGGGCCTGAGCTGTAGAAAGGTCATGTGACTGATGGACTTGATGCCACAGACCTAGGAAGAGGCCACAGCACTCACCTGAGCTTTCGAACGCCTATAACCCTTAGGTTCTTTAAACATGGTGCCTGCTCGTGCATGCAGCCGGCACCATAGTCGGCGGTTCTCTGCTGTTTCAAACAGCAGAGGTTCGCGGCTAATGTCTGCCACCAGCAATAATGACGATTGCAGTCAATTAAGCCTTTAGATGCTGTGGTCAAGTGCAACCACGGCATCTAAATAGTGAAAAACCCAGAGGGGTCAATCAGGGAAGCTAGACATTCATTCTAATACGCCGAGTCTCTCTGAAGAGACCCAGTGTATTGGAGCTGCAGTTCCTATGTTGGCCAGCAGATGGCAGGCCAACATAGGATATCAGCACATTCAGCTTGTACTGTCATTCTATGGAATACAGTATAAACTGTAATAAATCTTAGTACTGCATATTGTAGCCTCTTTAGAGGGGCTATAAAAAAAATTAAAAAAAGTTTAAAAATATGCAAAAGAAAAAAAACTTATATAAAAATGTAAATAACCCCCTGCCGGATCTCAAAAGCAGAATACAAAACTGCAAATATTAAAGGGCTTCTGTCAGCCCACTAAACTGTTTTTTTTTTTTGTTTACTAATAATCCCTATACTGCGAGCTCTGCATACATAAGTTAAATAATAGTAGCGGCACTCACCCGTGTGTAGTCAAAAAGATATGCAGCTTTATTTAATCCAGAATTACATCAGGCAGGGGGCGGACAATTCAAAACACGCATTGATCAGCTGATCAATGCGTGTTTTGAATTGTCCGCCCCCTGCCTGATGTAATTCTCGATTAAATAAATCTGCATATCTTTTTGACTACACACGGGTGAGTGCCGCTACTTTTTTCCGTTCTATATTACCTTCTACTTGCATCGCACCTGCATAGCTGAGCACCGCCGTCTGTGTGTGTCCTCTCCAGCCACGTACAGCACTGGATCTTAGTGCGCCTAGCCGCTGCTAGTGGTGCCGCCCCCTACCTCACTTGTTACATAAGTTAAATAATCATTTTGGTTCAGTAGAATTTGATAAAAAGCGATTTTTAAAATATGCAAATTACCTTGCTACCAGCAAGTAGGGCGGCTACTTGCTGGTAGCAGCCGCATCCTCCGATCCTAATGACACCCCCTCCGCATTGTGATTGACAGGGCCAGGGAACGGAATCGTTCTCTGCTGGCCCTGCCTGTTAGCATTCAAAATCTGGCGCCTGCGCTGCGGCCGTATGTATCTTCAATCTGCGCAGGCGCACTGAGAGGCGGCCGCTCGCTCCTCAATGCGCCTGCGCCGGGTGTAGATGCGACGTCATCGGCGCAGGCGCATTGAGGATGGAGCGGCCGAGCGAGTGGCCGTCTCTCAGTGCGCCTGCGCAGATTGAAGATAGGTACGGCCGCGGCGCAGGCGCCAGATTTTGAATGCTAACAGGCAGGGCCAGCAGAGAACAATTCCGTTCCCTGGCCCTGTCAATCACAATGCGGAGGGGGCATCATTAGGATCGGAGGATGCAGCTGCTACCAGCAAGTAGCCGCCCTACTTGCTGGTAGCAAGGTAATTTGCATATTTTAAAAATCGCTTTTTATCGAATTCTACTGAACCAAAATGATTATTTAATATAGGGATAGGGATTATTAGTAAACAAAAAAAAAAAAACGGTTTAGTGGGCTGACAGAAGCCCTTTAAACTAGCCGTAGACAATCCGTTTTAGATTGCAGTCTTTCCATAATTACATATAAAGTACCACTTAAAGTGCAATTAGATAAAAATAATAATCTACCCAATAATACCTCTACATGTTTATGTAGATCCACCTGCATCGACCCACGCTGTTTTCTGTACGTGTGTTTTTAGGTGACCACCCAGTTCAAGAATAGTTTGACAAGTCTGATAGAAATCCTGATGTCTAAGGAACCTGCATATATTAGATGTATCAAACCAAACAACAACAAGCTTCCAGGTAAGACCAATATATAGGAATAGTGTTGGGCAGGGCCGGCCTTTGGGGTGTGCGGGCTGTGCGGCCGCACAGGGGCGCCATAGCAACAGGGGCGGCTGACAGCTCGCAATGTAATATGCGGCAGGCGAGGCGGCACTTGTGTTCTCCCTCAGGGCGGGCCCCCCGTTCCCTCCATCTCCCCCTCCCCTGTATCTAGCAGGGGGCGCCCGGCGCCCGTTGCGGTTTAAAAAAAAAAAAAAAGTTGCTTATATAAGTTGGGGCGGCCGGCGGCGCCCCTCATGCTGCGCCGCCTGAGCGGCTGAGGCTGAGCGCTTGCTGCTCTAAAGAATCCTGCCTGCGCCTGCTGTGTGCTGTTAATGTAGCGTGGCCGAGCTCTGTTCGATCCGCGGTACAGGAGCTTTTGTTTCCTGTACCCGGCCGGACTGACAGGAAGTGCTCACTTAGTGTGCACTTCCTGTCAGTCCGGCCGGGTACAGGAAACAAATGCTCCTGTACCGCGGATCGAACAGAGCTCGGCCACGCTACACTAGAGGTGGAGGTGGGAGAAGAATGAGAGTGACAAGGGAGAGGGGGGGGAATAATGAGAGTGACAAGGGAGGGGGGGTGGAATAATGAGAGTGAAAAGGGAGAGGGGGGAATAATGAGAGTGACAAGGGAGAGGGGGGGGAATAATGAGAGTGACAAGGGACAGGGGGGGAATAATGAGAGTGACAAGGGAGAGGGGGGGAATAATGAGAGTGACAAGGGAGAGGGGGGGGGAATAATGAGAGTGACAAGGGAGAGGGGGGGAATAATGAGAGTGACAAGGGAGAGGGGGGAATAATGAGAGTGACAAGGGGGGGGGAAATAATGAGAGTGACAAGGGAGAGGGGGGGGAATAATGAGAGTGACAAGGGAGAGGGGGGGGAATAATGAGAGTGACAAGGGAGAGGGGGGGAATAATGAGAGTGACAAGGGAGAGGGGGGGAATAATGAGAGTGACAAGGGAGAGGGGGGTGTGACGGTCACGTCCACACACACACAGGGGGAAGGGTAGTGACCACTGCACTCCACCCTCACCCCTGGCCCTGCCTACTTGCCTCACGAGTCCTGATGACAGGGGACAACTGGACGGCAGTCCCTAACTTAGGATATGTGCAGGGAAGACAGACAAGACAAAATACGGAACATGAACGGACCGGGTCAGAACCAAGAGAGCTACGCAGTACAACGGATTAAGCAAAGAATGGTCAGGAGAAGCCGGGGTCAAATACCAGGAGAGTAGCGAAGTACAAGAGGAGTCCTAAGAGAGTAGTCAGGTGGGAGCCGAGGTCACAATACCAGGATGTATGCGCAGTACAGGAGGAGCAGGCAGAGGATCGTCAGGGAACAGGATCAGGTAAATATTCAGTAGTCCAACAAATAGCCAGGAACCTAGAAATTAACAGGCAACCTGTAGCCAGCAGGCTGCCTGTATTTATAGTGGGGAGTGAGGGTCATGTGACGTGGCCAGCGTCACATGACCGACAGACCAACCAGTCGAGCACCGAGTGATCAGCTCGGCGCTCAAGGCAGACTAGGAGCAGGGAGCCACCCAGCTAGTAAAGCCGCCCTGGGAATGAGGTCAAACACAGAACCTCATTCCAAAAGCTAAGCAACAGTTCTGCGGGCAATGGGGGACCGAGTGCACCTTCGGAACCCCGTGACAGTACCCCCCCTTTTACGAGGGGCCACCGGACCCAAGACTTCAGGCGATGGCTTTTCAGGGTGTTCTAAATGAAATCTACGAACCAGTCTAGGAGCATGAACCTCCCTGGCAGGTACCCAAGATCTCTCTTCAGGTCCATACCCCTTCCAGTGAATCAGATACTGCAAGGAGTTACGCACCTTCCTGACATCCACTATTTTAGACACGACATACTCGACAGCATCATTAACAAGAACCGGCGGAGGCGAGGCTTTCGATGGTACTACCGGTTCAAAATATTTTTTAAGTAGAGATTTATGGAACACATTATGAATGCGGAATGACTCGGGCAGCTCCAACCTAAATGATACCGGGTTAATCACCTCCGTGATCTTATATGGTCCAATAAAACGAGGAGCAAATTTTCTAGAAGCTACCTTGAGAGATAGATTCTTGGAGGACAACCATACTTTATCCCTAACCTGAAAGTTCACCCCCCTTGAACGTCTCCTATCGGCCTTGAGTTTTTGAGAACTTTGAGCCTTTTCTAGGTTCGATTGAACCCGGGCCCAAACTGTGCACAGTTCGGAGGAGAGTTTATCAGCTTCAGGGTTAGAGGAAGAGACGGACGACCCAGAATGAAAACGGGGATGAAAACCATGGTTACAAAAGAAAGGGGAGACCCCAGCAGAAGAATTGACACGGTTATTCAGAGCAAATTCAGCCATCGGAAGGAATTTGACCCATAATTGCTGGTCATCAGCAACATACAACCTCAGGAATTGTTCCACAGACTGATTAAGGCGTTCAGTCTGCCCATTTCTCTCAGGATGGTAGGCGGAAGAAAAAGACAACGAAATTTTACATCTTTGACAGAAGGCCCTCCAGAATTTGGACACAAACTGCACACCCCTGTCCGAAACAATATTTTCCGGGATGCCATGTAAACAAACAATCTCTCTCACAAAAATAGACGCCAGGGTTTTAGCATTCGGAAGTTTAGACAGGGGAATAAAATGAACCATCTTGCTAAACCTATCGACCACTACACAAACCACAGTCTTACCCTCCGCCAGCGGTAGGTCAGTTATAAAGTCCATCGAGATATGGGACCAGGGTCTACTGGGAATGGGTAGGGGTCGTAGGTTACCAGCAGGGCGAGTCCTAGATGTCTTAGACCTGGCACAAACCTCACAGGCTGACACGTAGGACTTGACATCCCTGGTCAGAGTGGGCCACCAATAAGATCTAGAAACCAGATCCTTAGTGCCCTCAATACCCGGATGTCCACAAAAGGCAGAATCGTGACACTCACCCAACAGCTGGAGACGAAATTGTACGGGAACAAACAACTTATCTGTTGGGATGGATGCCGGTGCCAGATGTTGTTCAGCCTTAATGCGAGCCGAGATATCCTGGGTTAGAGCCGCTAAGAAGATGTTTGCTGGTAGGATGGATTCAGGCGGCGTCTCAGTGGGTTGAAAAGCATGGAAGCTCCGAGATAATGCGTCTGCCTTCACATTTTTACTTCCCGGCCTGAACGTAATGGAGAAATCAAAGCGGGTAAAAAACAGAGCCCATCGGGCTTGTCGGGGATTCAACCTCTTAGCGGACTCGAGAAACATTAGGTTTTTATGGTCAGTGACAACAGTTACTCGATGCCTTGCCCCCTCCAAAAAATGTCTCCACTCCTCAAATGCCCATTTAATGGCCAACAGCTCCCTATTCCCTATGTCGTAGTTTCTCTCCGTGGGAGAGAATTTCCTAGAGAAGAAGGCACACGGTCTCAGGTTAGTGAGGCTAGCAGGACCTTGTGAAAGGACTGCTCCTGCGCCGTCCTCGGACGCATCCACCTCCACAATAAAAGGTCTCTCCTGATCAGGCTGGATCAGAATGGGAGCGCTACTAAATGCCTTTTTTAATGTTTCAAATGAAGAAATGGCCTTGGTAGACCAATTCTCCAAATCCGCCCCTTTCTTAGTAAGGTCGGTCAATGGCTTAGCAATTACAGAAAAATTCATGATAAATTTACGGTAGTAATTAGCGAAACCCAAAAACCGTTGTAAAGCCTTTAAGGATGAAGGCCTTACCCATTCCTTAATTGCTAAAACCTTACCAGGATCCATCTTAAAGGCGTGAGGAGTCAAAATATGCCCTAGAAACAGTATCTCCTGTACACCAAAGACACATTTCTGTTGCTTAGCGGATAGCTGGTTCTCCCTCAACACCTCTAATACTTGTTTGACATGGGACACATGAGATTCGAAATCAGGAGAGAATATCAAAATGTCGTCAAGATAGACAATAATAAATTTACCTAAGAACTCCCTAAGAATATCGTTCATTAAATTTTGGAACACAGCAGGGGCATTGCTGAGTCCAAAAGGCATCACCTGATATTCAAAGTGTCCTATCGGAGTATTAAACGCTGTCTTCCATTCGTCTCCCTCCTTGATTCGGATTAGATTGTATGCCCCTTTCAGGTCAATCTTGGAAAACCAGGTTGCCCCCAAAACCTGGTTAAATAAATCCGGAATCAATGGGAGAGAGTATCTATTTTGGACAGTGATTTTATTTAATCTCCGGTAATCAATACAAGGCCTAAGACCACCATCCTTCTTTTTAACAAAGAAAAACCCTGCTCCCATAGGAGAGACTGAAGGTCTAATATGCCCTTTAGCAAGGCTCTACTTAATATAATCTTCCATAGCCTTGCGTTCGGGCCCTGAAAGATTATAAATTCGACCTTTAGGAAATTCGGCACCCTCAATTAGCTCTATGGCGCAATCATAAGGTCTATGGGGGGGTAGAACCTCTGGAGTAAGGGACGAGAACACATCAGAATATTCCTTAATAACAGAGGGTAATGTATTAGACCTTACTGAAACTCCAGCCTGGACCACGGACAAGCATGAGTCACACTTAGGTCCCCATTTCACCAACTCTCCTTTGGACCAATCAATTGTGGGGTTATGTAAACGGAGCCAAGGCAACCCTAGTACCACCTCAACCGGTAGGTTCTCCAGGACTAGAAGAGAACATCTCTCAGAGTGGCACACACCCACGGACAGAGAAATTTCAGAGGTACATGACCTCACCGTACCACCAATCAGGGGAGTAGCATCAATAGCCATGACATGGATAGGTGTAGGTAAAGCAAACATTGGAATACCCAATTTACAAGCAAACTCAAAGTCAATAAAGCTGGCCGCTGAACCGGAGTCAATAAAGGCCTTACCCGGCCACTTATTAACCCCCAGAGAAATTGTTATGGGTACCAAAAGCTTACCTTTAGAAAAATCAGGGTGTACCTGGTCTTTAGGTTGTCTTGCCTTAGAAGACTTGTCAGAGAGGTCCCTCTTAGGACACTTGTTGATCCAATGGCCAGGATCTCCACAGTAGAAGCACTCTCCGCGTCTGCGACGAAGATTACCCCGGGTCATGCCAACCTGCATGGGTTCCTCGGTGGAGACCTCAGTGTTGTCCCTGGAAAAGGCCTCTGGCTGGACCACCATCTGAGAACAGAACTGTCGTTCTTGTCGTCTCTCTCTAACTCGTTTGTCAAGTCGGACAACTAGGGTCATCATCTCCTCTAAGGTCTCAGGAATTTGGTAATTGACCAATAGATCTTTTAAATTATCAGATAGACCAGACCTAAACTGACTCTTCAGGGCTGGTTCATTCCATCCTGAGGGGACACACCACCGTCTGAATTGGGTGCAATACTCCTCCGCAGGGAGATGGCCCTGAACCAGTGCCCTAAGAGCTGTCTCGGCTACCAGGGCCCTGTCTGGTTCGTCATAGAGGGTACCCAGGGCCTGAAAAAACCCCTCCACAGAAGTTAGACAACTGGCCCCAGGAGGTAACGAAAATGCCCAGTCCTGGGGATCACCCTGTAGTAGAGAAATGATAATCCCCACGCGTTGGCTCTCGGGACCGGAGGACACGGGGCGCAAACGGAAGTAGAGTTTGCAACTCTCCTTAAAGGAGAGAAACCTCTTCCGGTCTCCAGAAAAGGGTTCTGGGAGCTTGATCTGGGGTTCAAAATATGGACTGGAGGACAGAGGAGTGGAAGAACCTTGCCCTAACTCACAAGAACGGAGTTTCTCTCCTAGCTCCTGCACCCTCTGTGTCAAGTTAGAGACATGGTCAGTCAGGGTAGTAAGAGGATTCATGATACAGTGGTTATTGGGCCTGTTAATCTGTGACAGTCACGTCCACACACACACAGGGGGAAGGGTAGTGACCACTGCGCTCCACCCTCACCCCTGGCCCTGCCTACTTGCCTCACGAGTCCTGATGACAGGGGACAACTGGACGGCAGTCCCTAACTTAGGATATGTGCAGGGAAGACAGACAAGACAAAATACGGAACATGAACGGACCGGGTCAGAACCAAGAGAGCTACGCAGTACAACGGATTAAGCAAAGAATGGTCAGGAGAAGCCGGGGTCAAATACCAGGAGAGTAGCGAAGTACAAGAGGAGTCCTAAGAGAGTAGTCAGGTGGGAGCCGAGGTCACAATACCAGGATGTATGCGCAGTACAGGAGGAGCAGGCAGAGGATCGTCAGGGAACAGGATCAGGTAAATATTCAGTAGTCCAACAAATAGCCAGGAACCTAGAAATTAACAGGCAACCTGTAGCCAGCAGGCTGCCTGTATTTATAGTGGGGAGTGAGGGTCATGTGACGTGGCCAGCGTCACATGACCGACAGACCAACCAGTCGAGCACCGAGTGATCAGCTCGGCGCTCAAGGCAGACAAGGAGCAGGGAGCCACCCAGCTAGTAAAGCCGCCCTGGGAATGAGGTCAAACACAGAACCTCATTCCAAAAGCTAAGCAACAGTTCTGCGGGCAATGGGGGACCGAGTGCACCTTCGGAACCCCGTGACAGGGGGGGAATAATGAGAGTGACAAGGGGGGGGGAATAATGAGAGTGACAAGGGAAGGGGGGGGGGAGAGAGTGACAATGGAGTCCCCAGAGCCAGACTGCAGCCAGAGTCCAGATCATCTTATTGTCCTGTTGGTAAGTAGACAATGCAATATGTTTATTATTTAATTGTTTAGTTATTAATACTACATTGGAAACTAATTTTCTCAGCTGGACACCGGCCGACACTGCGCATGCGCTGGGAGCCTCACCAGCGGTTAGGGTAGGGAAAAAGCACTGGCCCGTACGTAATCTTTCCCTTCCCTAACCGCTGGTGAGGCTCCCGGTGCATGCGCAGTGTCGGCCGGTGTTCAGCTGAGAACATCCATCCGATCACTGCGCCTGCGCATTGGCCCATAGTTTTTCCCTACCCTAACCGCCGGCGAGGCTCCTGGCGCATGCGCACTCTGCTGTGAAATTTCCCTGACCTGTCGTTGTGTGCCTGCGCGGCGCTGCACACCTCCTCACGTCATGTCCGGTGCGACCGGAAGTGACGATGGTAGGGAAATCTCACGAAGTAGGGAAGTATAACATTACACCGGCCTTTGGGGTGTGTGGGCTGGTAACTACTTGGTTGGGTAGTCAGCCAGCCTATGCCATGATGCCAGCAACAAGAAGTGTTTTTTTTTTTTTTTGGGGGGGGGGGGGGGCGCCACAAGGTTAGCTCGCACAGGGCGCCTGAACACCTAAGGCCGGCCCTGGTGTTGGGTGAGCATACTCGGCCGAACACCA
Organism: Bufo bufo; assembly: GCF_905171765.1. Taxonomy (NCBI): domain Eukaryota; kingdom Metazoa; phylum Chordata; class Amphibia; order Anura; family Bufonidae; genus Bufo; species Bufo bufo. Next base: position 281,326,256 of record NC_053390.1, on the reverse strand, counting down.
GTTCTGTTCGAGCATCGCTATGCTTGGCACATCTCATTGTTCGGCGGAATATCATGTGTGCTCGAGCGCAATGCTCGAGTCAGTGTGTTTAAATCTAATTTAGCCTCTATTTCTAAAAGTTTCTGGTGGGATTTGAACTCATAACCTTCTACATTACAGCCCAAAATGTTAACCATTACACTATACAGCTGCATGGCCAGTTACTTAAAAAAATAAAAATAAATATGAGACTTATACAGCAAGTATTCATATACAGCAGAAGTCTCATATTTTCATTATTATTTTTTTTAAGTAACTAGCCATGCAGCTCTATGCTGTAGTGGTTAAGATTCTTGGCTGTAATGTAGCAGGTTGTGAGTTAGAATCCCGCCAGAAACTTTTCAGAAATAGAGGCTAAATTAGATTTAAATATACTGGGTGTCCCCAAGCACTGATTCCACATATGGACATAGCTATATATGGAGTCAGAGCAGGGACTCCTAAGCCGAACTAGAGTCCCGACCAGGGGGTGCCAGTTTTTTACGCTCTGGTTCTCCCATTGACTTCCATTGTGCTCGGGTGAAGCTTGGTGAAGTGTTCTACTCGAGCAGTAGAGCACACGAGCACTCTGGTGCTCGACCAACACTATATAGGAAATAAACTGATTTACTTTTTTATTTCAAAATTTAATAATATACGGGACAGATGCCGGACAGCCATGAGAATTTTCTGAGCCCCATACATGTTCCTTCTCACCAAGCGTTCACATATAGAACAACACATAATGCAACAGCACTCTACAAACCAAATAAAATACAAAGGTATCAGAACACACAGTGCATCACAGTTTGCTGAGAACAAGGCTTCATAGTTGCAGGCCAGTCAAAGTGTGCATGCTGACCCCTGTCCACTGCAAAAGCATCTACAATAGGCAGGTGAGCATCAGAAATGGACCATGGAGCAACAGAGGAACCTGCTCTGGTAAATTGCATTTTCTGTGTGTGCATTGCTTACCTGAGGAAGAGATGGCACCAGGATAAGCTGTAAGAAGAAGGCAAGTCATTGGGGACAGTGTCATGCTCTCAATAATGTTCTGCTGTGAAAACTTGGATCCTGGCATTTATGTGGATGTTACTTTGACACATGCCAACATTGTTGCTGACCAGTTACATTCCTTCATGGCTGAGGTATTCCCTAATGGCAGTGGCCTCTTTTAGCAGGATAATACGCCCTGTCACACTGTAACAATTGTTCAGGAATGGTTTGAAGAAAATGACAACTTAACTCAAGATGGTGACCTGGCCTTCAAATCCTAATCTGATGGTGCATCTGTGGAATGCGCTAGAATAACAAGTCCGATCCAAGGAGGCAACCTCACAACCTATAGGACTTAAGGGATCTGCTGCTAATGTCTCGGTGTCAGATGCCACGGGGAACTTTGAGAAGTTTTGTGGGGTCCATGCTTCAACAAGTTTCGATTGTGTTGGTGCCACAATGGGGCAATATTAGGGAAGTGGTTTTAATGTTATGTCTGGTGTACAGTATATCAGTCGCTGGAGCACATTACAGTAAATTATCTCATTTTAGAAAAAAAAAGCTGTATTGGTGAGTGATTGTAAAACTCTACATATTCTGTGCATACAGTGCCAGGATCTTTGGACCAAATGTCTTAGCAGTGTCAGTTAGAAACGTATATAATATGTACTGCTCGGTACAGTAATAATTAAATTTCAAAACTGTACGGCCCCCTCAAAGACTGGACCATTGGTGGTCCCTGGGAGGAGAATGTCTTGTATGGCACAGCTGCTGTTATACAGTATAAAACTGCTGAACATGTCAGAAACCTGTACAAAATCCACTGCCTAAACTGAAAATGCTAATAAAGAATATTTATATTACTTGGTAGTTACTGTTATTTTAATGTCCCCCACAATAATTTACATGTTTATTAGCTTTCTCTATTTGAACACTGTCCATGTCCTTCTATTGACCACAGGAAAATTTGATGAAATGTTGGTCCGCCACCAGGTAAAATACCTAGGTTTAATGGAGCATTTAAGAGTCAGAAGAGCAGGATTTGCATACCGTAGAAAATACGAGACATTCTTACAGAGGTAATTTGTTTGCGAGCATTGAAAAATTATTTTCTTTTTTTAAGGCCTAGTTCACACGAACGTGTGTGATCCGTTGCCGTATTGCGGGCCGCAATAAACGGCCCTAGTTCTGTCTGCATTAAGCATCACGGATGTGGACCCATTCACTTCAATGGGTCCGCAAATCCGGAATTGCGTAACGGCCGCACGGAACGGTACCCATCGGAAGCACTACGGAGTGCTTCCGTGGGGTTGCGCCCCGTACTTCCGTTCCGCAAAAAGATAGAACAGGTCCTATCTTTTTGCGGAATGGACGGATCGCGGACCCATTAAAGTGAATGGGTCCGCGATCCGATGCGGCTGACCCACGGCCAGCGATCGTGCATTGCGGCCCGCAATTTGCGGGCCACAGCACGGGTCACACACGTTCATGTGAACTCGGCCTAAGTGGAATAAAACAGCAAAAAAAAAGGGATATTTCACAAAAATAACATACATTTTAGAATATAAAAAGGGAAAAACAAATAATTAAACATCATTAGTTATACACACCAAAAATTCAGTCAGCAATTATTCCATAAAACAAGACCAACATTATGGCTGTGGTTATGGGAAGGCCAAACAATATAAGGTCTTTGGGGAAAGGGAGTTCTCAAACAGGGAGCAGGTTAAACAATGGCATAAGTAAAGCAAAGTATTGGAGGACATTGAGATTTGAGAATAGAGAAGAGAGGGAAAAATGAAAAAGAGAGGAGTAAAAGAATCAAGAAAAAAAGGACAAACAAGGATGTGTCACCTTTATTGATCATGACCCATTTTAGATAAATCTGGCCAAATAATTAAAGGGTTTCCCCATGAACAATATTTATCACCTGTCCAGAGGTGATACATACATTACTCCTCGGGGTCTGACGGATGGTACACCCAGAGATCATGAGAACAGTGTTCCAGAGTCCCCTGCGTGAATGGAGCAGTAGTGCACAGATGTGACCACTACTCTATTCACTACTATAGGATGGCTTTACATAGCCGAGTGCTGTACTCGAAAGCCCCATAGAAGCGAAGAGTAGTGGTTCCATATGCGCTCTACTGCTTATCATCATTTTACAGCTCACAGTGAATGCTGGTAATAAGTTCTCATCAGTATATTGCGCTATAGACATGTATTCCTTATAATCTTTATCATTATGGTTTTCCTTATTATCTTTATTATTCATTATGGTTTTCCAGTTTGTTTGTAAAAAGTGGTGGCTGTTCATTATTTTGGGATAAGTTGTCCAGAAAAAAATTCTGTTTGGCAACCCTGAATTTGGTACATCTGTATAGTCTAAGGCTACGTCTACACGACGATATTTGTCGCGCGACAGATAGGGCACAACTACACTGCAACATTTGTAGCGCAACAATTTGTTGCACTGATGTCGCACTGCAACATGCAACATGCTGTGACTGCGACGCAACAGTCGCAGAAAATCCATTCGAGATGGATTTTTCTGCGACTGTTGCATCACAGTCGCAGCATGTTGCAGTGCGACACCATAGACTGCCATTATAAAAATTGTCGCGCGACATTAGTGCAACAAAATGTTGCGCTACAAATGTTGCAGTGTAGTTGTGCCCTATCTGTCGCGCGCCAAATGTCGTCGTGTAGACGGATCCACCCAAAACGCAAGTGTGAAAGTAGCCTAACTTTACAACACCAATTAGTTGGCTTAATTTATGCCAGAATTTTTTCGGGCACATTGTCACACCATGAGCTACGCCTCTTTCCCTCCAAGCCAGACTCCCTTTTTGGACAGGCCAAAATAAATGTCAGCAAAGCATGTACGCAAGTTTTTTGGCACAAATTACTTCAGAATTGTGCTACATTTTGATTTGTAAAGCTCATCTACTGGTTCAAATAGCCAGTACAAGTGCACCCTGCCAATTAAGCCTCATTCACACGTCAGTGTTGGGTCAGTAATTTCCAGTGAGTTATTGATTTTGAGCCAAAACCATGTGCGGCTCTAAACACAGAACAGGTGCAGATCTTTCCCTTATACCTTATGTCTTTGAAGGCTCCACTGCTGGTTTTGGCTCACAATCACTGATGGAAATCACTGAACAAACACTGACGTGTGATTGAGGCTTTAGTGGTAATCTGCATGAGGATACCTCAGCAAGACCGTGCCGTGTACAAGCACTCAAAGAGTATGACAAACTTACCACCATAGGAAATTAAAACTAGGCTTAGAAACCATTTTTGAAATCCTGGAATGGTTTTATCACTACAGACTACCACTATTGAGTTGAATATTATCAAATCAGATTGTATATGTGAATCCCACAATTTGAAGCATGTAACCAGAAGCCCAACATCCATGAAACACAAAGGGAGGAAGACAGAAATAGGTTAAATCTTGTCGCTTTCTCTGAGACCAAAATAGCCAATGTCAGAAATTCAAGGAGGCCTCTAAATCTTGCTGTCAATCCACCATATAGAGTAACTTACTTAATTGAGCAGAGAACATACAGTAATCCTTGAGAAGTTGAAGGATACATTCATTACAGTATTAAAGTGATCATATAAAACCTGCATTATGACTCTTTTTAAGGATATATGAGAAGGTCAAGGTGCCTACATTTACACATTGAGACAACACGCTAAACTACTGCATGAATGCCACTTTACTGTCTCCTAAACCTCTATCACATATTGGTACATTTTACTAAATTAATTGTGCACACTCATAAAAAAATAACCTGATTTTCTGTTTGCAATATAGATATAAATCATTGTGTCCAGAAACATGGCCAAACTGGGCTGGTCCTGCACGAGAAGGCGTTGAGAGGTTGGTGAAGTATAATGGTTACCAACCGAATGAATACAAGCTTGGAAGGTAATTTTAACAAAGACAATTTTAAGCAACCTTGCATGGGTTTACCTAATTAAAAAGAAGAACATTACCAATCAAAAAAATTTACACCTTTGCAATGTTTTGTTACAAACCCTATGTAGTCTGATCCTGCAGTAATGTCTTATTCCACTCTTATACCCCCTGTAAGGAACCGTACTCACTTGACCAGTGTACAGAGGCAGGGACACCACAAAGTTCATCAAAGTCTTCTTTATTTAGGCTTGTCCAAATACGTACAGCCGATAAATACGGATCACAGCCGGGTCCAACAAACACAGCACACACTAACAGTGTTACCTCACACTGTCTACTTTCTTCTCCAGACTGAGACACACCTAAGTCCAGCAGCAGGATTAAATAGAATCCCTGGACATGAGCATGCCCTAAGTCCCGGACTGGAGCATGGGGAACAGGCACCCACCCAGCACATTGCCTGTTCCCAGTAAAAGCCCGATCCGGACTAGCTGGAACCAGCTATGCTATCTATCATGGTGCCCACCAACTACCTTAGTGGACAATCTAGGGGCCTTTACTCCACCAAGGCCGGGCACCTTGGTGACACATTCCCGATGCAAACAAAGCCTCTTGTAGAATGCTTTTTGCAGCATTCTGGGTGACCCATATCTCCCATCATAAATGACTCCTGTCACTGCCTCACACCCCTCTTCTACTGTCTGTAGGATAACAAGAAGAGGGGGAAATGGAAAACTTCCTGTTTTATAAATCATTGCCAAAATATCGAAATTTGTATATTAATATTAGTCATTAGGGGAGATTTATGCCTATACCAACCAATCAGATTTCACCTTTCATTTTCCAAAGGAGCTCTGAAAAAGTGGAATCTGATTGGTTTTTCCTTTACACCAGTTTCGATAAATCTCCCCCATAGTGTTATTGGAACATTCCCTATTATTTTCATCTTTCCTAAAAATATTTAAATATTTATTATAACTATTATTAGTAATTTAATATTGAAGGAATATACCCAGGATAGGCCTGACACCTCTTTAGCTGTTTAAAGAAGCTGGGGTGCTCCATTGTATAGTGTCTGTGCTTGGTATAGTAGAACTACAGGTAACAGCACTCTGCTAGTCAATTGCACAAAGATATAAGCAAACACTGAAAGAATAAATGCTTGGTGGTCATACTTACTGCAAATGCAGCTAGAAGCTCTTTGCGAATATAATTGATCAAAAATATTTCGGGCCCATCTACCGGTTGTCAAGGTAGCTTCTAATCAGATGGGTCCTACTCTAACATGCCTCTCCTGGGCTTACAGCCTACAATCTGGGCAAAGTAGTACCAAGCTGTATCCTACGCATGCCTCTCCCAGGCTGTGAGCCTGCAGTATGGGCTGGGTAGAATACAGCTGTACAAGCTATCTTATTAAAAGCACATGGTAAATGGGCTGGTGGTGCACGGTTCAATCTCACCACCAGGGGGAGCCACTCCCCTAGTGGCAGTGACAATGGGGAAAAAATAAACGAACCAGCACCTCCACAATAAGTGAATATGAGAACCTAGGTGCACGCTACCTTGGCTAAAACACACTTGGATTAATAGAACTACAGGTAACAGCACTCTGCTAGTCAATTGCACAAAGATATAAGCGAACACCGAAAGAATAAATGCTTGGTGGTCATACTTACTGCAAATGCAGCTAGAAGCTCTTTGCGAATATAATTGATCAAAAATATTTCGGGCCCATCTACCGGTCGTCAAGGTAGCTTCTAATCAGATGGGTCCTACTCTAACATGCCTCTCCTGGGCTTACAGCCTACAATCTGGGCAAAGTAGTACCAAGCTGTATCCTACGCATGCCTCTCCCAGGCTGTGAGCCTGCAGTATGGGCTGGGTAGAATACAGCTGTACAAGCTATCTGTGCTTGGTATTGCAGCCCAGGTCGATATACTTGAAGAGAAAACAACAAACCTAGGCCTTGTGACAGATGAACATGATGTCACTGGCCTCTTCAAATAGCTGATTGTTGGGGATGCCAAAAGTCGGACTTCCACCAATCAGATATTGATGACCTATTCCAAGGAAAACCCATTTAAACCCTTGACAACTTGCGCCCTACATGTACGAAGCAACACGGGGCTTTAAAGGTGGTGCCCCCTCAGGAGCAGAGTGGGTACCATAGCCACCGGGTGCATGCTGTTTTACACAGCAGACACAAGGAGGTAAAGTCTGTGATTGGTGATAATACTGATCACAGCATTTAATCCCTCAGATTCCATGGTCAATTGCATCTACGGCATCTGAGTGGTCTTTTCCCAGGGGCACTGTGCTCTCAGGGACCGAACAGCACCCTTGTGCTGAAATTGAGAGAGCTGTTGGTTGCTATAGTACCCTTGGGCCTTCTGAAGGCTGTGAGGCCTGCCACAATGAAGTTCCTATCAAGTCCTGCCTGTAGCATGTTAAAGTCCCCTAGGGAGACTTAAAATAAGTGCATAGAAAAGTTTAAAAAAAAAGTTTAAAAAAATATTAAAAATAAACATAAAAATTGTAGACCACCGCCTTTCCTCATTTAAATATAAACAATAACATCCCAAAATGCCTGTACTATTAAATATTTAAAATTATTTATGCCATACAGTCTAATGGCTAATGGCTAATGGCTAAATTGCTGTTTTTTTTTATCACTTTAGTTCCCCCAAATAAATTAATAAAAATTTATCAAAAAGTCATACATATTCCAAAATGGTATCAATAAAAACAACAGCTCCATATATGTAAATATAAAACAGTTACTGGGTTGGAATATGATGCAAAGAAAACAAAATTTCACAAATGTCACAAATGGCCCCTAGGTACAAGTAGACAGGTTAATAAACAGTAATGATCAATCAATTAATCAATCAATCAATCAATCACCATGGTCCCTATAAAGCTGAGCAGGAAGAAGGAGCTAGTGTAAATTTCAGGTAAATACATTTTTGTTTTCCTGGACATCCTACATCAGCAAAGGCAGAAATGTGACTTGCAAAGTGTGAGTGGGAGAGAAGAATATATACAAATATCCTATGGTAAATAGAGGCAGTGAGAATGTCCAGCCTGTAATTTTGACCATGTGGTCGCATTCCAAATTTGTTCCAGTGGTATGTGCCCCAAATCAGTCCAGGAGGTGGCAGGGGAGCAGGTAAAGTGACTGATAAAACCGGTAGCACTTCTCAATAGATCCCCTGGTTCACAGTGCTAGTGGCATTACATGCTCTCTGACCATTATTGGATCCTTGATGTTGATGAAAACAAGGCCTCAGATTTTCTGAAGATATCTGTTTTTCGGATATACAGTGAGGAACAGAAGTATTTGAACACCCTGCGATTTTGCAAGTTCTCCCACTTAGGCCTCTTTCAGACGGGAGTCCTGGATTTGCTTCAGATGTGTCCAGGTGCATTGCGGGAAACCGGCGCGAGTGCGCGCACAATTTCAGTCAGTTTTGACTGCGATTGCGTTGTGTTGTTCAGTTTTTATCACGCGGGTGAATGTGTTACCCAGACCCGAACTTCTTCACTGAAGTTCGGGTTTGGGTTCGGTGTTGTGTAGATGTTATTATTTTCCCTTATAACATGGTTATAAGGGGAAATAATAGCATTCTTAATACAGAATTCTTAGTAAAATGTTGCTTGAGGGGTTAAAAAAATAAACTCACCTCATACACTTGATTGCGCAGCCGGCATCGTCTTCTTTCTTCTTTTTTGAGGACCTGCAAAAGGACCTTTGATGATGTAATCGCTCTCACCACGTGGTAAGCGCGGTGACGTCAACGCAGGTCCTGCTGAATGAAGATAGAAGGATCTTCTATTTTCATTCAGCAGGACCTGCGCTGAAATCAATGCACCCGGGACTAAGCATTCTGCATTAAGAATGCTATTATTCTCCTTATAACCATGTTATAAGGGAAAATAATACAGTAAATTGACTTTAATCAATTTACTAACATCATTTCCTAGCAACTATACGTGAAAATCGCATTGCATCCGCACTTGCTTGCGGATGCTATGCGATTTTCACGCAGCCCCATTCATTTCTATGGGCCTGGGTTGCGTGAAAAACGCAGAATATTGTCATGTATATTGTTGCTGGCATTAGAATGCTACAGCCAGATCACGTTTACAACCCTTAGAAGGGCGTGGTATATACATAGTCAAAATTAATGTCCTGGTACTGAAGGGGTTAATCCCATACCAGAACCGCAGATGAGTTGTTGCAGTAAAGTGTTATTACACAAATGCAACCAGTGCATGACATGTAAATCAACTCAGGAGTTGTTTGTCTATGCTAAACACAATTGATGTTTTTGTATCGCCAGAAATTAATAGTAAATTGTCCCAAGATAGGGAACAGATGTAGGTCTCATTAGCCTAGGCGGTACAGGGTCCGGTTCTAGTCCTTTGTTTGACTCAGGAACCTTCCTATTAATTCCTGGCCAGTTAACTCCCATAGTTGGAGATTTACCCCCATATACAGGGAGGTTGAGTTTAGTAGCTCAGGGCGTTACAGGAAAATAGAGGAACTTTATACATAAAGTCTGACCCGATGTTATTGATAAATAGAATCTATAAGAACACAGGTTTAAACAGGTTAAACAGGTTAATTGCTATGTATGCTAATGTAACCATGCTTTCTTATAGGATCCTAATGTACAATTTGCAATTGCCGCAGATATGATAATCCCCTAAGGGGGGAATTGTTTTTATATATCTCTGATTAATCGTTTCAGATTTTTTTTTGTTTTATTTGTTTGTGAATTATTACCCCCTGCCAATATAGAATATGCTGCAATTTTCACGCAACGCACAAGTGATGCGTGAAAATCACCGCTCATCTGCACAGCCCCATTGAAGTGAATGGGTCCGGATTCAGTGTGGGGGCAATGCGTTCACCTCACTCATTGCACCCACGCGGAATTCTCGCCCGTGTGAAAGGGGCCTTAGAAATCATGGAGGGGTCTGAAATTCACATTGTAAGTGCATTCCCACTCTGAGAGACAGAATAAAAAAAAAAAAATTGGAAATCACATTGTATGATTTTTAAAGAATCTATTTGTCTTGCACTGCTGAACATAAGTATTTGAACACCTGAGAAAATCAGTCTTAATATTTGGTACAGAAGCCTTTGTTTGCAATTACAGAGGTGAAACGTTTCCTGTAGTTCTTGACCAGGTTTGCATACACTGCAACAGGGATTTTGGCCCACTCCTACACACAGATCTCCTCTAGATCTGTCAGGTTTCGGGGCTGTCGCTGAGCAACACGGAGTTTCAGCTCCCTCCAAAGATGTTTTATTGGATTTAGGTCTGGAGACTGGCTAGGCCACTCCAGAACCTTGATATGCTTCTTACGGAGCCACTCCTTGGTTATCCTGCCTGTGTGCTTCGGGTCGTTGTCATGTTGGAAGACCCAGCCACGACCCATCTTCAATGCTCTGACTGAGGGAAGGAGGTTGTTGCTCAAAATCTCACAATAAATGGCCCCATTCATCCTCTCCTTAACACAGTGCAGTCGTCCTGTCCCCTTCGCAGAAAAGTACCCCCAAAGCATGATGTTACCACCCCCATGCTTATCATCAGTGATACCCCACGAGGTGAGATCTTGCATGGAGCCCCAGTCCGAGGAAGACTGACAGTCGTCTTTAGCCTCTTCCATTTTCTAACAATTGCTCCAACAGTTGATCTATTTTCACCAAGCTGCTTGGCAATTGCCCCGTAGCCCTTTCCAGCCTTGTGGAGTTCCACAATTTTGTCTCTGGTGTCTTTTGACAGCTCTTTGATCTTGCCCATGGTAGTAGTTGGCATCTGACTGACTGTGGGGTGAACAGGTGTCTTTAAAGAGCTGAGATAGGTGCTACTAAGTTAGATTAATGAGTGGAGTAGGCACAGTAAAAGGTCTTTGAGAGCCAGAATTCTTGCTGTTTCTCAGGTGTTTAAATACTTATGTTCAGCAGTGCAAGACAAATAAATACTTTAAAAATCATACAATGTGATCTCCTGATTTTTTATTTATTCCGTCTCTCAGAGTGGGAATGCACCTACAATGTGAATATCAGACCCCTCCATGATTTATAAGTGGAAGAACTCGGAAAAATCGCAAATACTTCTGTTCCTCACTGTATATGTATGACTAATCCTGTATGTCACTTATACACCTTGTAGAGGTGATGACAACTATCAAGAATATGATGAATCTGAGAAAAGGATCCCCCAATATTTGAAACGAATGTTTAGACAGCGCAGCTAACACCGGTGGCGAGCCTAAGGTCATTCAGCAGTGGCTCCTGTTTCCGGCTCCCCCCCCCCCCATATTTTAAAACATTGTGCCTCCTCACAGTAGTTATGCCCCCATTGTGCCCTATTCACAGTAGTAATGCACTCATTGCACCCTTCACAGTAGTTATGCCCACATTGTTTCCCACTCACATTAGTTATGCCCACACTGTGCCACCTCATAGTATCTATGCTCACACTGTGCACCCTACAGTAGTTATGCTCTCATTACGCCCCTTCACAGTAGTTATGCCCACATTGTTCCCCTTCACAATAGTTATGCCCACATTGTGCCCCCCACAGTAGTTATCCCTTCATTGTGCCCCCTTCACAGTCGTTATTCCTTCTTTGTGCCCCCTCACAATAGTTATGCCCTCATTGTTTTCCCCCTCACATTAGTTATGCTCTCTCTGTGCCCCCTTCAGAGTAGTTATGCCATCATTGTGCCCCTTCACAGTAGTAATGCCCTCTCTGTGCCCCCTCACAGAAGTTATGCCCTCATTGTGCCCCTCTCACAGTAGATATGCCCTCTCTGTGCCCCCTTCAGAGTAGTTATGCCTTCATTCTGCCCCCCTGACAGTAGTTATGCCCTCTCTATGCCGTTTTCAGAGTAATTATGGCCTCTCTGTGCACCCTCACAGTAGTTATGCCCTCATTGTGCCCCCTCACAGTAGTTATGCAATCTCTGTGCCCCTATAACAGCTGTTATTCCCCTTCACAGTAGTAATGCCCTCTCTGTGTCCCCTTCACAGTAGTAATTCTGTCTCTGTGCTCGTCAATAAAAAAACACTAACTATTAACTTTGTCCTGTTCCTGATGATCCCATCGCGTTCAGCACTCCCATGCAGGCACAGATCGCGCGGCATCACTGTGCGGAAGGAGTGCACAGGCAGATTCCCGGGCTCCTGCTACACGGTCCATCAGCGATCTGTGCCTGCAGGGCTGGAGGAGGGAATGAGCGCAAGTAGCTGACCGCTCTAGCAATGAGCCCTTCCATCCCTTCCGGCACCCACTCGGACAGCTGGCTCCCATGGTGGACCCCCCCTCCCCCTTTGCACACCACTGGCTAACACTATAGACAGCCACAAGAAGGTGCAGGCAATGAATGCTGTACTGAGATTCTTTAAGGCTCTGAAGAAAAAACATGACAAGATGGTGTTAGAAACCTTGCTTTGCAACTGTGTGTCTTGATGGTGAATTGCATCATGAGTGATGTTTTGTTAAAAAAAAATCATACAAAAACATCCTGGGTCTTCAGGCAGCTAACATAGTGTTAACAACCTCAGTGAAAACCTAGGTATAACAGGTTGTCCTTGTCATCTTCCACACCATGAAATGCAACCTGTGTGATGAAAAAGAAGACACTTCTTCTGGAAGAGAAGGTCCGAAATATTCGACAGTAACTACCCTTCAAGAGAGACCACAAAAACTGGAACCAGGCCCCATGTGAGGCCATCATGGGAGAATGACTTCTGTCTGCTTTTTCAGACTTTTCCTGCAATAATAATTAGCAATAATGGAAGATATATATATATATATATATATATATATATATATATAATAAAGAAAGACACCGCAGCACATCCGTTTGGTGAAAAAAGTGGGACCCTTTATTCACCTGTGCGACGTTTCGGTCCGCTTACTGGGACCATTCTCAAGCAATGAGAATGGTCCCAGTAAGCGGACCGAAACGTCGCACAGGTGAATAAAGGGTCCCACTTTTTTCACCAAACGGATGTGCTGCGGTGTCTTTCTTTATTCTATATTGTACACCTTGGTAAGGTGTTTATCGCCGCTGGCACCCACACCCGACCACCAGGAGTGCTGCCCTGATTTCTTTTCCTATATATATATATATATATATATATATATATATATATATATATATACTGTATATATTGTAAGAAGGTACCTGGAATCATCATGGATGGAAGGTATGTGTCACCGAGGTTACTGGCCTCGGTGAAGTAAGAGCCGGTATTTTATGTGTCAGCAGCAGCTATTGCTAATTGACACCTTGAGATTTAGCATGGCTGTCATAGCTGATCTGGGACGGTTCTTACTGGGAGTAGTCAAAGTGCTAGGTGGGTGACTACTCCCCATATTCCAGGCCGGGTTTTGCTAGGCATAAAAACCAGCCAGCACTGCCAGGTGTGGTGGATTTACCTCCCTCTGACAGTGGAGCTCAGGAGTCTGTGTGCTGTGAACTGAGGGTTGTGCTGGAATTTGAGGTTTGAGCCCCTCTAAAGGCGAACAGGCCGCCTATAACTGCTAACAGGGTGTGAATTAACACCCAGGAGAAAAGGTGACTTCTATTGTTTATGGACTTTCCTTGTGTGTGAACAAACACCAAGTCACCTGCGTTTTGTGATACACCTTATCTGCATTTTGTTATACACCAATGTGTGAATAAACACCACTATTTGATTCAAGAACTGTGTAATTTGCCTCTATACTGCATCTGCTAGTCCTAACTACCAGAGCGAATCCCCACAATTGGTGGAGGATGCGTGCATTTGCGCATTGAGGCTGGCGTGAACGCTGATATATTTTTGGGTTTGCATTTTTGGGCACAGTTGTATGTTGTATATCAAACCAGCTGTATTTCAACCCGTGCCCCACGACAAAATGGAGGCAGTTGTGAAGGTCCTCATGGAGGCTAATTTGCAGCAGCGAGAGACCAACCTGCACCAACACAAGGCTAATAAGCAGCAGCAAGAGACCAACCAGTTGCTGCGACAACACGTGATGGCTTTGCAGACAGCAAGAGCAACCCCAAGCGTCCACGATGCCCGCAAAGCAGTCCGTGCAGCGATCCCTAAGATGAAACCTGCAGACGACATCGAAACCTACCTGGCGATTTACGAGAAAGTGGCCACCAGGAAAAAGCTGCCCTGAGACCAGTGGGCTGAGGTCGTCGCTCCTTTCCTGGCATCAGAGTCCCAGCGGGTGTATTTCGACTTGCCGGACGATCAAGCGGCTGACTACCCGAAGGTAAAATGTGAGATTTTGTAAAGACTGGGGGTGAATGTGTTGGTCCGAGCCCAGCGGGTACATCAGTGGGGGTTTAAGCCGGCTGAACCCACGAGACCCCAGTATTATGACTTACTCCACCTTTTGCAAAAGTGGCTACAGCTGATGTGCTGAGTCTCACGGCTATGCTGGATAAACTATTGGCTGACATATTCTGGAGGGCGCTGCCACCCCCTCTCCAGCACTGGATCGGCGGTATCTCCTGGAAATGCCCTGGAACTGGTGGACCTGGTGGAATGCTATGAGGCCACCAAGAATCTCAAGGGGGGTTCTTCAGACTCCAGAACTCCCCACCCCAGGCCCACCGGTATGAGCCAATGAAACCATCTGGGAGGTTCCCCCTATGGGCCGGACCCAGTTAATTTGCTGGCGGTGCCAGGAACCTGTCCACACCAGGGCTGAGTGTCCTCATCGGGTTGAGCCCATGGACACTAATTGTGGTTACCGACAATCACTATATGCTAGGAAACTGTGTGCCACAGGTACCCTAGAGGTTCTAGACCACTTGTGACAGGTGGAAGTGGGAGACACTCAAGCAGAGGCGCTGCTGGACTCAGGGAGCTTGGTGACCCTGGTAAGGGCTACCCTGGTGCGGTCCACTGAGTATACTGGCCGGAAGGTTGGGGTGATGTGCATTCATGGAGACCTGAAAGACTACCCCACCGCGCTGGTGTCTCTAACCAAGGTGGCCGGTAGGTGGACCCACAAAGTGGCAGTCGCCACAAATCTCCACTATGAACTCATAATAAGGAGAGACTTTCCAGGTTTCCCTGCCCTATGGCCAGTTGTGAGAGTTAAGGATACCACTAAGACAGGAATAAGCCCAGGAGATTGTCCTTGTTCAGGGGGACAGCCAGAACCCTGGGAACCTGAGGCCGAAGGGCCAGCAGTAAGGGTGACTGCCACTTCAGTGGAAGAGGGGGAGACAACCCCGCGTAGGGTAATGGTGGGAGACGTGGAGGAGTTGCCACCGGATCCTGGGTTGGCAGACCTCAACGTCTTCGGGGAGAATTTCGGCACAGCCCAATGCCGAGACCCAACCCTTTCCCGGGCCTGGGAGAATGTGGTAATACATGATGGTGTACCCCAACAACCTGGGGCCGAGTTGATGTTTCCCCATTTTGTGGTCCACCAGAATATGCTATATTGGGTAAACCAGCTGCGGGTTAAACCGTTGAACAGTTGGTGGTGTCCAGGGCCTATCGAAAACTCGTGTTAGAGTTAGCCCACCAACATGTTCTCGGGGGTCATCTGGGACTGCAGAAGACACAGGACCGGATACTACAATGGTTTTACTGGCCCAGTGTCTTTAGAGAGGTGGATGACTTGTAAGTCTTGCCTGACCTGCCAAACCACTAGCCCCAAGCACCTGTTCCGCGGTCCCTTAGTGCCCCTCCCGATTATTGAGGTACCATTTGAGAGAATCGCTATGGATCTCATAGGCCTAGTACCGAAGTCTGCTAGAGGGCACCAACACATCTTGGTCGTCCTGGACTACGCCACTCGGTACCCGGAGGCGGCGCCACTGCGACATACATCGGCCAAACTCATAGCAAAAGAGTTCATGGAGATGTTTTCCTGAGTGGGGATACCCAAAGAGGTTCTGACTGACCAGGAGACTCCTTTTATGTCCAAGATCATGCAGGAGCTCTGTAAGTTGCTAAATATCAAACAGATACGGACATCCGTCTATCACCGGCAAACTGACGGCCTAGTAGAAAGGTTTAATCAAACGTTAAAAACTATGTTAAAACAGGTGACGTGATGGCTTAAGGACGCCACGCTCACCTCTCCTCCCCACCGCTTGGCTGCCCTACTGAACCGCTGATGCCGGCGTCTCCCGCTCTCTCCTGCTGCTGTTAGCGGCTCTCCCGGGTCCGTGTCTGTATGTAGCGACCGTTGGCTAGAATGGACTGTGTGGCGGTGGTGATTTTACTTCAGCCTTCCTCCTCTTGCTTCTCCTGTGGTGCGGTCTCATTGCTGCTTGCCACCTCCTGAGCTAGTTCCCGTGGTCAGCGGCGTCTGGAAAAGTTTCCTGTTTCTGCATGCTGCCATCGTGACAGTGGAGCGGGGGTTTGAGTGGCCCCTCTGACTCTCCGGTCCTCTGACTCTCTCCGTTCGGCTTTTTGCCTTCCTGCCTTCACTGCCTTCCTGCCTCCACGCTTGTCTGCAGCTTGCAAACCTCTGAAGAGCGTCCCCCTGCCTTTTCCACCTGGGTACCTGGGCACCATCACATTGGTACCGAAGACTGGTGAAATTGTTCCTTTATCTTCCCCCTCTACTAACAGGAACTAACTGAGCAATTTAACTGAGCAACCAGTTAATCTAATTAATTTCTCATTCACCAGCTAATTCACTAACCATTTGTTAAAAAAGGACTTTAATGTGTTTTTGACCTGATAGTCTATACGGTACACTGCACCTACAGAAAAGCATTGGACTCTGCGGGGGGGGAAGGAAAAAAAAAAAAAAAGGGAAGAGAAGGAAGGAAGAAAGAGGGAGAAAAAACAAAAAAACACACACAAAAAAATAAAATAAGTCTTGTTCATGGGGGCAGAGAGAGAGGGAGGTGCCTGGTGAGGGAGGAAAAAAAACTCCTGAGAAAGAGAGAGAAGGAAGGAAAAGGAGAGTTCAGAAAACTCAATAAAATAAAAAAATAAAATAAAATAAATAAATAAAATAAAAAGATTTATAAAATAAAAAGGGTTGCTGGAGGGGACCCTACTGGGTTCAATGTCGGAAGCCGTGATAATATTAATCCCAAAAAAAGGTAAGGACCCCATAGATTTGGGATCGTATAGACCGATCTCACTGCTGAACGCGGACGTAAAGCTCCTGGCGAGGATTCTGGCTACAAGACTCGCGGGGGTTATCTCCTCCATTGTTCATCCGGATCAGAACGGTTTTATCCCAAAAAAGGGTACTCATCACAATCTTCACCGGCTCTATGCTAATATACAGGCACCTGGGGGGTCTGCTCGCTCCATCCTGTCACTGGATGCCTCTAAGGCCTTTGACAGGGTGGAGTGGCGATTCCTCTGGAAGGTTCTGGCCAGGATGGGTTTTGGGGAGAGATTTATAAATATGATTAAACTACTGTACATATCCCCTACGGCTAAGCTGAGTCTTAATGGGAGCCTTACGAGTAGTTTTAACCTAAATAGAGGTACTCGCCAGGGCTGTCCATTATCACCACTCCTATTTGACATTCATATTGAGCCTCTGGCTCTGGCTATTAGGCAGGACGCCCAGATTAGAGGTTTTGGAGTATTGGGTGTGGAGGATCGCATCTCCCTATATGCAGACGATGTCCTCTTTTTTATAGATAGTACAGAAATAACTCTACCAAGAATCATGGGGATGGTGAAACTATTTGGTGAGGTATCAGGCTTAGACATAAACTGGTCAAAGACAAGTTTGATGCCAATAGACTCGGTTTCCCAGAAGGAGTCCTTGACTACCCAGCTAGATGTCATTGATACCATTAAATACTTGGGTATGACTATATCTCCCAAGGTTGAAAACTGCGTACAATTCAATCTGATCCCATTGATAACGAAAATTAGGACAAAAATAGGGATTTGGTTGAGACTTCCCCTATCTAGGGCGGATCGAGTATCACTGGTTAAGATAGTGATTCTACCTCAAATCCTTTATGTTCTTATGAATACACCTATCTGGATAGAGGATAAATATTTTAAACTTATGGAAAGAATAATTAACGACCTAGTGTGGGGAAGGAAACGTGCGCGGCTCAAATTGGAATATTTATATAAACCTTTGGAGCAGGGGGGATTAAATCTCCCCTACTTCAAGGGCTACTTTATTGCCGCTCAGTTATGGACGTGCCAGGAATGGCAAAATAGTATCTTCCTAAACAGGTTAGTGAGAAGTTCCCCGTATAATAACATATTTACGCTTCTGGAATCCGGGTTATCGACCAATAGAGATCAGGGCCATAAAGAGACTATAAAATTATTACTCAAAATTTGGGCTACTACTAGAGCATGGTTGGGGGTAAAGGGTTCACTCACATTCATGCCTCTTTGGCATAATATTCACTTACAGTCCTTAGAAGGTATAGCAAGAGATCAATTTTGGTAAAAAAATGGGATTCTTTATATCACACAGGTTGTTGAGAATAGAGAGATTAAGTCGTTTGTGGAATTATCACATAATATAAGGAATCTTTCATGGCTTAGGTATCTCCAGCTTCGGTCAGCACTTTTCAGTTTGAACAACAAATCACTATTAGAGATAGATAATGTTTCTCTGTTAAATGGTTGGATAGGGAACGCTTCACAAAGAATGAAGATTTCAAATATATATAAACTATTACTTAAATCACGCTTTGGAGAGACACAATCGCCGGGACAAAGGGCCTGGGGGATGGACTGTCCAGATATACAATTGGTAGGGTAGGGAAGTATTTTTAGTAATTCCCATTTACTATCCCATAACTTTAATCATGTTTTAATACAGTTCAATATTTACCATAGATTATATGTTACTCCCATCTGGCTAAATAAGTGCGGACTAAAAAATACTTCTAAATGTCCTCGCTGTGATACTCTAGGTGCGGACTACTTGCACATGATCTGGGCTTGCCCAGAACTTGGAGCCTACTGGAATGGTATTAATAATGTCCTTTTACAAAAACTGAAAACACAGATTCCTCTTGAGCCCCAATTGTTCTTATTGAATGATTTTTCTTCCCTAGGTAACTATAATTATAAATATAAAAAGATCTTGTTAGGTAGAATATTATTACTGGCCAGGGTCTTGATTAGTCAGAGTTGGTTTGCACATCATACTCCAGAGGTAAATAATTGGATAAATCTGGTTAATAAGGTTAAAAATTATGAACGGATTCTTTATAAGCAGAGAGACTCATTAGAGAAATGGATTAAGATATGGGCTGACTGGAAGTGATGATTTAACTGTTGTTTTTTTTGTTCCCCCCCCCCTTCTCTTCTCTTTCTTCTCCCCTTCCTTCTCAGCTACATAGGGGGGGGAGGGGGGGCTGGACACATCACAGGGGGTGGGGAGTGTGGGAAACGGGGGTTAAGGGTAAAGTGTTAACAAATAATTATATCAAGCTGAAGCTTGTTTCTGTTTTTCCTGTGTATTGCCTTGGTATATTAATAAAGGTGTTGAAAACCCCCCCCCAAAAAAAAAATAAAAAAATGTTAAAACGAGTAGTAGCTAAGGATGGAAAGGACTGGGACCTCCTTCTGCCCCATCTTATGTTCACAGTGCGAGAAGTGCTCCAGGCCTCTACTGGGTTCTCGCCCTTCGAACTACTATATGGCAGACATCCACGTGGTCTGTTGGACATAGCCAAAGAGGCGTGGGAGCAACAACCCACACCATATAAAAGTCGGGTGTATAATCGGCAGAGCTCAAAGTCGGGTGTATAATCGGCAGGCTCGGGTCCGGATCTTTAACTCGGGAGATCGAGGTACTCGAAAAGGTTGGAGAAGTAAACTACAAGGTACACCAGCCAGGGCGGGGGAAACTGGAGCAGGTGTACCATGTGAATTTACTCAAACCTAGGAAGGATAGGGAGACCAGTACTGACGATAGCCCGCAGCTGAGTTTTCTAGGCGGAGAGATTCTGGTCCCTAAGTCTGATGTAAGGGAAGCGGTTGCCACAGTGAAGATTGCCGACAGCCTCTCCTCTAAACAGACTCAGGAGGCCAGGGAGTTCATCAGCAGGAACATGGATGTGTTCTCAGACCTCCCTGGATGCACTTCCATAATCCAGCATGACATTGTCACTGAGCCTCAGGCCAAAATCCGGTTGAAACCATACCGGGTACCCGAGGCTCGACGACAGGCCATCTCTGAGGAAGTACAACTAATGCTGCAACTAGACGTAATCGAGGAGTCTAGAAGTGAGTGGGCCAGCCCTATAGTACTGATACCCAAACCGGACGGGACATTGCGGTTTTGTAACGATTTTTGAAAATTAAACGAGGTATCTAAGTTCGACACGTATCCCATGCCCCGGGTAGACGAGCTGATTGAGAGGTTAGGACAAGCCCGGTATTTTTCTGTTTTGGACCTCACCAAAGAGTACTGTCAGGTACCCTTAACGAAGGCTGCCAAAGAGAAAACGGCCTTCATCACACCGGAGGGGCTGTACCAGTATAAAGTGTTACCCTTTGGTCTGCATGGCGCCCCCGCCTTGTTCCAAAGGCTAATGGACATTGTGGTGCGACCACATCGTTGGTACTCTTCGGCTTACCTGGACGATACTGGCTATCAAGTGGGCACTCGAGTCTCTCCGGTACTATTTGTTGGAGAGAAAGTTCCGCCTGGTGAACCTCACACTGTGTGCCGCGATACACAGCAGACAGCAGGATGAAGAGGATCGCGATGGTGACCAGGAGAAGGAGAGGTAAGTGGTTTTTTTTGCGTTGACATAAGGGCTGATGGCTGACCTGGGGGCTGACATGGGGGCTGGGGGCTGACATAAGGGGCTGATGGCTGACATGGGGGGCTGATGGCTGACATAAGGGGCTGATGGCTGACACAAGGGCTGGGGGCTGACATGGGGGCTTATGGCTGACATAAGGGCTGGGGGCTGACATATGGCTGATGGCTGACATAAGGGGCTGATGGCTGACATGGGGGGCTGATGGCTGACATGGGGGGCATGATGGCTGACATAGGGGGCATGATGGCTGACATGGGGGGCTGATGGCTGACATTGGGGGGCTGATGGCTGATATAAGGGCTGATGGATGACATGGAGGGCTGATGGCTGATATGGGGGGCTTATGGCTGACATGGGGGGGCTGATGGCTGACATGGGGGGCTGATGGCCGATATAAGGGCTGATGGCTGACAAGGGGGGTTGATAGCTGACATGGGGGCTGATAGATGGCTAAAGGTTGGGGGGTTGATCTGAGGCATTGGGGGTCTGATCTGAGGTCTGATTAACATTGGGAGTCTGATTGCTGGTCTGACCTGAGGTGTAATGAAATTTTTTTTTTCTTATTGTTCTACTCTAAAACCTAGGTGCATCTTATAGGACGAAAAATGTTTCTATCTCCTCCGTGATGTTAGGGGGTCTATAGATTACACCAAGTATTATTTTTTCAGTGTTTATATCCCTTTGAACTTCCACCCATAAGGTTTCCACATCCTCACCATCCTCACCCACAATTGCCTCTTTCACACTTGTCTTCAGATCACTCCTCACATACAGGCACACGCCACTTCCTTTTGTATTGACCCTGTCTTTCCTAAATAGTGTAAAACCCTCAATATTTACAGACCAGTCATGCAAAAAATCCAACCATGTCTCAGCCACACCAACTACATCTATGTGTTCTTCTAGTACCATAGCCTCCAGCTCCCGCATTTTGCTAGCTAGACTTCTGGCATTTGTGAAAATACATTTTAAATTACTATTACCTGTAAAGTGAATACCTAGGATTTTTGGGTTACCTTGGTTGATGTTTGTATGTAACAGGTTCTTGTTACCAGCAATTTTATTTTTCATTGGTGTATAGTTCTGCCCAGTCTTCTCCCTACTTGTCTCACTAACCCCAGCCCCCACTAAATCCCCCCTCCTATACCCCACTGTCTATCTACACTATCTACCCCCTTATTAGTATAAATCAACAAAGAGAATCGGTACACATATTTACCTAATAAAGTTAAATTTTTTATTGTGACATAAAAGAACATACAAACATAAATGTAGAGACCATACAGCGTGCTTTAAGAGGCAGTCCACAATACATCCACTGCTGGTAGATTAAATTGTTTCACTTGCTTCGATCACTTACAGGATACTCTATATCTGGAATCTAGATCAGCATATATTATTGAAAGCTGCATCTAGCCATAATATTATAATTACTTCTGGTGTGAAGCAAGTTAAACATGGGTATATGGCGAGCATAAATTGCATTCATATATTAGGTTGCATCCTATCCGAGCAGATGAAATTATTAGTATATATTCAATACATATTCAAAGTAGATGCATCGGATCGATCTAAGTTGCTCACCTACCCAATGTCCAGTGGTCTGCGTGTGGGCTCTCTCTGTCAAGCGTACTCCTCGACGTACGTTTCGCTAATGCTTCTTCAGGAATTATTATTAGTATGATGTATTAGTTTGCTGCCACCTGCTGGTCAGCCAGGCATATTACATGTTATAAACATAAGAAATGCACAGTGTGGAGGACATGGAATAAATACATAAGATGACTTTATGTTAGACCATTAAGGACAGTAGCAGGGTGTAGGAGTGGCAACACCACTCGGGGGTGTTACACATCACAGAGGAATTTCAGTGCAGTTTCAATAAGGGTAAGTTCCGTAGGATCGCTTGCCTAGACATCTCTTTTACACATCTTTACACCAATGGCTCAGTCAGATTCACAGTATCCTTGTCCTAGAAATAGATGTCAGGGCCATTTTTACGGGTTACCAAAGGTGGGGTATAAGACTTTTATACAACAAATATGCTTTCCTATTCATGGATCCCTTCAGGTGTTATGACTTCTCTGTCTAGTAGTACCTAGGGGGCTTTGACTGCATTCATGACTGTGCTGCCGTAGGACGTACAGAAAATTAGTTTTTTTCTACATTTTTATTTTTGGTATTAAAACACAGGAAAAGCTATAAATACTGTATGTGGTATCACTGTAATTAGAGATAAGCGAATCGAACCTCACAAAGTGGAATTCAATCCGAATTTCAGGATAAATTTGATTCACCTCGAAGCCGGATTTCCTCGTGCTTTGTGTTAGCGAATCGATTTAACCTGAAATAGTGTAAAAAACAAAAAAATTCAAACTTACGTCCTGCGTTTGCTTGCAACAGGCCATTAGCCTCTATCTTGATTGAAGATCCTGGCCGAAATCCCATGTGTGGTGACGTATGACGTCACCACGCTAGCTGGCGTGATGACGTAATCTCACGTTGCGCGAGATTTTCGCTCCAGATCTTCAAGCAAGATGGCGGTGGCTGCCCTGTCACGAGGTGGTAAGTTTGATTTAATTTATTTTTTATTGTCAATTTTACACAGTTTTTACAGTCTGATGCCGCGATCATGTATTAACGCGGCATCTGAGGGGTACAATGACGGGGGCGGCGATATTGCACCTCCCGGTCATTGCACCTGCTATTTACAAAAAGAAATGTGCTTCGTGACGAAGTAACTCATCACAAAGCAATTTTTTTTGTACAATTTGGCGAGTCAGCCAAATCGAACTTTTCAATTATTCGCTCATCTCGAACTGAGATTTCCACTACATCTTATGCAATATAATTTGTTGACATTAGAAATGACTGTTTGTTCTACAAAAAACAATCTCTCATACAGCTATGTAAATGTAAAAATAAAAATTGTATTGCTCATGGAAGGCAGGGAGTAAAAAATGAAAAATCACTGTGTCCTGATGAGTTGTGTGTTGCCCTCTTTTTCAGGACGAAACTTTTCATACGCTTTCCCCGTACTTTATTTTCCACCGTGGATGCATTTGAATTGAGAAAGCATCAGTTGGGTAATAGTCACTAAAACCTGTCATTCTCACTAATAGTTTCATCATTGGCTATATTACACCATTATTAGAATGATTACTATACTTTACATTATCGTTTGTATTTTCGTATTTCTGCCCTCAATATGCTTTTCTTCTTTAATTTTTAGTTTCTAAAATCCAAGCCAAATACAAAGCGTGTTTAGGAAAGAGAGCTTTTTTGAAAAAGAAGAAAGCAGGTACAGTCACCCCTGGATTCTGTTTTTATTTCCTTACTCCAGTAACTTCTTCTTTTAAAGATGCCTATATTAGTGTGCTGGTAAGTGGTTCTGGATTTCATTATTTGCAGTGAAACAAGTAGTGTTCTGTTTCGATGAGATCAGGGGCCAAAACTTATAAGCGCAACTCCTCTCTATGGCTGCTAGCCACAGCCTACCAATAAAGTTCAGATGCATTGATGGGTTTCTTAAGTTGTACATACTGCTCATTTTGGATTGCACATGCTGTTCACATGGAAACAGCATTTACATAATACACCAATATTAATCTATGGGGGGAGGATAAAAGTCATGCAACGTTTGTCTTATGTCTGTTGCACATGGGAAATCGAAAATGCCTGCAGAATGCAATAGAACATTGGTTAAAAACAGAATAGTCAACTAGCCTGCAGCTTTCATGGGATGGTGAGAGTTGTAGTACAACAGATGGTGAGTGACAGGTTGCAGGCTGCTCAGCTATAACAGCATATTGTAGGCAGGATCGCATCACTACTGTCTATTGAAGAGCTCCTGCCCTACAAATACACTGCCTGTCCAAAAAAAACTCACCACCAAAAAAAATAAAAAAATCTCAATGGGGTTAAGGTCTGGACTCTGTGGTGGCCAATCCATGTGTGAAAATGATGTCTCATGCTTCCTGAACCACTCTTTCACAATTTCAGCCCAATGAATTCTGGCATTGTCATCTTGGACTATGCCCATGCCATCAGGGAAGAAAAAATCCATTGATGGAATAACCTGGTCATTCAGTATGTTCAGGTAGTCAGCTGACCTCATTCTTGGAGCACATACAGTTGCTGAACCTAGACCTGACCAACTGCAGCAACCCCAGATCATAGCACTGCCCCCACAGGCTTGTACAGTAGGCACTAGGCATGATGGGTGCATCACTTTATCTGCCTCTCTTCTTACCCTGATGCGTCCAATCTTTATGCTCCCTAGTAGAGTTGAGCGAACACCTAGATGTTCGAGTTCGAGAAGTTCGGCCGAACTTCCCGAAAATGTTCGGGTTCGGGATCCGAACTCGACCCGAACTTCGCCCCGAACCCCATTGAAGTCAATGAGGACCCGAACTTTTCGGCACTAAAAAGGCTGTAAAATAGCCCAGGAAAGGGCTAGAGGGCTGCAAAAGGCAGCAAAATGTAGGTAAATCCCCTGCAAACAAATGTGGATAGGGAAATGAATTAAAATAAAATAAAATAAATAAAAATTAACCAATATCAATTGGAGAGAGGTCCCATAGCAGAGAATCAGGCTTCATGTCACCCACCACTGGAACAGGCCACTTTCAGATATTTAGGCCCCGGCACCCAGACAGAGGAGAGAGGTCCCATAGCAGAGAATCAGGCTTCATGTCACCCACCACTGGAACAGGCCACTTTCAGATATTTAGGCCCCGGCACCCAGACAGAGGAGAGAGGTCGCATAGCAGAGAATCAGGCTTCATGTCACACACCGATGGAGAAGGCCACTTTTACTTATTTATGCCCCTGACACCCAGACAGAGGAGATAGGTCCCATAGCAGAGAATCAGGCTTCATGTCACCCACCACTGGAACAGGCCACTGTCAGATATTTAGGCCCCGGCACCCAGACAGAGGAGAGAGGTCCCATAGCAGAGAATCAGGCTTCATGTCACCCACCACTGGAACAAGCCACTGTCAGATATTTAGGCCCCGGCACCCAGACAGAGGAGAGAGGCCGCATAGCAGAGAATCAGGCTTCATGTCACACACCGATGGAGAAGGCCACTTTTACTTATTTAGGCCCCTGACACCCAGACAGAGGAGATAGGTCCCATAGCAGAGAATCAGGCTTCATGTCACCCACCACTGGAAGAGGCCACTGTCAGATATTTAGGCCCCGGCACCCAGACAGAGGAGAGAGGTCCCATAGCAGAGAATCAGGCTTCATGTCACACACCACTGGAACAGGCCACTGTCAGATATTTAGGCCCCGGCACCCAGACAGAGGAGAGAGGTCGCATAGCAGAGAATCAGGCTTCATGTCACACACCGATGGAGAAGGCTACTTTTACTTATTTAGGCCCCTTGTAACGGTTACGTCCACACACACACAGGGGGAAGGATAGTGACCACTGCGCTCCACCCTCACCCCTGGCCCTGCCTACTTGCCTCACGAGTCCTGATCACAGGGGACAACTGGACGACAGTCCCTAACTTAGGATATGTGCAGGGAAGACAGACAAGACAAAATACGGAACATGAACGGACCGGGTCAGAACCAAGAGAGCTACGCAGTACAAAGGATTAAGCAAAGAATTGTCAGGAGAAGCCGGGGTCAAATACCAGGAGAGCAGAGAAGTACAAGAGGAGTCCTAAGAGAGTAGTCAGGTGGGAGCTGAGGTCACAATACCAGGACGGATGCGCAGCACAGGAGGAGCAGGCAAAAGGATGGTCCGGGAACAGGATCAGGTAAGTATTCAGCAGTCCAACAAATAGCCAGGAACCTAGAAATTAACAGGCAACCTGTAGCCAGCAGGCTGCCTGTATTTATAGTGGGGAGTGAGGGTCATGTGACGTGGCCAGCGTCACATGACCGACAGACCAACCAGTCGAGCACCGAGTGATCAGCTCGGCGCTCAAGGCAGACTAGGAGCAGGGAGCCATCCAGCTAGTAAAGCCGCCCTGGGAATGAGATCAAACATAGAACCTCATTCCAAAAGCTAAGCAACAGGTCTGAGGGCAATGAGGGACCGAGTGCACCTTCGGAACCCCGTGACAGTACCCCCCCCTTTTACGAGGGGCCACCGGACCCAAGACTTCAGGCGATGGCTTTTCAGGGTGTTCTAAATGAAATTTACGAACAAGTCTAGGAGCATGAACCTCCCTGGCAGGTACCCAAGATCTCTCTTCAGGTCCATACCCCTTCCAGTGAATCAGGTACTGCAAGGAATTACGCACCTTCCTGACATCCACTATTTTAGACACCACATACTCGACAGCATCATTAACAAGAACCAGCGGAGGCGAGGCTTTTGATGGTACTACCGGTTCAAAATATTTTTTAAGCAGAGATTTATGGAACACATTATGAATGTGGAATGACTCAGGCAGCTCCAACCTAAAAGATACCGGGTTAATCACTTCTGTGATCTTATATGGTCCAATAAAACGAGGAGCAAATTTTTTAGAAGTTACCTTGAGAGATAGATTCTTGGAGGACAACCATACTTTATCCCCAACCTGAAAGTTTACCCCCCTTGAACGTCTCCTATCGGCCTTGAGTTTTTGAGAACATTGAGCCTTTTCTAGGTTCGATTGAACCCGGGCCCAAACTGTGCACAGTTCGGAGGAGAGTTTATCCGCTTCAGGGTTAGAGGAGGAGACGGACGACCCAGAATGAAAACGGGGATGAAAACCATGGTTACAAAAGAAAGGGGAGACCCCAGCGGAAGAATTGACACGGTTATTCAAAGCAAATTCAGCCAACGGAAGGAATTTGACCCATAATTGCTGGTCATCAGCAACATACAACCTCAAGAATTGTTCCATAGACTGATTAAGGCGTTCAGTCTGCCCATTACTCTCAGGATGGTAGGCGGAAGAAAAAGACAATGAAATTTTACATCTTTGACAGAAAGCCCTCCAGAATTTGGACACAAACTGCACACCCCTGTCAGAAACAATATTTTCCAGGATGCCATGTAAACGAACAATCTCTCTCACAAAAATAGACGCCAGGGTTTTAGCATTCGGAAGTTTAGACAGGGGAATGAAATGAACCATCTTGCTAAACCTATCGACCACTACCCAAACCACAGTCTTACCCTCCGCCAGCGGTAGGTCAGTTATAAAGTCCATCGAGATATGGGACCAGGGTCTACTGGGAATGGGTAGGGGTCGTAGGTTACCAGCAGGGCGAGTCCTAGGTGTCTTAGACCTGGCACAAACCTCACAGGCTGACACGTAGGACTTAACATCCCTGGTCAGAGTGGGCCACCAATAAGATCTAGAAACCAGATCCTTAGTGCCCTCAACACCCGGATGTCCACAAAAGGCAGAATCGTGAAACTCCCCCAACAGCTGGAGACAAAATTGTACGGGAACAAACAACTTATCTGTTTGGGTGGATGCCGGTGCCAGATGTTGTTCAGCCTTAATGCGAGCTGAGATATCCTGGGTTAGAGCTGCTAAGAAGATGTTTGTTGGTAGGATGGATTCAGGCGGCGTCTCAGTGGGTTGAAAAGCATGGAAGCTCCGAAATCAAAACGGGTAAAAAACAGAGCCCATCGGGCTTGTCGGGGATTCAACCTCTTAGCTGTCTCGAGAAACATTAGGTTTTTATGATCAGTGAAAACAGTTACTCGATGCCTTGCCCCCTCCAAAAAATGCCTCCACTCCTCAAATGCCCATTTAATAGCCAGCAGCTCCCTATTCCCTATGTCGTAGTTTCTCTCCGTGGGAGAGAATTTCCTGGAGAAGAAGGCACACGGTCTTAGGTTAGTGAGGCTAGCAGGACCTTGTGAAAGGACTGCTCCTGCGCCATCCTCGGACACATCCACCTCCACAATAAAAGGTTTCTCCTGATCAGGCTGGATCAGAATGGGAGCGCTACTAAATGCCTTTTTTAAGGTTTCAAATGAAGAGATGGCCTTGGTAGACCAATTCTCCAAATCCGCCCCTTTCTTCGTAAGGTCGGTCAATGGCTTAGCAATTACAGAAAAATTCATGATAAATTTACGATAGTAATTAGCGAAACCCAAAAACCGTTGTAAAGCCTTTAAGGATGAAGGCCTTACCCATTCCTTAATTGCTAAAACCTTACCAGGATCCATCTTAAAGGCGTGAGGAGTCAAAACATGCCCTAGAAACAGTATCTCCTGTACACCAAAGACACATTTCTCTTGCTTAGCGGATAGCTGGTTCTCCCTCAACACCTCTAATACTTGTTTGACATGAGACACATGAGATTCGAAATCTGGAGAGAATATCAAAATGTCGTCAAGATAGACAATAATAAATTTACCTAAGAACTCCCTGAGAATATCGTTCATTAAGTTTTGGAACACAGCTGGGGCATTGCTGAGTCCAAAAGGCATCACCTGATATTCAAAGTGTCCTATCGGAGTATTGAACGCTGTCTTCCATTCGTCTCCCTCCTTGATTCGGATTAGATTGTATGCCCCTTTCAGGTCAATCTTGGAAAACCAGGTTGCCCCCAGAACCTGGTTAAATAAATCCGGAATCAATGGGAGAGAGTATCTATTTTGGACAGTGATCTTATTCAATCTCCGGTAATCAATACAAGGCCTAAGACCACCATCCTTCTTTTTAACAAAGAAAAACCCTGCTCCCATAGGAGAGACTGAAGGTCTAATATGCCCTTTAGCAAGGCTCTCCTTAATATAATCTTACATAGCCTTGCGTTCGGGCCCTGAAAGATTATAAATTCGCCCTTTAGGAAATTCGGCACCCTCTATTAGCTCTATGGAGCAATCATAAGGTCTATGGGGGGGTAGAACCTCTGGAGTAGGGGATGAGAATACATCAGAAAATTCTTTAATAACTGAGGGTAATGTATTAGACCTTACTGAAACCCCAGCCTGGACCACGGACAAGCATGAATCACACTTAGGTCCCCATTTCACCAACTCTCCTTTGGACCAATCAATTGTGGGGTTATGTAAACGGAGCCAAGGCAACCCTAGTACCACCTCAACCGGTAGGTTCTCCAGGACTAAAAGAGAACATCTCTCGGAGTGGCACACACCCACGGTCAGAGAAATTTCAGAGGTACATGACCTCACCGTACCACCCATCAGGGGAGTAGCATCAATAGCCATGACATGGATCGGTGTAGGTAAAGCAAACATTGGAATATCCAATTTACTAGCAAATTCAAAGTCAATAAAGCTGGCCGCTGAACCGGAATCAATAAAGGCCTTACCCGGCCACTTATTAACCCCCAGAGAAATTGTTATGGGTACCAAAAGCTTATATTTAGAAAAATCAGGGTGTACCTGGACTTTTAGGTTGTCTTGCCTTAGGAGATTTGTCAGAGAGGACCCTCTTAGGACACTTGTTGATCCAATGGCCAGGATCTCCACAGTAGAAGCACTCTCCGCGTCTGCGACGAAGATTACCCCGGGTCATGCCAACCTGCATGGGTTCCTCGGTGGAGGCCTCAGTGTTGTCCCTGGAAAAGGCCTCTGGCTGGAACACCATCTGAGAACAGAACTGTCGTTCTTGTCGTCTCTCTCTAACTCGTCGGTCAAGTCGGACAACTAGGGTCATCATCTCCTCTAAGGTCTCTGGAATTTGATAACTGACTAATAGATCTTTTAAATTATTAGACAGACCAGACCTAAACTGACTCTTCAGGGCTGGTTCATTCCATCCTGAGGGGACACACCACCGTCTGAATTGGGTGCAATACTCCTCTGCAGGGAGATGGCCCTGAACCAGTGCCCTAAGAGCCGTCTCGGCTACCAAGGCCCTGTCTGGTTCGTCATAGAGGGTACCCAGGGCCTGAAAAAAAACCTCCACAGAAGTCAGACAACTGGCCCCAGGAGGTAACGAGAATGCCCAGGCCTGGGGATCACGCTGTAGAAGAGAAATGATAATCCCCACGCGTTGGCTCTCGGGACCGGAGGACACGGGGCGCAAACGGAAGTAGAGTTTGCAACTCTGCTTAAAGGAGGGAAACCTCTTCCGGTCTCCAGAAAAGGGTTCTGGGAGCTTGATCTGGGGTTCAAAATGTGGACTGGAGGGCAGAGGAGTGGAAGAACCTTGCCCTAACTCAAAAGAACGGAGTTTCTCTCCTAGCTCCTGC
The DNA here is from genome assembly GCF_905171765.1 of Bufo bufo. Classification (NCBI taxonomy): domain Eukaryota; kingdom Metazoa; phylum Chordata; class Amphibia; order Anura; family Bufonidae; genus Bufo; species Bufo bufo. The sequence continues at coordinate 281,295,408 of NC_053390.1, read as the reverse complement.
ACCACCTGTGTCAAGCTAGAGACATGGTCAGTCAGGGTAGTAAGCGGATTCATGATACAGTGGTTATTGGGCCTGTTAATCTGTAACGGTCACGTCCACACACACACACAGGGGGAAGGATAGTGACCACTCCGCTCCACCCTCACCCCTGGCCCTGCCTACTTGCCTCACGAGTCCTGATGACAGGGGACAACTGGACGACAGTCCCTAACTTAGGATATGTGCAGGGAAGACAGACAAGACAAAATACGGAACATGAACGGACCGGGTCAGAACCAAGAGAGCTACGCAGTACAAAGGATTAAGCAAAGAATTGTCAGGAGAAGTCGGGGTCAAATACCAGGAGAGCAGAGAAGTACAAGAGGAGTCCTAAGAGAGTAGTCAGGTGGGAGCCGAGGTCACAATACCAGGACGGATGCGCAGTACAGGAGGAGCAGGCAAAAGGATGGTCAGGGAACCGGATCAGGTAAGTATTCAGCAGTCCAACAAATAGCCAGGAAACTAGAAATTAACAGGCAACCTGTAGCCAGCAGGCTGCCTGTATTTATAGTGGGGAGTGAGGGTCATGTGACGTGGCCAGCGTCACATGACCGACAGACCAACCAGTCGAGCACCGAGTGATCAGCTCGGCGCTCAAGGCAGACTAGGAGCAGGGAGCCACCCAGCTAGTAAAGCCGCCCTGGGAATGAGATCAAACACAGAACCTCATTCCAAAAGCTAAACAACAGGTCTGCGGGCAATGGGGGACCGAGTGCACCTTCGGAACCCCGTGACACCCCTGACACCCAGACAGAGGAGAGAGGTCCCATAGCAGAGAATCAGGCTTCATGTCACCCACCACTGGAACAGGCCACTGTCAGATATTTAGGCCCCGTCACCCCGACAGAGGAGAGAGGTGTCACGGAACCATGAACCAGACGTACAACAAGGGATAAGTGAAAATAAGAAGGCTTTATTGAAAATAAAGCTGTAAAGCAAAAGTCCAAACGGATGGCGAAACCGAAGCAGAGTCTTTGCGAAGCCAGAGGTCAGGAACCAGAAGGGTAGTCAGACGAAGCCAGGATCAGGAACCAGCAGGGTAGTCAGACGAAGCCAGGATCAGGAACCAGCAGGGTAGTCGGACGAAACCAGGATCAGGAACCAGCAGGGTAGTCGGACGAAACCAGGATCAGGAACCAGAAGCAGCAGCAGTCTAGAAGCATGTGCACACAGGAGGACCAAGCAAGGAACTGAAGCCACAGACCTCCTATATATATGAGCTGGGCATCCAGCTCCTCCCAGTGGGAAGGAGGAGCCGCAGGGTGGGAGGCTACAAGAAACCCAGAAACCAAGATGGCCGCCAGCACATGTCAAACGAAGGAGAACAGCAAGAAGGTAAGACCATGACAGTACCTCCCCCTCAAGGGCCCCTCCTCCGCGGAGTAAAGAACGGTTTCTGAGGGAAGCGTGCGTGGAAGGCTCGGAGCAAGGCAGGAGCATGGACATCTGCGGAGGGAACCCAGGAACGCTCTTCTGGACCATAACCACGCCAATGGACCAAAAACTGCACCCGACCGCGGACCAGGCGTGAGTCCAGGATATTGCTCACCTCATACTCCTCACGATTACCCACTTGGACCGGACGAGGCCGAGGAACCGAGGAAGTGAAACGATTACACACCAGTGGCTTCAACAGGGAGACATGAAACACGTTGGAGATCCGCATGCCAGGAGGAAGCGCAAGGGCATAGGCTACCGGGTTTACCCTGCGAAGCACTCGGAAGGGACCAACAAAGCGAGGCGCCAGCTTGGGAGTGGGCACTCGAAGGTTGAGGTTGCGGGTGGACAACCATACACGGTCTCCGACCTGGTAGGAAGGAGCAGGCGCTCGTCTGCGATCAGCCTGGAGTCTCTGGCGCTGCGCAGAGACCTCAAGGGACTTCTGGATCAGTACCCAAGAAGCACGTAGGACGGAAAGGTGATCCTCCACAGCCGGAATATCCTGGGGAGAGAATACCTCCGGTAACACGGCAGGTTGGAACCCATAATTGGCCATGAAGGGAGACGTCCCAGAGGAAGAGTTCACCGCCGTGTTCCTGGCAAACTCAGCCCAAGGCAGGAGGTCAACCCAATTGTCTTGGTGATCGGAGACATAGCAACGAAGGAATTGCTCCAAGGCCTGATTGGATCGTTCTGCGGCCCCATTGGACTGAGGGTGGTAGGCCGAGGAGAAGGAGAGATGAATCCCCAACTGGGAGCAAAAGGCTCGCCAGAACCTGGACACAAACTGACTCCCCCGATCCGACACAATCTCCTTGGGCAAACCGTGCAACCGGAAGACCTCCCTGGCAAAAATCGTGGCCAACTCTTGTGCAGAGGGTAACTTCTTGAGAGGAACACAGTGGCACATTTTGGAAAACCGATCCACAATCATGAGAATGACCGTATGGCCTCGGGATGCAGGGAGGTCCACAATGAAATCCATCCCCAGGTGTGACCATGGGCGCTCCCCGGTGGCTATGGGTTGCAGAAGGCCCAACGGAAGGTGCCGAGGGGACTTACTCTGGGCACAAACGGAGCATGCCGCTACATATGCGGCGATGTCGGAACGTAGGGAAGGCCACCAGAACAGACGTGAAACAGCCCAGGACAGCTGATTCTTTCCAGGATGCCCCGCGGTCTTGGAGTTATGGTAGGTTCGCAACAACCGAGTGCGCAACTCCTCAGGCACAAAACATCTGCCGTTGGGTCTCCCAGAGGGAGCACCAGATTGAGCCGCCAAAATCTGCTCACCCAGGGGAGAGGTCAGGCTGGTGCGAATGGCGGCCAAGATCTGATTCGGAGGTATGACCGAAGTCGGAATCGACTCCTCCCTGGACAGCTCGGAGTACTGCCGTGATAAGGCATCCGCCCTGATGTTCTTGGAACCGGGTAGGTAGGAGACCACGTAATTAAAACGTGACAAGAACAGAGCCCATCTGGCCTGACGTGGTGTCAATCTCTTGGCCTCAGAAAGGTAGGTCAGATTCTTGTGGTCCGTCAGGATGAGGACCGGAACCACCGAACCCTCGAGCAAGTGCCTCCATTCTTTAAGGGCCTGCACGATGGCCAATAACTCCCTGTCACCAATCTGATAGTTGCACTCCGCGGAAGACAGTTTCCGGGAGTAAAACCCACAAGGAAGCAGAGAACCCTCTGGTGTTCTACGCTGAGACAGAAGGGAGCCTACTCCCGTCTCAGACGCGTCCACCTCGAGGACAAAGGGCAACCCAGGGTTGGGATGCGACAGAATCGGAGCCGACACAAAGGCGGACTTTAGAGCCTCAAAAGCTCGGATGGCCTCGAGCGGCCAGACCTGGGAATTACTGCCCTTCCTGGTCAGATCCGTGAGAGGCTTGGCTAGCATGGAAAAGTCCCTGATGAACTTCCGATAATAATTGGCGAAGCCCAAAAAGCGCTGCAGGGAACGAAGACCACTGGGCTGGGGCCACTGTAAGACAGCCGAAACCTTCTCAGGATCCATGGAGAACCCCTCAGCGGAAATGATGTAACCTAAGAAGGTTACCTGGGATCGGTGAAATTCGCATTTCTCAAGCTTACCGAACAGCTTGTTCTCTCGTAACCGTTGCAACACTCGTCTGACATCCAGAATGTGGGCCTCCATGGATTCAGAATATACCAAGATGTCATCCAAATAGACCACCACACACTGCTGCAACAGGTCACGGAAAACATTGTTGATGAATTCCTGAAAGACTGCGGGCGCATTGCACAACCCAAAGGGCATAACCAAGGATTCATAATGACCGGTCCTGGTGTTAAACGCGGTCTTCCACTCATCGCCCGCCTTGATCCTTACCAGGTTATATGCCGCCCTCAGGTCGAGTTTGGTAAAGACCGTGGCCCCTTTAAGGCGATCGAACAGCTCGGAAATCAAGGGTATCGGGTAAGCGTTCTTGATCGTGATGCGATTGAGACCCCTGTAATCGATGCAAGGCCTCAACTCACCGCCCTTCTTTTTCACAAAGAAAAATCCAGCCCCTGCCGGGGACGAGGATTTGCGAATGTGTCCGCGTGAAAGCGCCTCCCTCACGTACTCCTCCATGGCCTCATTCTCCGCTACCGACAGTGGATAGACTTTGCCACGAGGAGGAACGGCACCAGATTGTAACTCTATGGCACAATCGTATGGGCGGTGCGGAGGTAGGGCAACCGCGCGCACCTTATCGAATACATCCCGGTACTCCTCGTATTCAGGAGGCAACAGAGAGTCCGAGGAAGTACACAGCAACTTGACAGACCCATGGATGCAACTAGCCCCACACTGCGGTGACCACGAGAGGATCTCGGCCGATCTCCAATCGAAAGTCGGATTATGCTTACGGAGCCAGGGGTACCCCAAGACCACCGAGTAGTGTGGAGACGAAATAACCTGGAGGCAGACCGACTCTCTGTGAACGGCACCAATGGCTATCCCCACTGGAAGGGTCTCATGAGTCACGTGTGGCGGCAGAAGGGGTCTGCCGTCTATCGCCTCAAGAGCCAGTGGGGAACCTCGAGCCTGCAGAGGAATGGAATTGGCGGCAGCGAACACATTATCAATGAACAAACCACCAGCACCAGAGTCCACCAACGCCTGGGTCGTCACCGAGCCCCCGACCCAGGAGAGGACAACAGTGATCAGTGGTTTGTCAACACGGGAAACCGGGGACGAGGAGACTCCACCCAAGATCTGCCCCCGACAGGATCTCAGGTGCGAGCGTTTCCCGGACGGTTCGGACATGCCAACCCAAAATGCCCACCGAGACCACAGTACATGCATAGGCCCTCGCGTCTCCGGAGTACCCTCTCCCCCTCGGACAGGCGAGCAAACCCCAGCTGCATGGGTTCACCCCCAGACAAGTCATCCCCAGGAGGCGTGGGAGGAGAGGGAGGCACGGGTGGGACAACAAACGTAGGCGCCAATCTGTTAGAAAACCTCCGCAGGCTCTCCTTAAAGGAAGGTCTCTCCCTGAGTCTGGTGTCAATCAAAATCAGGAAAGAAATAAGAGACTCGAGCTCCACTGGTAGGTCCTTAGCTGCAACCTCATCCTTCAAGGCATCCGAGAGACCATGAGAGAAAGCAGCGACCAGAGCCGCATTATTCCAGCCCACCTCTGCTGCCAGGGTACGAAACTCAATGGCGTATTCAGCTACGGATCGTGAACCCTGTCTGATGGACATAAGGAGCTTCGCAGCAGAGGCAGCACGAGCCGGCACATCGAATACCTTCCGAAGAGAAGCAACAAAACCGGAAAACTCGGCAACCACCGGATTGTTGTTCTCCCATAAAGGGCTGGCCCAGGCCAAGGCCTTGTCCGAGAGCAGCGAGATCAAGAAGCCCACCTTTGATCTCTCAGTGGGAAAGGCATGTGGCAGCAACTCGAAATAAATGCCCACCTGGTTAAGGAAACCTCGGCACTGAGTTGGCTCTCCCCCAAAGCGCTGTGGAAGAGGGGCAGAACCGATCATACCCCGAAACACCGCAGGTGCAACAACAGGTGTCGGGGTAGACTCTGGCGCAACAACCGGAGCGGCAGTAGGAGCGGGCCCAGGAGCGACAACCGACCCATCGGCAACGGGAGCAAAATGAGCCGTGCGTTCAAGCAGGGTTTGCAACGCCACAGCGAACCGACCCAACAGGTGATCCTGCTGATCAACTCTGGCAACCAGCGTGGGTAGCGAGGATGGCCCTGTACCGTCAGAATTCATGGCTTGGTCCTAATGTCACGGAACCATGAACCAGACGTACAACAAGGGATAAGTGAAAATAAGAAGGCTTTATTGAAAATAAAGCTGTAAAGCAAAAGTCCAAACGGATGGCGAAACCGAAGCAGAGCCTTCGAAGCCAGAGGTCAGGAACCAGAAGGGTAGTCAGACGAAGCCAGGATCAGGAACCAGCAGGGTAGTCAGACGAAGCCAGGATCAGGAACCAGCAGGGTAGTCGGACGAAACCAGGATCAGGAACCAGCAGGGTAGTCGGACGAAACCAGGATCAGGAACCAGAAGCAGCAGCAGTCTAGAAGCATGTGCACACAGGAGGACCAAGCAAGGAACTGAAGCCACAGACCTCCTATATATATGAGCTGGGCATCCAGCTCCTCCCAGTGGGAAGGAGGAGCCGCAGGGTGGGAGGCTACAAGAAACCCAGAAACCAAGATGGCCGCCAGCACATGTCAAACGAAGGAGAACAGCAAGAAGGTAAGACCATGACAAGAGGTCCCATAGCAGAGAATCAGGCTTCATGTCACACACCGATGGAGAAGGCCACTTTCAGATATTTAGGCCCCGGCACCCAGACAGAGGAGAGAGATCACATAGCAGAGAATCAGGCTTCATGTCACACACCGATGGAGAAGGCCACTTTCAGATATTTAGGCCCCGACACCCAGACAGAGGAGAGAGGTCGCATAGCAGAGAATCAGGCTTCATGTCACACACCGATGCAGAAAGGCCACTTTTACTTATTTAGGCCCCTGACACCCAGACAGAGGAGATAGGTCCCATAGCAGAGAATCAGGTTTCATGTCACCCACCACTGGAACAGGCCACTGTCAGATATTTAGGCCCCTGGCACCCAGACGGAGGAGAGGTTCATTCAACTTTGGGTTGCCCCGCAATATAATGGTAAAATTAAAAAAAGAGGATTGAATCAAGAAGTGCCCTGGAGTACAAGAATATATGGTTAAGGGGAGGTAGTTATAAATATCTAATCTTCATAAGGGATGGACAGGTCCTGTGGGATCCATGCCTGGTTCATTTTTCTGAACGTCAGCTTGTCCACATTGGCTGTGGACAGGCGGTTGCGTTTGTCTGTAATGACGCCCCCTGCCGTGCTGAATACACGTTCAGACAAAACGCTGGCCGCCGGGCAGGCCAGCACCTCCAAGGCATAAAAGGCTAGCTCTAGCCATGTGGACAATTTGGAGACCCAGAAGTTGAATGGGGCCGAACCATCAGTCAGTACGTGGAGGGGTGTACACACGTACTGTTCCACCATGTTAGTGAAATGTTGCCGCCTGCTAACACGTTCCGTATCAGGTGGTGGTGCAGTTAGCTGTGGCGTGGTGACAAAACTTTTCCACATCTCTGCCATGCTAACCCTGCCCTCAGAGGATCTGGCCGTGACACAGCTGCGTTGGCGACCTCTTGCTCCTCCTCTGCCTTCGCCTTGGGCTTCCACTTTTTCCCCTGTGACATTTGGGAATGCTCTCAGTAGCGCTTGTACTCGCGCATCTTCCTATTACGCTCCAGTGCAGGAAGTAAGGTGGGCACATTGTCTTTGTACCGGGGATCCAGCAGGGTGGCAACCCAGTAGTCCGCACACGTTAAAATGTGGGCAACTCTGCTGTCGTTGCGCAGGCACTGCAGCATGTAGTCGCTCATGTGTGCCAGGCTGCCCAGAGGTAAGGACAAGCTGTCCTCTGTGGGAGGCGTATCGTCATCGTCCTCCGTTTCCCCCCAGCCACACACCAGTGATGGGCCCGAGCTGCGTTGGGTGCCACCCCGCTGTGAACATGCTTCATCCTCATCCTCCTCCACCTCATCCTCGTCCTCCTCGTCCTCCAGTAGTGGGCCCTGGCTGGCCACATTTGTACCTGGCCTCTGTTGTTGCAAAAAAACTCCCTCTGAGTCACTTCTAAGAGACTGGCCTGAAAGTGCTAAAAATGACCCCTCTTCCTCCTCCTCCTGGGCCACCTCCTTTTCCATCATCGCCCTAAGTGTTTTCTCAAGGAGACATAGAAGTGGTATTGTAACGCTGATAACGGCGTCATCGCCACTGGCCATGTTGGTGGAGTACTCGAAACAGCGCAACAGGGCACACAGGTCTCGCATGGAGGCCCAGTCTTTGGTGGTGAAGTGGTGCTGTTCCACAGTGCGACTGACCCGTGCGTGCTGCAGCTGAAACTCCACTATGGCCTGCTGCTGCTCGCACATGTCCAGCATGTGCAAGGTGGAGTTCCACCTGGTGGGCACGTCGCATATGAGGCGGTGAGCGGGAAGGCCGAAGTTACGCTGTAGCGCAGACAGGCGAGCAGCGGCAGGATGTGAACGCCGGAAGCGCGCACAGATGGCCCGCACTTTATGCAGCAGCTCTGACATGTCGAGGTAGTTTTGAATGAACTTCTGCACCACCAAATTCAGCACATGCACCAGGCAAGGGATGTGCGTCAAACCGGCTAGTCCCAGAGCTGCGACGAGATTTCGCCCATTATCGCACACCACCAGGCCGGGCTTGAGGCTCACCGGCAGCAACCACTCGTCGGTCTGTTGTTCAATACCCCGCCACAACTCGTGCGTGGTGTGGAGCCTGTCCCCCAAACATATGAGTTTCAGAATGGCCTGCTGACGTTTACCCCGGGCTGTGCTGAAGTTGGTGGTGAAGGTGTGTGGCTGACTGGATGAGCAGGTGGAAGAAGAGGAGGAGGAAGCCGAGTAGGAGGAGGAGGCTACAGGAGGCAAAGAATGTTGCCTGAGTGAGTTCCTTGTTTTTAAGGTGTTTACTCCACTGCAGTTCATGCTTTGCATGCAGATGCCTGGTCATGCAGGTTGTGCTAAGGTTCAGAACGTTAATGCGTCACTTCAGGCTCTGATGGCACAGCGTGCAAACCACTCGGGTCTTGTCATCAGCACATTGTTTGAAGAACTGCCACGCCAGGGAACTCCTTGAAGCTGCCTTTGGGGTGCTCGGTCCCAGGTGGCAGTGGCCAGTAACAGGCGAACTCTCTTGGAGGCGGGTGTTCTGTTTTTGCCCCCTGCTCCCTCTTTTGCTACGCTGTTGGCTCGGTCTCACCACTGCCTCTTCCTCTGAACTCTGAAAGTCAGTGGCACGACCTTCATTCCATGTGGGATCTATGACCTCATCGTCCCCTGCATCGTCTTCCACCCAGTCTTCCTCCCTGACCTCCTGTTCAGTCTGCACACTGCAGAAAGACGCAGCAGTTGGCACCTGTGTTTCGTCATCATCATAAACGTGCTGAGGTGGTATTCCCATGTGCTCATCATCAGGAAACATAAGTGGTTGTGCGTCAGTGCATTATTTGTCTTCCACCGCTGGGGAAGGGCTAGGTGGATGCCCTTGGGAAACCCTGCCAGCAGAGTCTTCAAACAGCATAAGAGACTGCTGCATAACTTGAGGCTCAGACAGTTTCCCTGATATGCATGGGGGTGATGTGACAGACTGATGGGCTTGGTTTTCAGGCGCCATCTGTGCGCTTTCTGCAGAAGACTGGGTGGGAGATAATGTGAACGTGCTGGATCCACTGTCGGCCACCCGATTGACTAATGCCTGTACCTGCTCAGGCCTTACCATCCTTAGAACGGCATTGGGCCCCACCAAATATCGCTGTAAATTCTGGCGGGTACTGGGACCTGAGGTAGTTGGTTCACTAGGACGTGTGGCTGTGGCAGAACGGCCACGTCCTCTCCCAGCACCAGAGGGTCCACTAACACCACCACGACCATGTCCGCGTCCCTTACTAGATGTTTTCCTCATTGTTACCGTTCACCACAATAAGAAAATAATTATTTGGCCCAATGTATTGAATTCAAATTCAGGCCTTTTTTTACAGGCACCTAACACTATCTGGCTATCTATTTATGTACCGTATTACACTAATACAGGCACAGCAGTAACCACAGATTTAGGGGAATATCAATTGTAGGCCTAGTATTTAGGCCCTGGATGAAAGGTATCCTTTTACGGACAGAATTACACTTGGAGATTCACAGTAGCGTGTGAAAAAATATATAGGATTATGCTTTGAGCACTTGGATTTTAACACTTATTGTAATATACCCTTTAACGGAAAGAAATACACTTGGAGATGCACGATAGTGTGTGAAGTTATTGAGGATGACCCTATCAGCACTTGTATTTACACCTTGAGTGTAATATACGCTTTTATGGACAGAAATACACTATGAGATGCACAATAGTGCGTGCAAAATTAAAGGATTATGCTTTCAGCAATTGTAATTTAACATTTTGTGTAATATACCCTTTTACGGAAAGAAATACACTTGAAGATGCACGCTGAGTGTAAAATACCCTTTTACGGACAGATTTACACTTGGCCTGCAACAGCCAGGGTGATTTAGGGTATTGCTATTTTGGCTATTTTGGCCTCCTCCTATTTTCACCCCAGAACAAAAGCTATCCTTTGACGGACACTATGAAACTTGTCCAGCCACAGCTGGAACACCAGATTTACGGTATTGCTATTTTGGCAATTGAATTTCACCCCAGAACAAAAGCTATGCTTTGACGGACACTATAAAACTTGTCCTGCCACAGCTGGAACACCAGATTTAGGGTATTGCCATTTTGGCAATTGAATTTCAATCCAGAACAAAAGCTATTCTTTTACGGACACTATGAAACTTGTCCAGCCACAGCAGAAACCACTGATTTAGGGTATTGCTATTTTGGCAATTGAATTTCACCCCAGAACAAACGCTATGCTTTGACGGACACTATAAAACTTGTCCTGCCACAGCTGGAACACCAGATTTAGGGTATTGCTATTTTGGCAATTGAATTTCACCCCAGAAAAAAATATATCCTTTGCCAGACAGCAGACAGTATTACACTTGGCTAGCCACAGCTGGAACACCAGATTTAAGGGATTGCTATTTTTGCAAGTGAATTTCATCCCTCAATAAAATATAGAAAATTCTATCCTGAGTTTCTAGGGGTGACAATAAGCACAGCCAAGCCCCTAATGTAGGATATAGCAAAAAAAAAACAACCCTACTATTAATGGTTAAATGGACTTGGTGGCAGCTTGTGCTGGCGCACCACAAGACACAAAATGGCCGCCGATCACCCCAGAAAAAAGTGACAGAAAAACGCTCTGGGCAGCCTAAAAACAGTGAGCAATTAACTAGCAGAAGTTGAATGATTCACAGCTGTAGATCGATCACTTCATTAAGTGTTTTTGCTGAGTTAATCCCTGCCTAATCTCGCCCTAACAGCAGCTGCATCCTCTCCCTACACTAATCAGAGCAGAGTGACGTGTGGCGCTACGTGACTCCAGCTTAAATAGAGGCTGGGTCACATGCTGCACTGGCCAATCACAGCCATGCCAATAGTAGGCATGGCTGTGATGGCCTCTTGGGGCAAGTAGTATGACGCTTGTTGATTGGCTGCTTTGCAGGCTTTCAAAATGCGCCATAGAAATCGCCGAACAACGAACCCAAACCTGAATTTTTACGTAAATGTTTGGGTTCGGGTCCATGTCACGAACACCCCAAAATTCGGTACGAACCCGAACTATACAGTTCGGGTTCGCTCATCCCTACTCCCTAGCAAATTGAAGCCTTTTTTCTGGTTTGCCTCACTGATTAGTGGTTTTCTTACGGCTACACAGCTGTTTAGTCCCATTCCCTTGAGTTCCGTTCGTATTGTGCGTGTGGAAAGGCT